>NW_006408546.1:774149-779094 GCF_000296735.1 Chrysochloris asiatica | reverse complement strand
GGGGGAGGGGCAGGCAGGGAAAATGATTCATGGGTTAGAAGGTTGTTGTTGTTGTTATGTGCCGTGGAGTCGGTTCCGACTCATAGCGACCCTACACAGGGTTTCCGAGGCTGTAAATCTTTACGGGAGCAGACCGCGGGAGAAAGATGAGGGTTAGACGGTAGACACATGTTAACATGGGTGACAGAGCAGGCAATATACAGCAAGAGGAAGTTAGCAGAAGAAATATGAAGGTAGAAGGAGATACAGGGAGGAACGCAGTAATTCAGTGAGTGGAGGTAAATGCTGTAAACTGTTGGTACATGGAAGGGATTGCATCTATGTTATGTAGTAAAGTGTACAGTTTGTTGAAAGTAAAAACTGATGCTCTGCTCTGTAAGCCTTCACTCAATTCACAATCAAAAGTTAAAACAAAACAAAAAACATACCGTTGTGCAAACATCATTAGAATCCATTGTTTTTTGGTTTAAAGAGAACAGAGTAACTCTTTCCCCCATGCCATTACTATATGTTATTCTATTTTTAATAAGGGTTATAATGAAAAGAAACAGCCCTTACGAAAAGGGCCTGGCATGTATGAGGCATCTCTTGTGTTTCCCACATCTGTTATGAGAGAAAGGTGATCATGACTTACTGTGGCAAAACAGGATTCCTTCCTGACTGGATTCACCATGCTGCTCAGGTTAGCTTAGCACACGGAATTAGTCAGAGGCATGAATTATTTGCTTTAATTTCTTCTTCTTCCTTTAAGTTGGGAAAAGCAATTGCTGACTTTATGCTATGTAGAGAGGATTGAGACAGTATAACTATGGTACATTTATTTTTGTTCAACAAACATTTACTGAGTTTCTCTGATGGTTTAGGTTGGCCTAATGAGACATCTGGAGTCCTGCTGTGGCACCGTAGGGTAAGTATTGGTCAGATAACTTAAATGTTGTCTGTTCAAACCCACCAGCTACTATATAGGGTCGCTATGAGTCTGAACTGACTTTCTGGCACTTAGCAACAACATCAAGGGAGGCATTTGAGGGAGTGATAGAAAACACAGATCTCACCTCAGGTCATGACTCTGTATTTAACAGGGGAGTGAACTCTAAGTCTCAGCTACCTTCTCTGCAAAATAGAAATTGTAATAGTCCCAATTGCATAGGATTGCTGAGAAGACTAGATGAGATGATGCATGTAAAATATCAACACATTACAGACATTCAGTTGCTAAGTGCTATCAAGTCAGCTCAGATTCAGTACTTATTTTATCTAGATATTAGCAGGTTTATATATGTTTCAGGTCAGATTCCCTACAAGCAGAGTCTGAGATGAGGATCTTTGTAAAAGTGATTTGTTGAGGAAATGCACTGCAGGACAAACTTATAAGCAAGATAAGGCAAAGAAAGAAACCAAGCAAGGATGTGGACTCAGGAAAAATCTAGCTTTGGCTGGGTCCCTCTTGAACCATCTCAGTCATTGGATGTGTGCTTCACCTGATGGGGACTATTAGGGTGTCACTTTTGGAGACAAGTGGGATCTGCCAGGTGAGGTCAGTTTTTAGGAGAAGGGGTGCATCTGTGAACCATTGGCAAATAACACTCAGAGAAGTGGGAGAATGAGTGCACCCATCTGGTAAAGGAGACCTACCGGGGGCACCACTGCATCTCTTCCAATGAAGGCAAAATAGACCTGGACCCTGCCCTTAAAACATAGGCATATTTGAGGGAATTTGAATTGTGTATGAATTATTAAAGAAGAGGAGCAACTATCCACTCTACTAGATGGCAAATATTTGGGGAAGTTTGTGAGAGGGGAGCATTTGGAGTATGCCTTAATTAATGAGGAGCAAGCATGCTTTAAATGAAGGTAAAATTATTTCCTGGTGAATAGTCATCACTGGTCAGAGTTTGGGATTGATTTTTCCATTCTACAAAGAAGGAATTTTGATGAGGATTGCATTGAATCTATAGATTTGCTTTAGGTAGTATTGACATCTTAACAATTTTAAGTCCTCTGATACGTGAGAATAAAATGTCCTTCTAATAATTTGTTGCTGTTGTTAAGTACCGTTGTGTTGGTTCCACCTCAGAGTGACCCTGTATAGGTTTCTGAGGAACAGGTGGTGGGTTTGAACTGTTGACCCTGTGGTTCACAGCTCACTGCTGATCCTACAGTGCCACAGGCCTTCTTTAATTTTTTTTTCCTCAGTGTTTCATAATTCTCAGTATACAAGTCTTTCACTTTTTTGGTTAAATTATTCATAGGCATTTATTTCTTTTAAGTGCTATTGTAAATGGAATTGTTTCCTTTATTTCAGATTGCTCATTGCTAATGTATTAAAATCCAACTGAGTTGTGTGTATCCTGTTACTTTGTTGAACTCTTTTGTTAGCTTTAATCACTTTCTTGTGGACTTTCGGGGTCTTCTCTATATAGGACTCCACCACTCATCTGTCAGATTGTCATACTGTGGTGGCTTGTGTGTTGCTGTGATGCTGGGAGCTATGCACAGTGGACGAGTTTTAGCTTCTAGATTAAGACAGACATGGAAAGAGGACCTGGTGAGTCACTTCTGAAAAACTAACCATTGAAACTCTTGTGAATAACAGTGACGTGTTGTCTGATATAGTGCTGAAAAATGAGTCCCTTAGGTTGGAAACCACTCAAAATAGGGCTAGGGTAGAGTTGCTTCTTCAGAATAGGTTGGCCTTCAATGTCATGGTTGAAGCAAAGCTTTTGGGTTCTTCATTTACTGAGAAGGCATGACTCAAAATGAGAAGAACAACTACAAACATCCATTAATAATTAGAATGTGGAATGTATAAAGTATGAATGTAGGAAAATTTAAAGTCTTCAGAAATGAAATGGAATGCATAAAGATTGATATTCTAAGAATTAGTGAGCTGAAATGGTCTAGTATTGGCCATTTTTAACTGATTTACTATCTTATTCCTGGTCATAAGGTGAAAGCTTTCTGTCTTTTTACATTGAGTTTGCTGTTAGCTTTGGATTTTTCATAAATACACTTCATAACATGATGTAAGAATTTGAATGCTCATATCATGCTTGGATCCATTATCAATACTCATGGTAACAGCAGTCAAGAAATTAAATGACTTGTTGCATTAGGCAAATCTGCTGTGCAATACGTCTTTAAAGTGTTCAAGAGCATAGGTGTCATTTTAAGGCATAAGGTGCTCCTCACCCAAGTCAAGGCATTTTCAATAGCCTCATATGCATGTGAATGCTGCACACTGAATAAGAAAGACCTCAGAAGAATTTATGCATTTGAATTATGGTATTGGAGAAGAATATTGAAAGTACCGAGAACTGCTAGAAGAATTCACAAATCTGTATTGGAAGAAGTACAGCCAGAATGCTCCCTAGAAGTCAGGATGGCCAGACTTTGTCTCACATACTTCAGACGTATTATCAGGAGGGACCAGTCACTAGAGAAGGATATCATGCTTAGTAAAGTTGTTATGTTTGAGACAGTTGTTGCTTAGTAAAGAGGATGACCCCCAATGAGATGGATTGGCACAGTGGCAGTAGCAATGGGCTCAAGCTTAGCAATGATTGTAAGGTTGGCTCATTCTGTTGTATATGAGGTTGCTGTGAGTCGTAACTGACTTAACAGCACTTAACAATGATTGTTCATCGTATTTCTCTTATGATCCTTTATATTTTTTGTAGGCTTGATTATAATATTCATACTTTAGTTTCTAATTTTAGATATTTGCAGTTCTCTCATTTTTTTCTTTTGCAGTCTAGCTAAATATTAGTTGATTTTATTGATATTTTAAAAAATAATAAAAACTTATGATTTTATTGAGTCCAGTGTTGTTTCTCTATTCTCTGTTTCATTTATCTCTGCTCTGAACTTTGTTTTTTCCTTCCTACTGATAGCTTTGGGTTTGGTTTGCTCTTAAGTTATAAGTTAGGTTATTTATTTATGATCTTTCTTCTTAAAATGTAGTTGTTTATAGGTATAATTCTTTCTCTGAGCATACTTTTGCTGTGTCTCTAAGTTTTGATGTGTTTTCATTTTCATATTAGTATAAATATTTTCTTATTTCTTATTTGACTTATTCCCTGACCTATTAGTAGTTTAATAATGAGTTATTTAATTTACATATGTTGTTACTGTTGAGTTGGTTCTGACTCATAGCCACCCTGTATAGGGTTTTCAAGGAATGACTGGTGAGTTTGAACTGCTGACCTTGTGGTTAAAACAGACTTTACAGTCCAGTGCATTATCCCACAGTGCCACAACAGGACTTCAAATTTCCATTTTAAAATAAAATAATTTCTTAAAATGAAAAGTAGCATAAATCTGTATATTTGTGTATTTTTCAGTTTTCTTTTGTTATTAATTTCTAATTTCACACCATTGTGATTTTTCTGAGTTGTATTTTAATATTCAAATAATCGTTATAAATACATTTAAATTTTTTTTGCTTTAGGGTACACAGACTTATGTTACTTTTCATTTTAAGAAGTTATTTTATATTTAAATTAGCTTTGAGTAGAATCATTTTTATAGGTCCATCAATACAATAAAATCAAACTGTCAATAAATATTGAACAAAATTACCTACAGTGAATTATTTTTTTTGTACCCTCTTTTTCACTCTTAAAAGCAGTAAGTTATACGATTACTCTACTTAGATCCAAATCTAGCAAATCTAAGGCTTTAGTGAAGGTACCATCCTAAGAGACACAAGCTTCTCCCTTCTTTGTTGTTGTTGTTAAGTGCAGTCAAGTCAGTCCCCACTCATTGGGACCCTATATAGGGTTTCCAAGAATGACTGGTAAGTTTAAGCTACCGACCTTGTGGCTAGCGTTCCAGTGCTTATCCACACCAGGACTCCCTCCTTAGAAGACAGGGAAGGACTGTGAGTTTTCATTTTTTTTCCTTGTCGCTCAACTTTTTCTTACTTCATTATTGTTGTTAAGTG
>NW_006408546.1:770842-773347 GCF_000296735.1 Chrysochloris asiatica | reverse complement strand
TGAAAATACCATGGTTTGGTCAGGAGCACCTTAATCTTCAAACTGATATATTTTGCTCTTTACCACTTTAAGGGGGTCTTGTACAGCATATTTACCTAACGCAGCATGCCGTTTCATTTCTTGACTGCTCTTTCACAAACAATGAATATTGATTGTGGATCCAAGCAAAATGAAATCTTTGACAACTTCGATCTTTCCTACATTTATCATGATCTTATTTATTGGTCCAGCGGTGGTGAGGGTTTTTGTTTATTTCACATTGAGGTACAATTCATACCTTCATCATATGTATTTTAAGTTTTCACTTTCAGTAAGCAAGGTTATATCATCTACATATTTCAGGTTGTTAATGAATCTTCCTCCAATCCTGATGCCACATGCTTTTTCATCTAATCCAGTTTCTCGGATTATTTGCTCATATACATATTAAATAAATATGGTGAAAGTATACAACCTGGGCACATACTATTCCTGATTTCAAACCATTCCGTTTGAAATGTTCTGTTCAAATACCTTTCTCTTTATTTGCTTATAGATTCCTCATGTGCTCAAATAAATGTACTGGAATACCCATTTCTCACAATAGTATCCAAAGTTTTTTATGATCCATGCAGTCAAATGATTTTGCATAGTTAATGGAATGAAAGTAAACATTATTCTAGTACTCTCTACTTTCAACCAAAATGCATCTGACATCATCAATGATATCCTTCATTGTACCCTCTTCTGAATCTGGCTTGAATTTCTGACAGCTGCCTTTCAATGTACTATTACAAATCTTTTTGAGTTATTTTCAATAAAATTTTACTTGCATGTGATATGAATTCACAAAGCCTTACTCAGTCCATGGGCCTATAGAGCCTGAAGTGGCTCTGTATCTCCATGCAACCAACTCTGCCACCATCTCTGCTGCTGCCACTCATGCTCTTCCTTCTTGATGGTCCTGGGATTGTCTCTTCCTGAAATGAAAGATTACTCCCTCTTTTAGTTTTACATATTCTACAGTTACAGTTTTGGCAATCATAATTATTACTCACAGTTGAATCATAAAATCCTATCAACATCATCTCATATACTCTTTCACCAGACCCATCTGGGAAAAAGGAAAACTGTTCCATGGGGATTTTGCCTTTACCCTCTCATTCTGAAACTAGGCACATCCATGAAAGCTTGTAACAGCCATTTCATGCCTTTATAGCCCCACCTCCCATTTTTGAAAGTCAGTATCTAAATTGCCCATCCCTATCAACCCAGTACAATGAGGAATCAAGCATGTTCCTTGATATAAAAAATCTTCCATTCCAGTTGGAATTTTGAGCAACTGCACCCATGTACAAAAGTCCATTTCATCAAATTGCAGCAATTTACACTTGCTCACATTATCAAACATCTTTATCTTTATCTGCTTGGGTTCTGGTCAGCTCAGCCTTAGCCAATCCAAGCTAGGTCAAATGGGTATCAGCTTCAAGTTTGGGAGTTCACATACACCTCCCTGCACTTCAGATCACTATCTTCTTCACCCAGTGCCCCATGCACTCAGGAGTTCACACAACTTCCTAAACTTCAGACCAGCCTGTCCTTCCTTGTCTCTGTTTCATCTCAAGGTCAAGAGATGTCAATGGAACATGTCCAAACTCAACCCATGTCTTTCATTCCCCCCACTTCTACTCACAAGTAGATTCAGGTGGTCATCAGGGAGCATACTTTAACTTTCAGTCCTAGAATGGGGTTTTCCATGATGGGCTGACTTTTCTTGCCTTGATACTTCCAAAGCAAACAGCTTACTTAGAACTCAAAAAGGCAAAGAGTCCATTTTTTATCTGCAGGTTTTTTTTTTCTTTAAGCTCCTTCTGTACTTCCAGCAGCTCTGGGTTGCTGTGCATATCTTTTCAAACTTGCGTCTTATTTTGATGCTTTTTGATGATACATCAAATATTTTTTGCACAAGGATCCTTCAATATTACAACCAGAAGCATGAACGTTTTCCTCAGTTCTTTCAACTTGGGAAATGCTGAGCATGTTCTTCCCTTTTGGTTTTCTAACTCAAGATACTGCACATTTCATTATAATACTTTGTCTTCTTGAACTCCCCTTTGAAATTTTCTGTTCAGCTCTATTACTTTTCCTTATTTCTTCCAATAGCTTTAGTCTATATATGCTCAAGAGCAAGTTTCAGGGTCTCTTCCGACATCCAGTTTGGTCTTTTATTTCTTTCTTGTCTTTTTTAATGGCCTTTTACTTTCTTTGTATATGATGCTTTTGATGTCACCCCACAAATCTCTGGTCTTCAGTTATTATTATCTAATGCATCAAATCTGTTTTCATGATGGTCACTAAATTCAGATGGGATATGTTCAAGGTCTTATTTTGGTTCTCTAGGAACTGTTTTAATTTTCTTCATCTTCAGCCTAAGCGTGCATATGAGCAATTGATTGTCTGTTCCACAGTTGATCCCTTGCCTTGTTTAGAATGATGATATTGAACTTCTCTTTTATTTCTTCCTAT
>NW_006408546.1:750933-769422 GCF_000296735.1 Chrysochloris asiatica | reverse complement strand
ACAGAAGCCACTACAGAACAATAAACTGACAGTAGTTGTTGTTAAGTGCTGTTGAGTTGATTGCAACCCATAGTGACAATGCATAGGGTTTCCAAGGAGTACCTTGAAGGACTGGTGAGCTCAAGCCGCCAACCTATGTTTCATACTGACTTTGCAGTCCAGTGTATTAACCCACAGTGCCACACCAGGACTCCACACTAGGGTCCAGTAGTAGTTGTTAAGTGCCGTCAAGATGGTTCTGACCCATAGTGACCCTGTATAGGGTTTTCAAGATGCAGCTAGTAGGCTTGAACCACTGACCTTGTAATTCAAACCAATTTTACAGTCCTGCACTTTAACCCTCAGCACCGTACTAGTAGGCATAGTTATTTATTCCATTTTTCATATGAGGAAACTGGGGCTATTTAAGTTAGCCTGCTAATGGTACATACATAGCTCATAAAGAACAAACCTGAAGTTAGAATCAAGAACCTGTGTCATTGACCACCCTGTATATTTATTTCTCTTCTCTCATTCTGCTCTGTCTTCAAATTTACAAATTTGTTGTAACTGTTAAAGTAATTCAAGTGTCTTCTATCCAACTTCTTTCTTCCTCTGAGTTCCCACATGTCTTATGAGTGCCAGAAAACAACAACAAAAACCAAACACTACTGCCTCAACAAATGAATTCTGAATAGAAGGCAATGGTATAGTCCTTGGACTCATGGACAACGTCTGTGGATAAAAATTTCCTGTTTATAGGCATCTTTATTGTTGACTTTGCCTTCATCACAAAGCATTTTCAGTGTCTTGTTGAAGTTGAACAGAAATTTTTGAATAAGCAGAGTGGAAAGACTGCTAGATTTGGTGTCAGAAGACCAGATTTTTTGCTGTGGCCTCCCACAAGTAGAAATCAACAAGATGGGTACCAATAAGATGGCACTGTAGGATTAACATTGGACTGTGAACCACAGGGTTGACAGTTCAAACCCACTAGCTGCTCTCAGAAATCCTATACAGGGTCACTGTGAGTCAGAACTAACTCTACATCACTTAACAACAATAATACTACTGTCAAAACCATCAAATTCAAGTGTTTAAAGTATATGATAAACTGTGAAGTGTTCTAATTTGTTATTTATTATTATAGAAACAGTCATGGTACTATTGATACTGTTCTTTGCCATTTTTTAAAAAAAGTCTCATATTATTTCATTGAATATCTCAATAGTCTTATGACTTATATATAATTATACCCATTTCACCATCAGGAAACTGAATCTCAGAGAAGTTTAATATTTTTCAAGTTAATGCGACTCAGGAGAGGCAAATTCAGATATTAAATCCAACATTTCAGACTCCAAATCTTGAATTACTTCCCTAAAACCCAAGGCATTCTACATTATTTTGAAGCAAATTCATCCATTTTCACTTGTTATATCCTATACGTCTTATGACAGACACCTTTAAAATGGGGATTATTGTGTTTTCCTGCCTACCTACCAGCTTTTCTGGAAATCAGATTTAAGAACTTGGCTCTCGTGGAAATTAGGTTTGAGACCATTTCTTCTCTGGTAATCATTCCTTAATAATAGATTCCAGCTAACAGATCCAGGGATGAGCCCTTCGCAAACTTAAACTTAAAACTAAAGAAACTTCTAGTTTTAAGAAGCACAGTAATTTAAGAAATGATTAATATTGTAGAAAAATGAGGTTTATAGAAATCAAGTTTTTTGATCCTTTATTTAGGATAACATAAGGAGCCCTGGTGTCATAGTAGCTCAGGAGAAAGATGAGGCTTATAGTCCCATAAGTATTTAGGGCCTTGGAAACCCTGTGTAGGGTCAGTATGAGTCAGAACTGACTCAATGGCATACAGTAGCAGCAACATAATATGTTTTTCAAAAACTTCATTAATAGAATGTGTATTGTCTTAGTGACCAGTGAAGTTCAGAAGAGTATTCATTTTTCTCCATCATAAAAAGCAGGAAAGACATGTTGTTTATTATCCTGGTACCCAAACCTCCACAAGATTTTTTTTTTTTTTTTCTCCTCCTCCCTTTAGATTAATATACTGATATCTGTTTAGGTTAAAAATAAAACAAAATATTCGAGGTTGTCCTTTTCCTGTCTATTACTCTATAGAGCTGAGTGTTATTCTTGCTGGTTCAGATTTTAGGATTTTCGATGTTGCTGCTTAGGAGCTCTGGTAGCGTAGTGGTTACGAATTGGGCTGCGAACCGCAAGGTCAGCAGTTCAAAACTACCAGCTGCTCCATGGGAAAAGGTGAGGCGATATGCTCCCGTAAAGATTTACA
The DNA here is from genome assembly GCF_000296735.1 of Chrysochloris asiatica. Classification (NCBI taxonomy): domain Eukaryota; kingdom Metazoa; phylum Chordata; class Mammalia; order Afrosoricida; family Chrysochloridae; genus Chrysochloris; species Chrysochloris asiatica. Next base: position 767,126 of record NW_006408546.1, on the reverse strand, counting down.
GCCTCAGAAACGCTGTTCAGGGTCACTATGAGTCGAAACCGACTCGACGGCACTTAACAACAACACTCGACGGCACTTAACAACAACAACAATGTTGCTGCTTACTGGTATACTTAGAAGATGAAAACCAATCTTGAAGTGTTGATTACATTTGAAGTGCTAGCTCTTTTCCTACAGAGAGAAAAGACCAATTTTTTTTTTTTTAATTTTGGTTTTTACTGAAGTACAACGTTCTAGCGGATCATTTCTGGAATATAGTAGGGAAGCTCTATGAAAACGTAGATACAAGTGAACTAGAATTATTTTCTAGAACAGCATAATTCCAAAAACAAAAACTATTGTGTAGATGAACTTCATCTAAGGTGACCTTTGATTTATATTTTGACTAAGGGTTTTTCCACAATAAAGTCTTCATTGAACCAATAATTATTGAGCAACTACAATGTACAAAGGCTTTGACTAGATACTGCAGAGACAAAATGAATCAAGACAGATTTTTATGTAAAAGTTGGGTAGCAGTGAAAGGCAAAAAAAATAAAATAAAATAAAATAAATAAATAATGTTAACAGAGAAAATTCAAGGTGCTACAGAAAGTCTGAACAGTGGAACCCCTTATTTCAGCATCCAGTGGTTGTTGATGAATAATCCAGGAGAATCTTTAAAGAACTCTTCAATATTTCCTGACAGCTTTGTGATGTATCCACTTGGTAAAGCGGAATATACTTTCTAGAATTCCCTTCCTTGTTTGTCTAAAGTGTACCATTCATCTGTCAGTTTGTTGTACTGTGTTGCCTTGTGTGTTGCTGTGATGCTGAAAGATATGCTACCAGTGTTTTACATACCAGTAGGCGAACCCACTGTGGATAGGTTTCAGATGAGCTTCCAGAAGGAGAAGTGGACAACTTCTGGATGGTTATCCACTGAAAACCTTATGAATAGCTGTGAAACATTGTCTGGTACATTGCCAGAAGGTGAACTCCTCAGGTTGAAAGGCAACAAAATATGACTAGGGAAGAGTTGCCTTCTTAAAGTAGAGTTGATCTTAATGATGTGGAACCAGCAAAACTTTCAGAACCTTTATTTGCTGATGGGCCAAGCTCAAAATCAGGAGAATCAGAAAATATCCATTAATAATCAGAGCATGGAATGTACAAACTAAGAATCAATATCCTACACATTAATGAGTAGAAAAGGACAGTAATTAGCCATTTTGATTCAGACAATCACATGGTTTACTATGCCTGGAATGACAAATTGAAGAGGAATGGCATCACACTCATTGTCAAAAAGAGCATTTTAAGATCTATCTTGAAGGACAGTGCTGTCTGTGATAGGATAATATCCATATCTCTACAAGGAAGACTAGTGAATACCACAATAATTCAAATTTACACACCAATCACTAAAGCCAGTGATGATGAAAATGAGGAATTCTATCAACTTCTTCAGTCTGAAATTGGTCAAACATAAAATCAAGATGCATTGATAATTATTGGTGATTGGAATGTGAAAGTTGGAAACAAACAGGAAGGATCAGCCATTGGAAAATATAGCCTGGATGATAGAAACAATGCTGGAGATTGCATGGTAGAATTTTGTAAGACCAGTGACTTATACATTGCAAATACATATGCAGTTTGAGGTTGAAACTGAAGAAAATTAAAATAAGTCCATGAGAGCCAAAGTATGATCCAACCTGAATTTAGATATATCCAACCTGAATTTAGAGACCATTTAAGACACAGATTTGATGTATTAGACAGTAATAACTGAAGACCAGCTGAATTGTGGGATGACATCGAGAACATCATACATGAGGAAAGCAAAAGATCATTAAAAAGGCAGGAAAGAAAGAAAAGATAAAAATGGATGACAGAAGAGATTTTGAAATGTACCAAAGCTAAAGTAACTGGAAGAAATGAGGAAGTAAAAGAGCTAAACAGAAAATTCCAAAGGGTGGATCAAGAAGACAAAGTATTATAATGAAATATGCTGTGATCTGATGTTAGAAAACCAAAAAAGGGAAAACAGGGTCAGTATTTCTCAAGCTAAAAGAATTGAGGTAAATTTCAAGCCTCAGGTTACTATTGAAGGATTCTATGGGTAGCATAGTGATTACGAATCGGGTTGCTAACCTCAAGGTCAGCAGTTTGAAACTACCAGCTGGTCTGTGGGAGAAAGATAAGGCTTTCTGCTCCTGTAAAGATTTGCAGCATCAGAAACTCTGTTCAGGGTCACTATGAGTTGGAACCGACTTCACGGTACTTAACAACAACAATTGGCATAATACTGAATGATTCAGGAAGTATCAAAAGAAGATGGAAGGAATATACAAGAGTCACTGTACCAAAAATAATTGGTCAATGTTCAACCATTTCAAAAGGTAGCAGATGATCAAGAACGGATGATAGTGAAGGAAGAAATTCAAGCTGTACTGAAGGCATTGGCAAAATCCAAGGGTTCAAGAATTGATGCAATAGAAACTGAAATGTTTCAACTAACTGATGTACCATTGGGGTTGCTCACTTGTTTATGCCAAGAAATTTAGAAGACAGTTACTTGGCCAAGTGATTAGAAGAGATCACCATTCCAAAGAAAGGTGATCCACTGGAACACATAAATCATCGAACAATATTATAAATATAAAATGCGAGTGAAATTTTTCTGATGATCATTAAAAAATGGTCATAGCAGTATATTGACAAGAAGGTGCCAAAAATTCAAGCTGGATTCAGAAGAACACATGGAACCAGGAATATCATTGCTGACGTTAGATGGATCTTGGCTGAAAGTAAACAGTACCAGAAAGATGCTTGTTTGTGCTTTATTCACTATGAAAAGGTATTTGACTGTGTGGATAATAATAAACTGTGGATAACATTGTGAAGAACAGTTATTCCAGAACATTTGATTGTGCTCATGAGAAACTTGCACATAGACCAAGAGACAGTCGTTTGAACAGAACAAGGGACTACTGAATGGTTTAAAATTAGGAAAGGTGTGTGCTAAGGTTGTATCTTTCACTTTACTTATTCAATCTGTATCCTGAACAAACAATACAAGAATCTGAATTATATAAAGTAGAACATGTCATGATTGGATAAAGAAACATTAACAACCTGTGATATGCTGATGTCACAATCTTGTTTGTGGGAAGCAAAGAAAACATCTTTTAGTATAAACTGCATCTCAATGTAAAGAAAATGAAAACTCTCACGACTGGACCAATAGATAGAATCATGATAAAACATAGTCTTGGTGTGGTGCTGTGGGTTAATGTGTTGGACTGCAAGGTCAGTTTGAACCACAAGGTCAGTGGTTCAGCTCACCAGCTGCTCCTCAGAAGCCCTATACAGGGTTGCTATGTGTCGGAAAGGACTTGGTGGCACTTAACAACAAGCAACAAACAAAGAAAAGATGGAAGTTGTCAAATACTTCATTTTGTTTGGATCCACAATCAACATTCATAGAAACAGCAGTCAAGAAATACAACGACTTATTGCTTTAGGCAAATCTGCTGCAAAAGACCTCTTTGGAGTGTTGAAGAACATAGATATCAGTATGAGGACCAAGGTACACCTGACCCACCCATGGTATTTTCAATCGCCTCATATGCATTTGAAAATTGGGCGATAAATAAGGAAGATTGTAGAAGAATTGATGCATTTGAATTATGGTTTTGGCAAAGAATAGTGAAAGTAACTTGAACTGCCCAAAGAACAGATCAATCTGTCTTGAAAGAAGTACCAAGAACAGATCTGTCTTGGAAGAAGCCAAAATACTCCTGCAAACTACGGATGGTGAGATTATCTCATCTACTCTGGGCATGTTATCTGGAAGAACTAGTCCATGGAAAATACCAAAAAAGGAGATGAATTGACACAGTGTCAGTAACAATGGGCTCAAACATAACAACCATTGTGAGGATGCTGCAGGACTGACAATTGTTTTGTTCTGTTGTGCATAGGATTGCTATGAGTCAGAATTGACTCAAAGGCATCTAATATGCACACACACACATATCTAAGATGGCCTATAAGAGATATTTACCTGAGATTTGGAAGCGGTGGTTGGTCATAATTGCTTTTACATGGATGCAGGGAATGGAGGATGTGAAGGTGTAAAGGGTATACAGTTTGAATGGGGAGGTGAGGGTTGATTGCTGCAGAGGCTTTAGAAGTTATTGAAGCTACAGACTTTATTTGATGATTGTTGGTGTGGAGAGGAAGCTGGGCCTACAATTTTCCCACTGTCCTTGGATCCTTCTTTAGCTTCCCAGATGCAAGCCAAGTGCATGATTACCTCAGTGACAAAGGGCACCAGCTTCTACTATAGGACCCCTGCATTATTGAAGTTGATAGCAGTAAAAGACATGGATGGGTTAAGTTTATTTCTCACCTTACATCAGGGTTTCTCAATATTGGCCTACTGACATTTGGTCCAGATGATTATTGTTAGAAGCTGTTCTATGCATGGCTTGATGCTTAACAGAATCCCTGGCCTCTACCTACACAGATGTAAGTATCTCCTTCACACCCCACTTATGACACCCCAAAATGTCCCCAGTCTTAATAAATGCTCCCTTTCCCAACAACCTGCTGAACATTTTAGGATCTAATGACCAGTCACAAAGCCTTACAGAGACTGTATAACCAACTCGCATAATTGCGTAAGGTCAAATCCCTAAGTAAAGCCTTTACTGTATATTTTTCTCCTAGTGATTCTGCTTCTCTAATCAAATTCTGACTGATAGTCACCTTAGAGTTGTCTGAGTCTTCCTTAATCTCTTGGATCAATTTCTCTCTTTTTCTTATCCCTTTATACCAACACCCTCCCACACCAATCCCATGTAACTGTCCTTCTTCCCCCAAATATCATAGTGAGCTCTTTCTACCTTGGAAGAGTTGCAGTCCAATCCATAAGAAGAATGCATGGTACAGAATCTAGAAGTAACCCTGCCATGTAAAAAATATAGACTCTAACCTTTGAGCTGCCAGCGGTTTATAAAGAGCTGTCTAAGCTAAAGGCAATGTGGAGAGTTTTAGTAGGACTTAGCACTCCTGGAGATCTTATGGAGTTGTTAAGAATGTAAGCCAAGAGGAAATAGTTTTTAAAACCTTGCAACATATTCTTATTTTAAATCTTTTGAAAGTAATTTGTATAGAATTATATTGTATGTTTTGAGCCAATGAAAATAATTTGCTGCTCACCTATTCTTTAATTCCAGGAAACCTAGAAGAATACAATGTTTTGTATAGCCAAGTAGAAATATATCACCAGCTAAGATCAAAGCATTTTTTTTATAGAGTGATTAAAAACATTCCCCTAGAAAACTTGATGAGCGTAAGATTGAAATATTTTTAAAACAGATCTATTCATTTAAAAATAAGTGTGATGAGCCTGGCTCTATGTCATGTGTTGGGTGTCCGGTGATCATCCACAAAGACATAATTTCTGCCCTCTCAGTGCTTACAGGAAGTAAGAGAAACATTATACAAATAATCACATAATAGAATACAGAGTTATAATTTTTGTTAACCTTCTATGGAGGAACAGTATAAAGTCCTAGAGATGCCAAGTATAAATGCCAGGGGTGGTAAAGAATGAGTTTTCTGAGGAAGTGACATCAGCTCTGATAACTGAAGTATGAATTGGAGTTGGCCAGGTGAGAAACAGATGGAAGAGAGTTCCAAGCAAGGACAGGAAAGAACTTGGCCCATTTAAAAAACTGCAAGAATGCCAAATGGCTGGATTCTGGTGAACAAGGAGGCGTGAGGAGGGAGGTAAAGCTTTAGAGGAGGGGAGAGATCAGAGCCTTCCAGGGCTTGTAAGCCAAGTACACATTTTGGTTTACTTTAAAAGTCAAGTCATTGAGAGACTTAAGATCAAGAAGTGGCCTGATCTGACTTATGATTTTATAAAACCTCTCTGACAGTCAGATAGAAGGAAATTAGAATGGAAGCTGGGAGAGCAGCTAGGGTGTTGTGGCAAAAGTCCAGATTAAGAGTTCAGAGGAAAGATGATGAAGGAAGGCCTCAGTCAGAATCATGGCAGCAGAGACGGGGCAAAGTGAATGGCTTAGAGACTTTTGTCTTAGGCAAGCTCTTCTAGAGAAGCAAAATGAATGAAACGTTGTTGTTGTTAATTACAGTCAAAGCGGTTCTAACTCATAGCAACCCTGTTTCCAAGGAGTGGCTGATGAGTTTTAACCATCTACCATGCAGTTCAAACGGACTCTGAGGTTAAGTGCTTATCTTATGGAGCCACACCAGGACTTCTGTGAAACATATATATGTATGTATAAAGAGAAGTTTATATATGCATATATAATCAAGGAAATGGCTTACAATTATAAAGTCCCAGGTCCCCAGCAAAAGAGAGAGAGGGCCTTTCCCATGTGTCCATTATATTGGGAAAAGGTAACACCCCAAGGACGTATCCCTTAGACTGATTGGCTGCTCATTACCACTCATTATAGAGTGAACTATGCCTGTATTTGGTTTTATAACCATGGGAATAAGTACATCTCAACTGCCAACCCACTGGGAATCCTGGCCTAGTCAAGTTGATACAGAATCCTATCACAGCATGATTAGGAAGGACTCTGGATATAGCTTGGTATTATTGACTTTGAAGTGAAGGATTCATAAGAGAGAGATGGCAAGAAATTTGCTGACTTGAGTTACTGAGTGGAAGGAACACAAGAACACATGCTGTTCATGTAATATCTGCCTTCACATTAGGTTTACACAGTGGAAATTAGAATAATTTGCATTAATTCATCCAAAACCTGTTGAAACACTTTACAAAATGACACCCCATAATATGAATATGTTGTTATTGTTATTAAGTGCTACTGAATTGGTTCCTACTCATAGCAACCCTGTATAGGGTTTCTAAGGAGGGACTGGTGAATTTGAACTGCTGATCTTATGGTTCAAACTGATATTGTGGTACAGGGCTTATCCTTCAGTGCCTTGCCAGGACTCTAGAAAAAATGGGCCCACTGCTTTTCTTGATTCTATAGTCATAAATGTATGTTATACTCATAATAGGCCACTATATTCATAACATGAATATAGTATCAAGTATTACAGTGGGCCCATTTGTTCTTTTTTTGTTGTTGGTTTTTAGGTTGGTATGTAGTGGTTAAGGTTGTGTGTCAGCTTGGCTGGTCCATGATTCTTAACAGTTTGACAATTTTTTAATGATGTAATCATCTCTCATGATGAGATCTGATGTAATGTAATTCCGTCCATGATGAGATCTGCTATGACCAGACAATCAGCTGAAAGGAAGTTTCCTTGGGTATGTGGTATGCATTAATTTTATATGGACTTTCAGGCAAAGTTCCTAGCTTTTTATTAGATCTGAATATTGTACCGTGTAACCTCTCAATCTTTGGGGGCTGAGTCAGCAGTCTGCTGTGTTGCTGGCTAATATTAGGAATCCTTAATCTCTACAACCTGTGAGCCAGCAGTCTACTGTCTTATCTAGGGATCTTTGATTCCTCAGCCTCTGAAGCTTGTGAGCTAGCAGATTGCTGATCTTGGGCTTGCAAGCCTCTGCAGCTACTTATGTCAGGAGAGGCCTCCAATCTAATATATGACCCATGAACTTGGAAGTTGCCAACCTCGATATCCACATGAGCAATTTCCTTGAAATAAATATTTCTATATATGTACAAAAGGATCTCTGGTGGTACTGTAGGATAAGCATTGGACTAACTGCAAGATCAGTAGTTCAAACCCATCCACTGCTCTAAGCTGGAAAATGAATCTTTCTGCTCCCTTAAAGATATATAACCTTGGAAACCCTATACAGATTTGCTGTTTATAAGTCCAGCATTTAAAAAATTCATTTAGACTATATCAGTCTGTTGCAATTTTTCAGCACTTGTTCAAAGATGGAATTTAGTAAAACTAAGCTGTTAAACTTGGACACCCAAAATGTGAGCTTCATGTAAATCTGTTTCAGGCAACATGGCAAGATAGAATGTGTCATATTTGGGCCTCTTCTTTGTGATAGACCTCTGCTTATATCCTCCACATGCTTTCTTCCACTGTGTGTCTACTTCCTTCACCAAGACTGAAAGAAAAATCATCTCCAAAGGCAAAGCATAACTAAACTGATCAGAGCCCCAGAAGGGCCTTGGGTCTACAGAAGTGAACGCCAAGGTATAGTCAAATGTGTCACACACATGTTATGTCTGAACAAGATGGACTGGTACTCACATTATCTCTGAACAGCAAATAGTTTGTACCAAAAATTTCCTCACAGGTACAATGCTTGAACCCATTTGCCAAATGTGTGAGATATACTGCACTGATTGGGAAACGATAAACATGTTGCCAGAGGAGAAAAATGAGGAAGACATAGGCTGAGACACAGTCACTCTGATAGGCAACATCTTGCTTCATCCCTTGTATTGAAGTAAGAAAATTCTACAGCAACATTTCCCAAAGTATAACCACAGATCATCTGCATCAAAATGATCACTAAATGCTTTTCAGAAATGCCACTATGTCACAGTTGGATCCTCTAGGAAGCAGACTCTAAAATGGAATTATGAATATAAAAGTTTACTGGGAGGCAATACCTGTGAAAACTGCAAAGGGAGGGAGAGATATTGGGAATGGAGAGGCTCCAACCAGAAAGGAAAGGTGAAGTAAGCAAGATTGGGCAGAGAGTATTCCAGACGATGATGCAGATCTGACAAAATCTCCACATCTGACACATCTCAGCCAACCCAAGGAAAGACTCTAGAGTGAAGACTGTCCGTTATAAGTGTCCCATGTTGGGCAGAAAAGGCTAGGTCTTTGTTCCTCACTATATTCATCACTGCTTGGGGCTGTCAGGAAGAAAGTATGTGGTGCTGACACAAAACTAAGGTGAATCCTAAAAATGCTAATAACTGGAGTTGTCACCTAACTGTACTGCTCTCTGCTGAAATTCTTTCTTGAAGAGAAAGCTGAGCAACTCTCTTCCATTTCTGCCAAAGTCCTTTTCCTCTGCCCATCCTGGACCAAATCTTTGGAGGTGGATCCCTGGAATGCCCATTTAGTAAGCTTGTCAGGTGATTCTGATGCACCCTGAAATTTGGGGACTTCTGTAAATCTGCATAAAGCAATCAGGTATGTATCCCTTGATGGTACAATTGTCTTTTGCCTAATATCCATTATGACAGCTTTTAACTGAAAGTAACAAAGTGTCTGAAAAGCAGAGGTTTAAGTAAAACAGGGACTCTAGAAGTAGATGGCTCCAAGATTTGGTCCAGAGGCTTAACAGAATCACCAAAGCTCAGGCTCTTTGTATCTTTCTTCTCTGCCATCTTCAAAGTGAAGGCTTGCTTTCTTAGATTTATCAACTCATGATCACAAAATAGCTGTCACAGATGCAAATATTATATCTACCCACCGTAAACACTTGTAACTCAAAATAAGAAAGAAAGGCATGACAAGTACTCTCATTTTATCTGTGAGGATAATTTTCCACAGATGTCACCCCACTGACTTCCTCATGTTTAGTAGAAACAAATGGCCACCCCTAGTTTAAGAAGTGACAGACAGTGAGTATCTGAAATAACCATCACTGGCTTACAACCATCAGGATTGGTCTCTTGGAGTTGGGCCCACTGTCATCATAAACAAAACCATAGTTATATTAACAAATAACAAGTTGGGGAGGGGACAAAGAAGAGCAGCTTTTGACAGATTGTGGCAAGTGAAAGTCAGGGTAAGCATTGGACTGCTAACCACAAGGTCGTTGTTTCAAGCCCATCAGCTACTCCCAGGAGCAAGATGAGGTGCTCCGCTCCCAGAAGGATTTACCCCTTTGGAAACCCTCTCCAGGGTCACTAAAAGTGACAGAATAAATGGAAATAAGAAAAGAAAAGAAAAGAAAAAAAAGAGTAGCTTTTATAGGCAGTGAAAATATTTACTACAATTTTTTTTGAAAATTTAAGAAAAATAGAGAAAGCAATGTGTGTAGGTGTGTAATAAGTTAATATTCCCTGGTTTTTAAAAATAGCTCAGTTTCTTACAGCAAATGTACTTTTATAAAAGAACCACATATTCATTCACACCTGCTAACATTTTTAAGCACCTACTATGTGCCAAGCCTTGTTGTAGGCTCTTGGTATACAGCAGTGCACAAAACTGACAAAAAGAACCTTTGTGGTTCTTCCATTTCTGTGAATGGAGACAGGCAATATACAAAGTAAAGGTTTTGTAGTCCTTGTAGATAATTCAGGCAGACAAGTAGGATAGGAAGTGGGGGTATATGTGGATAGGGACTACCTATGCCTCTGGTCACCTGGGGAGTGTGGGCACAAGAAAAAAAATCACATCTTTATCTCTGCAAGCTACTGGTGTGTTTCTGAAATGCCAGTATGTTGTCTTGTTTCTGAAGTTGCTCACAAAAGCTTAAGATGGCTATGCCATGTCTGATTCAGCTGGCACAGGTCACCAGTCTGTCTCCTTGGTTTTGCCATGTCTGTTCAGCTTTCTCTCCTAGTAAGCATACAGTCCACTTTTCTATCCCTTCATCTGAAGCTCAGGGTTCCAGAACTATTGTCTGCATCTGTTTCAATTGGTTTTCCTTTGTCTTTGTTGTAGAGGGTCTGTGAAGCCTTTCTGCCTCATCTGTCACCATGCCACTAACCCTTAGACAATAGATTTTAGATCCCAGTGGAAGGCTCATTGAAGTTGGGATATGTGGAAAGTGAAATAATGACCCAGAAAGATATCCTTGTCCTAATCCGCAGAACCTGTGAATCTGTTAGGTCATATGGCAAAGGGGAACTAAGGTTGCCTATGAAATTAAACTTTTTCATCAGTTTGCCTTAAAATAGGGAGATTATCCAAGTGAGCCCAATGAGTTCATATAGGTCCTTAAAAGTAATGACAGAAAAACTTCAGAGGCAGCTATGAGTATAGGAGGTCAAAGTGATGCCTACAGAATGTAAGAAGGATGCAGTTTACCTTTGCTGGCTTTGAAGCTATAGGAAGCAGGGACACAGTATAAGAAATATGAGTACAGGTTGACTCTGGACACTGGAAATGGCAAGGAAATGGATCCTACTTTGAGTTCACAGAAAGTAGCACAGACCTACCAAGGCCTTGATTTTTATTTGGTGGGACTGTGTCAGACTTCTGACCTATAGAATTGTAAGATACTGAATTTGTATTATTTTACCCACTATGTTTATAGCAATTTGTTATAGCAGCAGTAGAAAACTAATACAAGATACTAGAGGGAATAAGCTAGAAAGTCACATGTTGTTGTTAAGTGTCATTGAGTCCATTCAAACTGACCTTGACCTCAAGTGTTTATCTTATGGTGCCACACCAGGACTCTTAGAAAGTTAGATAGTGAACTCAATTTTACCAGGGTTTGAAATTTTGGTAATGTGATAAAGTCAATGCTATAATAATGGATAAGTCTATAAACCAGATTGTTGGACAAATATACTTAATAGAGGTAGAGATTTTAAAACCAGATTTTTATGGTGATTTCTCTAGAAAGGTCAAAATTATGTAACGAATTGTGAATGTGTCGAATGTTTTTACCAATTGCAGGCATACCCAGTAGACAATTTGACCTGCCTCTTCCTGCAGCTGATCTTTATTAGTATTACTGCTCACTGGCATAAACTGTGCCACTCAGAATTGGATTATGGGGAGATCTGGTCTAATTCAAAGCTGTGAGAAATGAGCACTGTTTATGTTGCCTCACACCCACCCTTCACACACACATCAGATTACTCTGGAAATGAATTGCAAAATAAAGCAAGGAAGGATTCTGTTCTCCATTAAAGTGTAATTATAAAATGCCGGGGCTCCCCTGTGGAGTGGAGAAGTAAATAAAGCCCGGAGCCGACTTAAGGGTGGGATTTTCTTTATTACTATTATCAATGGGCATTTACTATTTTCACATCTTTACAAAGAGAAGAAAAAAAATATAATGAGAACTTAGATAAGCTCTATACTTCTTCACAGAACCATAATGAGGAAAGGAAAGGGGCAGAACTGTTCATATCATAAGGCTGGAGCCCTTCCCTTCTATTATAAACAAACAAACAGCTAAACAATTTAATAAGTAACTTTGAAGTCAGGTTTAATTCCTAATTTTAAATCATTTAGTCTTTTGTATAAATGTAGGAGAGATTATAGAGATATTCTCAATTTATTTGGAGTTATTTTAAGATATTTGTATTGTTAGTCTTGCAAGAAAAGAGGGAGCAGAATTCCTCTGTAGGCCCTGAGAGCAGAATGTTAGCCTCCCAGACCTGCTGTGCAGAGAAGTCATGCTCTCAGAAGTCCAGTTTTTCCATTGTATAATGGGAATAACAATAGTTTATCATTCACTCTGTGAAATGATATGAGAACTTGAGAGATTATTGTTGAAAAAGTTGCATAGGGCCTGTCACAGTGCTTCTTTGTAAGGGCACTTTAGCAAAAAAAAATTTTAAATGTATTTTTCTTCAAAGAACTTATAATTTTTTTAAAAAGTTTTTATTGTGAATTGAGTGAAAGTGTACAGGGCAGATCTTCATTTTTACATTCAGCAAATCATACACCTTGTTTTATAACAATGATTATAATTCCCTCCATGTACCATCAGTTAACAGTATTTTTCTCTATTAATTTTAGTTTTTTTTTTAAAAAAACACTCAGGCATATATGATAATTTACACCACCAAAGGGCACATTTGGCAAGTCTGCCTCCTGGTCACCAGCTCTCAGTTCTTCTTTTCCCATGAATCTAGAGTTCTCATCTGCTCCTTCTCTCCCTATCCCCATCTCTGCCTCCGTCTCTGGTGTCACTGCTTCTCTTAATAAGGTCCTACATTCCACTCGTGCTCATCTCCCATGATGGTCCGAGGGTCTTCTGTTTCTTGACTGTGAAATGAACCATTCCCCCGTTTTTGTTACAAAACTTATTTTACAATTGTGATAGTCGCAATTAGTCATAACAATTACTCACTATTGAGTCATAAGAATCTTATCCCCATCTCTTTTTACCAGACCCATCTAGACAAGATGAAAACTATTCAGTGGGTACTCTTTCTCCCCTGCGCCCCCCATACTCTTAAACTAAACTTCCTCTTGAAATCTTGTAAGCCAGTCACTTCATACCTTTATTGCTCCCTCATTTTAGGTAGCCAGTATCTAAATTGCCCATCTCTATCATAAATGATTTTTATGGATGGAACTTCACTATCTAATATGGTGGCTATCAGCCATATATGATTATTTAAAATTAAATCGATTAAAATTAAAGTACATTTAAAAATTAGTTCCTCATTTACTGTAGCCACATTTCTAGTGTTTAATAGCTACATGTGGCTGTTGTTTTTAAGTGCCATTGAGTTGGTTCTAACTCATAGTAACCCTATACAGGGTATCCAAGGAGCAGTTGGTGATTTTGGACCACCGACTTTATGGTTCAAACTGACCTCTTGGTTCATGCTTATCCTACAGCGCCACACCAGGACGTGTGGCTAGTAGCAACCATATTGTACAGTGAAAATACAGAACACCTCCACCATTGTTCTGTTGAATAGTGACGGACTATTGTGTTAACCCTAGCTAGTCTAAACTGATATTCAAAAGGCAGACAAGAGGAAGTGGAAGGAGAACACAACATTGGAAGATAAGGTGGGAACATAAGGAAAATAAAATTCATCAATTTTATAAATTTGTGAACAACTGGTCATGCATTTAGCTACAATAAATCCACTAAACACCAAACTAGGTTGCCCATAACTCTCTGAAAGGTATGGAGGGAAAAGTACAATAAATAATTTTAAAGTTATTTAAAAATTTCTGATATACTTCATGTTGCATAATAGAAATTATTTAGTGCCTTGCATGTACCGTGTACCAAAGATGAGAGGCTTTTTCCTCCCACAAAGATTTAAAGCCTTAGAAACACTATACAGGGTCACTATGAGTCAGAATCAACTCAGTGGCACTTATCAACAACATGTGCCACGTGCCAGGTGAGGGAGTGAAAGAGCTCTATGGACATCTTGGGGAAGATTGTTACAGAGTTCTGGAAAAGCAAAAGAGTTCTAAATTAAAAGTATTAGGAGTGTGGAAGTGGGAAATACGAGGTTAAGTGAAAAAGTATTTCTAAAAAAATCACTGAAAGTACCATGGACTGCCAGAACAAAAAAGTCTGTCTTGGAAGAAGTATAGCCAGTATGCTCCTTAGAAGTGAGAACTGTGAAACTTCATGTTTTCAGCAGGGATAAGTCCCTGGAAAAAGACATCATGCTTAGAAAAGTGGAGGGTCAGTGAAAAAGAGGAAGACCACCAACAAGAGGGATTGACACAGTGGCAACAATAATGGACTCAAACATAGCAACCATTTAGAGGAGGGTGCGAGATTCTTCAGTGTTTCATTCTGTTGTACATAGTGTTGCTATGAATCATAACCAATTAGGTGGTACCTAACAACAATAGCACTATATATTTCGGAGGGTGGTACATAATTAAAATAAAAAGGTGGTGTTACATTTTTTAACCCTTGCCTGAAGAAGTCTTTGGACTTCAATTTACACCATGTCAAATGGTAGTTTTGGCATTCTTGAACAACTCAATTTGTGTTTCTTTTAAATTGTGTTCTTTGAGTTTGGGGAATAATAAGATGTCTAAAGGGCAAGATAGGAACTGGAGGGTAGATTGGGTAAGGTTTCCCACTCATATTTTACCCTCAAAGAATGAATAGGTGAATTGCAATGATGGAAAAAAAAAATCCTTGGTGCAAATTTCCTTGGCTTTTTCCACATCAATGCAGTATGCATTTTAAAAAATTTTCTTTCTAATAAGCCCCCATGCTTGTCCTGTGTCCTTCAAGAGAACCTATCAAGATTATCCCTTTGGAAATGGAGGCAGTGACCCAGCACTAGAAGCCCCCGCAGAGCAGTGCTTCTGAAGGCAGAGGTGTGACCAATTTTTCATCATTCATTTTTCATTTTTCATGTATCTCTCCTATTCCCCAGTCATGTGCTCACTCCCCAGTCATGCGCTCACTGCACAGCCTAGACACACTCAGGTGGGTGGGAGCACACTCCTAAAAGGGTCCAGCATTGCACCCACTGTTTTCCAATGGCACAGAAAGGAAACCCACAGGATGCTTCTTATGATGTTTTGACCTTTGGAACCTGCCGCATAGTTTACCTACGTGGAACCCTTTGCACAGCAAAGGCCAGTGAACAGTGTCAATCACAAATTTGTTTATGATTGGTGGTTTCTGTCTCTGCTTTTGTATTGTTTCTGTCTATGGACCTGTTGGCCTCACTCTTCTCCTAGGGGTGGGGGCTTTCTCCCCCTACTTTACCAAAGAAGAGACAGCAATTGTGCCCATATAACCAAGCTACAAGCTTGGCTTGTACTACCCCGTAGTACTCCACCATCTGGACAAGAGCAAAAACCAGCTGCTAGGCATTACATGTGAAAAGGGAAGCCTATCTCGAGATCATAACCACCAGGAGATGCTCAGTAAGCTTAACAAAAGGCAACATACATACATTTAAACATTAAAAAACTCACATAACTGTTGAAAATATCCAAGAAAACACAATTAAAGATATCAACACATGTCCAAAACCAGAAAAAAGTAACTGAGACAAATGAGCTGGAAGCAGACACACACTTTTCAGTAGAAAAGCAGGCTCTGGATCTTCATGGAAGGAATTAAGAAGAAGAATATGGAGACAAATTCAAATGCTCCAAAAAGGGGTGGAGGGAAAAAAGGCATAAGTCAGGAGAAATCAAACAAGAGAGATACGGCATTGAAAACAATCCAAAACCTGAAAAAAAAAGTCCACATGATTAATAATAAAATATCAGAAATGGACCATATACTGAAAGGGCAAAGGAGCAGAATGGAAGAGATGGAAGCCAGAGCCTTCAAGCTGAAAGACAAACCTCTCAATACTGCTAAGAAAGGAGAGCAAGCAGTAAAAAGGATTTTAAAAATCTGAAGAGAGTCTAAGATTCATGCTGAATAACATGAAGAGGAATAACTTAAGAATTATTGGCATTCCAGAACAGGAAGAATCACAGAAGTCCACAGAAGAGATAGTTGAAGAGCTATTGGAATAAAATTTTCCTAATATCTTGAAGGATGAGAAGATGAGCATTCAAGAACCTGAAAGAACCCCAGGAAGGATAGACCCCAA
>NW_006408546.1:717414-746627 GCF_000296735.1 Chrysochloris asiatica | reverse complement strand
ACCTTGAGGACATTATGCTGAGTGAAATCAGTCAGTCACAAAAGGAAAAATATGACATAAAGCCATTATTGTAAAAGATTAAGAAAAAGCACCCACACTGAAAGGAGGGGATATTTTAATTTTATCTATATTATTCTTATTATTGTTGTTGTTTTTGTTAGTTGCTGGGGTGTAGGGGGAGGGAGGGGAAGGTGGAGCACAGGGTAGGGAACAAGCACAGGATAATGGAACACAGGGTATGGAATAGACACAGGATAGTTTGGTGCTGGGGGTGGCAGTACACTAGAAGGGGAAGGGGAAAGGAAAAGTAAGGTGGATGGGAGAATATAGCTAGGCAGGTTTACATGCGCTAAATGGGACAGAGGTATATAACGATCTGAGCACAAATGTGGAACAACAGGGCTCCTGGATACATGGTTTAATGGGTAAAAGTGGGGAAATGATGTTAAGGTGCTTGGCTGTCTTTTGAATCTTGGTTTCCTTTGCCTAGTATTGTAAAATTGACACTTGAAGGGGAGCGAGAGTAATAGCCAGAAACATCACCATAGAAAGCTTGTAAGTCTTTCTTCAGCCTTTAACTGTTTGGAATACCTAAAATGGGGCTACAACTTGCCCAGTAAAGGGGGCTCCTTGCAGAGCCTTTGCAGTGCACAAGACCATAGGTGGAATCCTGATCATCATCCAGAGTCTTCTGATGTGGGACATTACCTCTTGAAAGCTGACTAGTTTGGAGCAGCTAGAACAACAGAAGATACTTCTTGAAAGAAAGACCAGAAGAAAAAAAAAATAACAACAGCAGCAGAAGTCCAATTGACTACTACAAGAACAAGCAAGTTGTTGCCCAGGGAACCATCAAGGCAGTGGTCAGGTTCCTTCAAGGCAAACCCCCTTCCAAGACTGAAACTCAAATGGAATATGGTCCTGTTGCTGACCACGTTGGTCACTGATAAGGGCAAGAGGGGGAAAAACAGCAATGAAGTTGTGAACTAAGTCCGACCACATTCAATAGACTCCTGTTAACCTGGATTGAGATCTGGTTAACCAGCAGTATGATGAGACCTGGGGACTCCTGGATCCAGGGGCAGGGACATGGCCCCAGAGGACTAGAACAGAGTGTGAAGCATCCAGCTGATATCAAGAGAGGGGGAATGCACAGAACACTCATACTTGCAGATAGTACCTATTTGACCTGGCAACAATGGCTGGATGATCAGAACATAACTAGAGGAAGAAAGAAGAGGGAAGAAAAAGAAAAAAGGAGTAACCCACTATAAGTGGATGATCTTGATCTATGCTTGTGGATGCAGTATGATAACAAAGGAGTGGACAGATCTCTACAGTGAGGATCATTCCCATCAACTTGTTACACAAGGTCAACAGGGAGGGGGAACTTAGACATTGGCTACCCAAAATGGGGGGACTACATAGGCAAGAAGTGACTGGCTTACAATGTTTCAATAGGGAACCTAGTTCCAGAAGGTCAAGGGAAGGTAGAAACTCTACTAAATTGTTTCCAACCTGTCTGGATGGGGTTAATACAAAGGTGATGGGGAAAGGACTCCTGTGGTTCAATAGGGAATTATTGCTATCAGGTCTGACAGTGAGTGCTGGAAAGGTAAATGTAAATGTTTGGTAAAGAAAGGAGGGGAGCAGCTGATTTTACAGTCCAGGAGCAGAGATCCCTGGAACCATCAAGGAAGAAAAAGCAAGGTTGGAGACCTTGTCTGGAGAGGCAGTGACACTAGGGATGGAGGCAGAGACAATGATGTGGACAGAGGGAGTGGCTGGGAACTCTGGACTCAGGGAGGGAGAGGGGTTGTGTGCTAGCAGCCAAGGGGCAGGAATGTGGGGAGTACGCTTTGGTTGTTTGATGATGCATGCAGGGAATTTTGACCATTGCAATGAAACAAAGTACGATAGGATGAATGTAAAGATAATGTTCATCCATGTAAACTAACACATATAATTCACAATAAAAACTTAAAAAGATTATCCCTTGGGAATCCCAAATAACAGTCCCCATAACCTTCTTAGTTGACCTTTCTGCCTTGAATTGAACTGGCTCAGCTAGGGTCACTATTTTGATTGGACCTTTTATTGAAGGCACCCTAGTGAGACTAAGACACATGTATTACTGAGAGCACTTGTCTGCAACTATCCACTCACCTCAGAGACATGTTTAAACATGCTTTGTTTGGAGTAAGTACATGCATGTATTAACGAGAATATTGGTAGAAATACTTTTTTGATGTACTCTTGTAGAAACTGGAGAGAGAGTAGGGTTTAAAAAGGAAAGGAAAGATTTGAGTAAGACTTAAAGGAGGTGTTTGATTGATAAATATGGCTACTTGGAGGAAGAGTGTCAATAAGGGTTCTCAAGCCAGGGCATGCCTGACACATGCATGGAACAGTAAGGTGTCTGTGTGCTGGAACAGACTGTGTAGGAGGAAGCTGAGGCCTGAAAGGCAACAACCAAAGGGATTTTTAAATACAAGGGACTTCAAAAAGTTTATGGAAAAACTCCATCATCTGTTTTTTTTCCCCCACATCATCTTTTAATTCAATTTTCCATAGACTTTTTGAGGGTCCCTCATAACAATGGCTTTATAAGGCATTTAAAATACATTCATTTTTACTCAGTGTAAGATAGTAGTGGCGGTGGTATGCTGTGGAGTCAGTTCCAGCTCATAATGACTTGGTATAGCGTTTCTGAGTATGAAATCTTTACTGGAGTATGAAGTCTCATCTTTCACCCTCAGAGCAGCTGGTAGACTCAAAGTTCTGACTTTGCAGTTAGCTTCCCAATTTGTAACCCACTATGCTTCCAGGACTCTTCCAGTGTAAGATGGGGAGTTATCAAATGGTTTTTAAGCAGGACAGAACTGGCTTACCTTTTAAAAACACCTGGATGCTGAGTTGAGACTAGACTTTGGCGGAGAAGGGGAGAAGCCTCCATATGATAGTAAAACAAAAATGGCAGGACTTAGACCAGGGTGGTATCAGGCAAGATGGTGAGAAGCGGTTGGATTCTGGATAAAACTTAAGGTAGAGCCAACAAGAAATGTTGACAGATTGGATGTGTGGTGTGTGAGAAAGACTGGAGTCAAGATGACTCCAAAATTTTTGGCCTAAGCAACTTAAAAAAATGGAGTTGTTATCATCCAAGATGCATAAAACTGAAGGTGGAATAATTTTTTTTTTTTTTAATGAGGGGGGAAGCATCAACAATTTAGTCTTAGACATAGTTTGAGATATCTTAAAGTGGAAATGGTGGCTAGATGGTTGGATATGACTATAGGATCTCTCAATCATATAAATGGTTTAAAAGAGGATACTGTTAAATTTGATAAACAGACAAATAATTAGTAAAGAAAATCTATAAACAAATTAACCTAGTCATCTACTAAATTATCAACATCAGTCATAAACCTGAATATACTACATTGTGAGCTCATTTTTTCAAGATGATTATAATTTGGTTGAGAGCAAACTGAGATACAATAGAGTTACATGTTTTGTTTTTATATGGAGCCTGCATTTAATTGTTGTTGTTGCTAAGTGCCATTGAGTGGACTCCAACTCACAACAACCCTGTATAGGGTTTCCAAGGAGCAGCTGGTGAGCTTGGACTGCTGACATTGTAGTTCAAACAACTTTGCAGTCTGGCACATTAACTCACAGTGCCATACTAGAAGCAATAGAATCTGTACTGACATTAAGTAACATATACATCTATCCTGTCCATTACAAAGGTCACGAGTCATATGTGTCTCAGTAGAGAATTTAAATGTGGCACTGTGGGTTAATGCGCCAGACTGCAAAGCCATTTGAACTGCAAGGTCGGTGGTTCAAACTCACCAGCTGCTCCTTGGCAACCCTATACAGGGTTGCTATGGGTCGGAATCGACTCGACGGCATTCGACAACAACAACATTCCTAATTGAAGAGTCTCTGTGTGGTGCGAGTGGTTAAACACTTGACTATTAGCTATAAGGTTGGCAGTTCAAACTCACCCACCAGCACCTTAGAAGCTAGACCTGATAATCTGTTTCCAAAGCTCATAGCCTTGAAAATCCTATGAAGCAGTGATACTTTGCACATAGAGGATTGCCATGTGTCAGAATTAGGTCAACGGAAGTTCCCAACAAGAAGTTCTCACTGAGATGTGCTCTATGTATAAAATACACAGTGGGTTTGATATTTTAAAAAAGAACATAAAATAGCTCATTTGTTGTTGTTGTTAAGTGCTACAGAGTTGGTTCTGACTCATAGCATCCCTGTGTAGGGTTTCCAAGGCTGTTTTAAAAATCGTTGCGGGAACAGAAAGCCTTATCTGTCTCCCGCAGAACCGCTGGTGGGCTCTCACTGCAGACTTTGTAGTTCACAGTTCAGTGTTTATCATATGGAGCCACCATGTTCCTAAATAGTTCATTAGCAAATGCTTTTATAATGACTGAATTATAATGATTGATTACTTGTTGAAATTGCTATCTTTGGATTTATTGGGTTAAATAAATATATTATTAAAATTAATTTTAATTTCCTCTATCTCTTTTTAACCTTTTAAAACATGACTGTAAGAAAACTTAAAATTACATAGCTCACATTATTATTAATGGATGTTTGCAGTGGTTTCTTCTCATTTTGAGTCATGCCATGTCATCAAATAAAGGTCATCATAGCTTTACTACAGTCCATATCATTAAGGTTGCCTCTACTTTGAGGAGGCATCTCTTTCCCAGTCATATTTTGAGAGCTTTCCAATCTGAGGGGCTCATCTTCTGGCACTAAATGAGACAAAGTTCTGCTATTCATAAGGTTTTCATTGACCAATTTTCCAGAACTAAATTGCCAGGTCTTCCTTTCTAATCTGTCTTCATCTGGAAGCTCCACTGAAACCTGTCACTGTGGGTGACCCTGATGATATTTGAAATATTGATGGCATAGATTCCAGCATCAATAAAACCTGCAAAACCACCACAGTACCAAAAACAAACAAACCTGAAAGAGAAATGGTAGAATGTACCAAGTATAAATTTAATAAAATTGAAAGTCATAAAAAATGTAATGGTATAAATAAAGATTGATATCCCAGATATGAGTGAGCTGAAATAGACTGGGATTGGTCACTTTGAGTCAGGAAAACATATGTTGTTTTATGCCAGTAATGACAAATTGAAGAGGAATAATACTACATTCATCATCACAAAGTACATTTCAAGATTTATTCTGGTGTACAACACAGTCAGTAATAGGATAATACTCATACACGTAAAAGGAAGACCAGTTAATACTACTATTATTCATTCTTACTCACCAACCACTAATGCCAAAGAGAAGAAATTGAAGATTCTTATCATCTTCTGAAGTCTGAAATTTGTCAAACGTGCAATCTAGATGCATTGAACAAGACTTAAATATTATTCGTGATAATTATTGGTGATTGGAATGCAAAAGTTGGAAACAAAGAAAAAGGGTCAGAACTTGCAGAATATGGCCTTTGTGGTAGAAGTGACACAGGAAGTCATGTGATATAATTTTGCAAGACCAACTATTCATTACGAATACTTTTTTTTTTCAAAAACATAGACTGTGCATGGACCTCATTAGGTGGAGTACACAGGAATCAAATTCACTACATCTGTGGAAAGAGACAATGGAGAAGTTCAATACCATCAGTCAGAACAAGGCCAGTTATGAAACAGACCATAAGTTGCTCATATGCAAGTTTAAGTTGAAGCTGAAGAAACGGAAAACAAATCCATGAGAGCCAAAGTATGTCCTTGAGTATATTCCACCTGAACTTGGAGAACATCTCAAGAACAGATTTGACAAATTGAACAGTAGTGACCAAAGACCAGAAAAGTTGTAGGATGACATCAAGGACATCATACATGAAAAAAGCAAAAGCCCTTAAAAAGATTGGGAAGAAGAAAAAGACTAAAATGGATGTCAGAAGAGATTCTGAAATTTACTCTTGAGATAAAGTGAAAATCAAAGGAATGCTGAGGCTAAAGAGCTGAACAGAAGCTTTCAAAGGGTAGCTCAAGAAGACAAAGTAAAGTAATAAAATGAAATGTGCAAACACCTGGAATTGGAAAATCAAAAAAGTAGAATACACTTGATGTTTCTCAAACTGAAAGGACTGAAGAAAAATGTTGAGCCTCGAGTTGTAATACTGAAGGATCCTATAGGCAAAATTTTAAAGGAAGCATCAAAAGAGGATGGAAGCTGGTGGGCTCTAACAGGAGACCTTGTAGCCCCTACACCAAAAAGAGTCCTGGTGTGCTGTGGGTTAGTGCACTGGACTTCAAAGTCAGTTTGAATTACAAGGTTGGTGGTTCAAGTTCACCAGCCACTCCACTTCTAGGAAACTCTATACAGGGTGCTATGAGTCAGAACCGATTCAACAGCACTTAACAACACCAAAAAGAATTGGTTAATTTCATCCATTTCAAGAAGAAATATATGGTCAACAACTGGTGGTACTAAAGAAAGAAGTTCAAGTGGCACTGAAGCCATTGGTGAAAAACAAGTCTCCCAGAACTGACGGAATACAAAATGAAATCTGTCAACAAACTGATGCAGCGCTGGAAGCACTCACTCATCCATGCCAGAAAATTTGGAAGACAGCTACCTGACCAACCAACTCAAGAGATTCATACTGGTGTCCATTCCAAGGAAAGGTGATGTGACACAATGTGGAGTGGACATTATCAAACAATATCATCAATATTCTATGCAAGTAAAATTTTGCTGAAGATAATTAAAAAATGATTGCAGCAGTACATGACAGAGAACTTCCAGAAAGTCAAGTCAGATTTAGAAGATGACATGGAACAAGGAATATCATTGCTTATGTCAAATGGATCTTGGTTGAAAGCAGAGAATAAAAATGTTCACCTGTGTTTAACTGACTATGCAAAGGAATTCGACTCTGTGGATTATGACAAACTACTTAACATTGTGAAGCATGGGAAATCCAGAACATTTCATTGTGTTCATGCAGAATCGAGACAGTCGTCCAAACAAAGCAAGGGGTACTGCATAGCTTAAAATCACTAGTGTTGTATCAGGGTTGTACCCTTTTAATATATTTATTCCATCTATGTTCTGAGCAAATAATCCAAAAATTTGAACTATATGAACGAGAATATAGCATCAGAATTGGAGGAAGACTCATTAACAATCTTCATATGCAGATGATTTAACCTTCCTTGCTGAAAGTGAAGATAATTTGATAAAGTCAGTGACTATTGCCTTCATTATGGGTTATAACTCAGTGCATAAAAATAAAAAACCCTCTCAATGAGACCAATAAACAACATCATGATAAACAGAGAAAAGACTGAAGTTGTCAAAGATTTTATTTTTCAAGAAATCATACAACATATTGCATTGGGCAAATCTGCTGCAAAAGAGTTCTTCAGAGTGTTAAAAAGCAAAGTTATCTCTGTGAGGACTAAGGTGTGCCTTTACCCAAGTCATGTTTTTTTCAGTTGCCACAAATGCATGTGAAAGCTGGCTAGCGAATAAGAAAGAACAATGAATTGATGCCTTTGAATTACATTATCAGCAAAGAATAATGAGTGGTCTGCCAGAAGAAAAAACAAATATGTCTTGGAAGATATACAGCCAGAATGCCCCTGAAAGCAAGGATGGTGACACATTGTCTGATGTACTTTGGACATGTTGTCAGGCGGGGTCAGTCCTTGGAGAAGGATATCATGCTAGGTAAAATAGAGACTTAGTGAAAAAGAGGAAGACTGTCAGCAAAATGTATTCACTCAGTGGCTGCCACATTGGGCTCAAACATAAGAATAAGTGTGAGGATGGCATTGGACCAGTCAATATTTTGTCTATTGTACATAAGGTTGCTATGACTTGATACCAACCTGAAGCCACCGAACAACAACAGCACCTCATAGTGTAATTCTGTTAGACAGAACTGTTTATCTTTTTGTCTTAACATTTTGAAAATAAATGGATTTCCTTATGAAGAAAGCTATTTGCAACATTGTTTCCCTAATGTCTTTTCACTTGTGAACGGGGCATTCCAGATACCTTTTGTGACCTGGGCTGTATTCTCCAGGCTTCTCTGAAGCAGCAGGCAGTTCTGAAACCTTTCTTAATAGAAGAGCCATATTACAAGGCTTTTGAGTGGCAGTTTTCCGCCCGCCCCCTACTAGCAGATTAAAGTCGGTAATTATACCCATATTGTCTGACTGAATGCTGCTGGTGTATGCAGTAAGAGCTGGTTTTAGGCATCTCACAGTCTTGGAGCAAATAATGAGGGCTGGGGCTGAGCTCCACAGCTCTTCTGTGAAACCTGACACCTAGATGAGATTCTGACTTGCAAGATATGAGGGAAGAATGGTTCTGAGACCCCCTGAGAAGCGTGTGGGGACCCATGAAGCTCTCTCAAAGGCTTTCTAAGAAAAGACTTCACAGAAAATCAATTGCTATCATTTAAGATCTTTCCTTTAACTCACTATATTAATTCCATTGTACACTTATTTTTCTTTGCAGGGAAGGGACAAAATAATGTGTGAAAAATTGTATAATGTCCCTGTGGTGTCTTTGAAAGCAAGTTTATAAATTCTAATATGCATTCCTGTAAGTTAGGCGTTTCAAAGAAAGAGGGGGAGTCAATAAAAATCATCCAGTCGAACAGATGCAGGAAGAAAAGGCATTGTTGCAACTGAATGATAATGGGTTCAGGAAAGATGAAGTGAATTTGAAGAATCAGAAATCTTTGAGGTGAGACAAAGCTCCCTATCCCCACCTCTTCCAGAGACCTCTTAGACCTTTCACACTTTGACTTTCCTGTAGCTTGATGTTGTCATTCTCCAAGGTAGTCAAAGGAAGATTTCTGCTGGAAATACTAGGTCCCCTCAGTTCATGGATTTCCCCATTTTTTCTCTGCTTCCTCCCAATATTCTTCATTTTTTAAATAAAATATTTTTTATTTGCCAATGCACTGGCTAACAGCATGGACTCCGGAACAAAACAAAGCCCTGAGCCCCAAGGTGTTTACTTTCTGGCTGTGTCATTTAAGGGAAGTTGCTTAACCTATCTGAGCCTCCTTTTATCTTCTATAAATGGGAGTGTTGTGGGGCATAGGAGGACCCTGGCCCTTCAGTGAAGACTCCTTGTCTTTGTTAACCAAGAGTGATCAGGTTAGACAGACAAGAGTTTCATGGAAGCAAAAGATTTAAAGATTTATTGAGAGGAAAAGATCTGGCCAGAGGAGACAAGGAAGACCCTAAGCAACTCTAGCCCTCCTTCTCCAGAGTCTTTATTGAGGTTTAAAAGGTGGGAAAGAGCATCACGTCTATTTATAGGTTGTTGCTAAGTGCCCGTCTAGTCATGCCATTGACTTAGTTCTGACTCATACTGACTCTGTATAGAGTTTCCAAGGCTGTGAATCTTCACAGGAGCTGAAAGTCTCATTTTTCTCTCACGGAGCAGCTGGTGAATTTGAACTGCCAAACTTTCAGTTAGAAGTCCAGTGCTTATCCTACAACATCAAGACTTCTTAAATGCCAAAGGACTGAATAAACAAGGGTATTGATACTGGCACAACCCTAAGAATTGTCATCCTCTGTCCCCAGGCTTGTGAGTCGCTCCACACAGAGGACCAAAACTCCATCTTAGGTCCTGTTTGACTTGACTGTACATCCAAGATCTGTCCAGTGTCTCTCTTCTGATCCCTGATGGCTACAAGTCATGAAGCATGTTATTTTTAAGAGTAGGTGAAAAATTCCAGGAAGTGGCCAATTTAGGATGAGCCATGCTAATTGGATGCATGTATGGCATTTCTTCCAGAAGGATCCCATTGTTAAGGCCTCTTGTAGGTGCAGACAAAACTTATTCTGAAATATTGAGCATGTGTGGTTCTTCAAGATCTTGGTTCAAACCCCTCCTAGGGTTGGCGTTGTTTTCTGCTGCTGCAACAGAAGGTAGCCCCTTAAAGTTATGCCTAGGGCACTAGGTAAACCAGTCACACCTGTAAAACATCTTACAAGAAAATAAAATGTAGAATTTTTATGGGCGATCTTCCTTAATGGCAAGTCCCATCTTAGAGTGGAGTAAAATACAGCATTTTAATGGGTGGTCTTTCTTAAGAGCATGTCCCAGGATGTGGCTGCTCAGCTCTGTGCCCTGAGCGTGTGCTGCACAGCTTTACAATTGCTCAAGTGAGCAGACCTCAGCATTCCTTAAGGTTTTAGTCACAAGACTTCAGTCAATAAGTAGTTCATATTTAATCCTGGTTTCTGGAGTCCCTTTCCTCCCTGACTAAAGAGTCCTGGTGTGGCACTGTGGGATAATGCCCTGGACCTTAAGGTCGGTTTGAACCTCAAAGTTGGTGGTTCAAACTCACCAACCACTCCTCAAAAAACACTATTTAGGGTCACTATGAGTTGGACCAAACTCACAGCACTTATCAACACCAACAACAAAGGAACACTGGATTTATTGTTGTTAAGTGTTGTCCAGTCGGTTCCGACTCATAGCAACATTGTTATAGGGTTCCTGAAACTGTATGTCTTTGTGGGACCAGAAAGCCTCATCTTTCTCCTGTGGAATAGCTGCTGGGCTCAAACTGTCAATCTTGTGGTTAGAAGTCCAATGCTTATCATATGGAGCCACTACACTCCCTTCTGTCTTATGGGAAGCCTGTGGTTTTAATGGAGGTTCTGACCTACAGAAAGTGCTTAGAAATGTTAGATATTATTATTATTACTTATTTGGTTTTAAGAAACTATATAAAATCTTTCTTTAGTTCACAGATATTAGAATTTCATATTACTCACTTTCTCTTATTTTGGCATAAGGCATTGAGAAGTCTATATCATATTCTTGGCTTTAATCTAAGGGGAGGGACCCAAAATGCAAACATACTCTCTAGTTGTTGTTGTTGTTATGTGCTGTGGAGTTGGAGTCGCTGAGACTCCCTTATTAAGGACACACTCAGGTGAGATCCCTAATTCTCCTTGCAACCCTGAGGGAAAGACTGCTTCTTCCAAGGCTTGAGGGACTCCTAATCTACTTTCAAATACACTCAGTCTGAGGACAAAGCTGCCACATTGCTGTTTAATGGTAGGTTGTTTATTGTTGTTAACTGCCATCAAGTCAGTTCTAACTCATAGCACCCCTGTATAGGGTTTCCAAGGAGAGGCTGACGGGTTTGAACTACCCACCTTGCGGTCCAGTACTTATCCTATAGCACCCCACCAGGACCCTTAATGCATAGAATGAATTCAAAGGGAGGTTGAATTTATGTCAAGACTCAAAATGAAGTTAGGGCTCCCACTGTAAACTGAAGCCTTCCACAAATCAAGTGCTTTAGAATTTAAACTCCAATGCAATTTGGAGGCATGGGTACCAACCAATTGGTCATTTCTTAGGTGATGGTGGTGTTAGAACGAGTTCCAACTCATAGTACACAACAGAACAAAACACTGCCTGGTCCTGTGCCATCCTCACAATTACTGTCATGCTTGAGCCCACTGCTGCTGCCACTGTGCCAGTCTATCTTGTTGGGGACATTCCCCTTTTGCACGATCCTCCACTTTACCAAGCATGATGTCCTTCTCCAGGGACTGGTGCCTCCTGATAACATGTTTGAAATATGAGAGATAAGTCTTGCCATCCTGGCTTCTAAGGAGCATTCTGGCTGTACTTTTTCCAATACAGATTTGTTTGTTCTTCTGGCAGTCCATGGTACTGTCAATATTTACCCCCAACACCGTAACTCAAATCATTAATTCTACAGTTTTCCTTATTCATTGTCCAACTTTCACATCATATGAGGCTATTGAAAATGCCATGTGTTAAGCACACCTTAGTCCTCAAACTGAAATCTTTGCTCTAGAATCTTAGGGTGTAGAACAGTGATTTTATGCTAGATTCAGCCAGCTGGATTTAAGAGCATGCTGTCTACAGAGCTGGGGACGAAGGGGAGTTGTATGTGTACTCATGTAAAATAAGCACCTCTGTTTCCTCTTCTGTAAAAGCTTTCTAGAGCTGTTGTGAGAATTAAAAAGGTCAATACATGTGAAACCCTTAACTAAGTAGCTGCCATATGTTAGCCATTACTTTTAATATCCTTGCTACTGGAAACCCTGAGCTGATTATAAATAATTTTGCCTTTCTGAACCACTGGTTGCATTGACTCAATAGACTCTGGAATGTCCTGACTTGGCCCTAAATTTCCCTAGGAATCTTAAGTGTGATAGTTTCATAAAATCTGTGCTTCCTTCTAGACTCCCAGAATGTTTGTGCTGAGACAAACATTTTCTGCAGATTTCCTCTTTTAGAAAGAAGAAAACCACATCCCTCAGAGGTTAAGTTTTCTGCGATCATACAGCTTCTGCCTGAAAAACTCAGGCCTAGAACATGGAGGAGGTTGTTAAAATTTGCCTTTTACAGTCTTTTCCAGAACTTTCTTTTTGCTACATAATATTTTAACTACAGTTTGCACTATAGTACATTAGAACAAAGCAGGCCCAAACTCTTAGAGAGTCAGCTGGGCTACAGTGGATGTGGGAGAGAACAACTCTTCAATCCTATTGGCTCCTGTGGGAGTGAGCAGACCTAGAACTCAGGAGTAAAGCCTGGAGCTGGAAGGTGAGAACACCTTAGGCTGCACAGGGAATGGTATTTGGATAAAAGTGATGATTGTGGCCCTGGAAAGTCAAAGAGCCCACTCTTTGGGATCCAAAGTGAAAGCCATCCCATTTTCAGAGAAGAAAAGGTATAAAGTGAAATGATTGAGTTTTAAATCAGGCTGCTGCTGGTGCATGCCCATTTCATTCTAGCTACAGCACTGACATTCTGGTGTGGCTCTGTAGAATAAGCACTGGTCTGCTAACCACAGTTTCAGTGGTTCAAACCCACCAGCCAAGGACAGAAGCTCAAACTCACTAGCCACTTCTTGGAAACCCTATACATAGTCTCTATGAGTCACAAACAACTTGATGGCACTTAACAGCAACAACAACAGCAGTTTGTTCACTCCTTTCCTCAGAAGGGCACAGTGGGAGCCAAGAGGAGAAGGAGAGGGTGGAAATAGCACAAGAGGAGATGGAGGGATGGTATTAATGAGTCTTGGCTGCTGTTTTCATGAGGATAGAAGGGTAGTGGTGGGAAAGGAGAAGAACAAAGTAAGGAGAATCAAAATATATGGGAATAATAATGACCATTCGGGAAGCACAATGACTCCATAGGATAAGTATTGGATTGCAAACCACAAGGTCAAGTGGTTCCAGCTCACTAGTCACTCCATGGAAGAAAGGTGAAGCTTTCTACTTCTGCAAAGATATTTTATAAATAACAAGCCTCTGTAACCCTATACAACTGAGCAGATGACACTTAACAACAATGACGATTTTGTATTGAGATAGCCGCTGAAGGAATCAATGAAGGAAGCATTTTCTGTGTTTGTTCTAACTCTGTCTCAGGGCAAGGGCATGATTATCAAGATGAATGATCGGGAACTCGATGAGTTTAAGGCAATCGCCTAAAGTCACAAGCTCATGAGGCTGGAGAGCTAGGGTCCAAACCAAAGTCTCCAATGCCAACGTGTTCCCATTCATTTGTTCCTAACTCCCCTAGTCCTTGTCTACCACACTATCCACTGACATCAAGTTGATTCTGACTTATAACCACCCTCTGGGACAGAGTAGAACTTCTCCTTTTGGTTTCTGAGACTATAAATCTTTATACGAGCAAACATTCTCGTCTTTCTCCTGTGAAGCAGCTGGTGAGTTTGAACTACAGATCTTGTGGTTAGAAGTCCAACACTTAACCCAATACACCACCAGGGCTCTTTCCTAGTCTTTGTAGAGAACTAGAAATATGTCCATTCAAAGTAGGCATATAGTGGATGAACAGGTAGGGGAAAGTCCCACAGCACGATTCTGATTCAATTGGTGAAAGGCGTAGCTGAAGGAATGGTATTTTTTAAAAAAAAGTTCTTCAGATCATTCGAATGTACAACCTCCTGGAGAACCTTTGCTGATATACTGTAAGCCTTCATTTCTTCATGGCCTTGTTTTTGGTATATAACCAAACTTTTGGAAACCAAATGTATTTTCTTTCTCAAAATGGGGGTTGGGGGAAGCACAGCTTTTATAAATAAACATCTTTGGTTCTCTGTCTTAAATTTCAAAAGCCTACTTAGAAACTCAAGATGTTGTTGTTAGGTGCTATCAAGTCCATTCTGACTCATAGTGATACTGTGCACAACAGAACAAAACATTGCCGGGTCCTGCCCCATCCTCACAATTGTTTTTGTGGTTAAGCTTCCTCAGCCAGACCTTAACGTGCAGTGGTAATGGGGAAAAAATGTAGAGTAAGAAAGTCATTACTTGGTATAGAAAATAGCAGTTGATCTATTAAAATAATATCCCTAACACACCTGGATCAGAAAACATTCCAAAGAAGCAGTACTCCCACTTCTTTAATGCTGTGCTTTCTGTACCCATTGAGATACCCATCACGGCAAACTGCCAGCCCAAGAGAAGGCTCATTCAGACATTTTTCTCTTAATCTTACTTCTCCGGTATTGTAATGGATTATGAGATGAATTGCTAACCACAAGGTCAGCAGTTCAAATCTTCCTCTACCGGAGAAAGATGAGGCTTTCTGCTCCCTTATAGGTTTTCAGCCTCAGAAACCCTATACAGTGTCACTGGGAGTCAGAACCAACTTGATGGCACACAAGCACCACCACCACCAATGAACAATCAGACCTTTAGAAATTGTCTATTTTGTTAACTGTCCAGTAGTATTCATTATAGAAATATACCATATGAGTAAAGTTTTACTACAGGTAATACAGAAACAGCTGCAAGCATACATTGACAGAGAACTTCCAGAGGTTCAAGCCAGATTCAGAAGAGGACATGGAATGAGGGATATCATTGTTGAGGTCCGATGGATCTTGGCTGAAAGCAGAGAATATCAGAAAGATGTTTACCTGTGCTGTATTGACTACACAAAGGTTTTAGATTGTGTGGATCATTACAAGCTATGGACAACATTGCAAAGTATGATTATTCCAGAACACTTAATTGTGCTCAAGAAGAATCTGTACTTGGACCAAGAGGCAGTTGTTTGAACAGAACATGGGCACACTGAATGGTTTAAAATGAATGGTTGTATTCTTTCACACTGAATGGTTGTATTCTTTCACCATGCTTATTCAACCTGTATGCTGAGCAAATAATCTGAGAAGCTGGGTTATATGAAGAAAAACATGGCATCAGGATTGGAGGAAGACTCATTAACAACGTGCGATATGCAGATAATACAACCTTGCTTGCTGAAGGTGAAGAGGACTTAAAATATTTACTGATGAAGATCAAAGAGCACAGCCTTCGGTATGGATTACATCTCGATGTAAAGAAAACAAAAATCCTCACCACTGGACCAATAAATGACATTCTTATCAATGGAGAAAAGATTGAAGTTGTCAACGACTTCATTCTTGGATCAACTATCAACACTCATGGAAGCAGCAGTCAAGAAACCAAAGTACATATTGCATTAGGCAAATCTGCTACACAAGACCTTTTTAAAATGTTGAAGAGCAAAGATTTCAGCTTGAGGACTAAGGTGTTCCTGACCCAAGCCATGGTATTTTCAATAACCTCATATGCATGTGAAAGCTGGATAGTGAATAAGGAAGACAGTAGAAAAATTGATGCTTTTGAGTTATAGTGTTGGAGGAGAATCTTTGAAAGTGCTGTGGCTGCCAAAGGAACCAACAGATCTGTGTTGGCAGAAGTGCAGCTAGAGTGCTTCTTGGAGGCCAAGATGGCCAAACTTCATCTCTCATACTTCAGACATATTGTCAGGAGGAGCCAGTTGCTGCAGAAGGATATCATCTTTGGTAAGGTGGAGGGTCAGAGAAAAAGAGGAGGAACTCCAGCAAGATGGATTGGCATAGTGGCAGCATTGATGGACTCAAGCATGGCAACAATAGTGAGGTTGGCCCAGGATCGGGCAGGGTTTCATTCTGCTGTGCATAAGATCTCTATGAGTCGGTACTGAGTCGATGGCACCTAACAACAACAACAACAACATAGAAATAAGAACTGTCTCATAAAGCTGGAGTTCAGATATAGTTCTTGAGAGTAACATCAACATTTTCTTGGCTTTTTTTTCTATTAGAGCACAGCATAGTTCTCAATTGGCAAACCTACATATTAGCATTCTGTGGGTTTGTGTTTTCCCCTCCTTAGGCTAGGTAACATGCTCTCTTACTGTTTGTTTCTATTGATGTCAAAGTTCAACTTTCAGTCTCCTCAGGGTCTAATTCCCTTTGCAGTGTTTCAGCCATTTGTAAAGTGCAGTGCTTAGTCACCAGGAGGGCCAAGGAGTGTAAGTAGGTAGAAATGTAAAATTTCCAGAGAAACTCAAGTCCTCTGCTAGGGGAGGAGGCAGGGAAAAGACATGTGTTTTCCCTTCTGGAAGCCAAATAACAGAAAATTTGGAAAAACCATATTTACCTAACCTTTAACTCAACACTTCTTTAAACATAGAAAAGTTAAATTTTCAGTTAGCACTCATGTGTCCATGATTTAGAGCCTATCATTTGCTTTCTTTGCTTCATCACATACCTAACCATTTATTTATCCTTCTGCCTCTTTAGTAAGCATCTCTGATGGAGCAATGATTACGAACTCAACAGATAACTGAAAGGTCAAGTGTTAGAACCCACTGCCCCCTCTGTGGGGGAAAGATGTGTTAGTCTGCATCCCTAAAAATTTACAGTCTTGGAAACACTGTGGGACTGTTTCACTCTGTCCTACAGGTTTGCTATGAGTAGAAATCTGCTCCATGGCAACATGTTTTCTATCCATGTATCCTATCATATTTTTGATGTATTTCATATAAAGTTAAAGGAATCAGCACATTTCACTAAGAAATACTTGAGCAGGTGTATGCATTTCCTGCTGTTTCTGAAAAAAAATGACCATAAACTTAGTGATTTAAAACAACATAAATATATTATCATTCAATTCTGAAGGCCAGAAGTCCAAAATGGGCCTCTGGGGATAACATCGAGGTGTGAGCAGAGTTCTGTTCCTTCTGGAGGCTCTATGGGAGCATCTATTTCCTTAGCTTTTGTAATGAATGTATAGAGGTTGTCAGAATTCCTTGGCTAGTGGCCTCTTCATCCATCTTCAAAGTACAGGATCTTCAAATGTTTCTGGCTTTCTAACCTCTGATTCTATTGTCACATCTCCCTCTGACTCTGACCACCCCCTACCTCTCTCTTATAAGGACCTTTTTGATTACATTGGGTCACTAGATAATCCAGGATAATCTTCCTATCTCAATATCCTTAATTATTCGTATCTGCAAAGTCTCTGTTGTCATGTAAGGTAGCATAGTTCCAGGTTCTAGGGAGTAGGATGTAGACATCTTTGGGGGCCTTTACTCTTATCTACTGCAGCATGTATATAATTTTTAACATTCTTTACAGATTTATAGTCCAATGAAAATTAGATAGTCACCATGTAAATTTTGTGTATTTTTATGAGAGTGAATACGGAAACTCAGTATTCTTCAGACTAAGGGCTGAGACCTGGGATTCTACTGAAGGTCATAAAGGTGAAGAAAGAAGCAGCCATTGAGGTAGGAGATGAAGAAACACAGATAGTTGGAATTCTGAAAGCCAATGAGAGTGTTTCTAGGAAAATGAAATGATCAGCTATATAGCATGGTGCTGACAACCACAGAGATAAAGGTGAGACCTAACACTGGTTTGGTTAGCAAATTGGAGATCTCTGGGTACCATGTTCTAGTGATATGGTGGGGGTTAGTGATGTGGCGGTGCTAACTGGGAGAGCTTCATGAGAGGGGGGAGGAGAGGAGCTAGAGAGGACACAGCAGTGAACAGAGGAATGGAGAACACATGAGAGAATTTTTTCGGAGAATCCAGATCAAAAAAGAGAAATAGAAAAAGGGGTGATATCTGATGTGATCATTCTCATAATCATCATCCATTTCATATATTCCCAAATGTTGACTAGCTCTTTTCATGAGTTCCAGACAGATGCAAAATCTTAAAAAAAGAAGAAAACAAAACCAGAGAATATGAGTTGTTAGTGCCGAATGTGTAATTTGATTCAGCAGGGACATCCTTGAAGGCATTTCATATGGCACTGTAGGAAATGCCACTACCAACACTCTTTCCTTCCTTCTTTCTTATTTCATCTTATATTTCATTATTTATTCATTCTTTCCTTCATTAATCCCACAAACACGTATAAGTCCTTCATCTTTGGAACTTGGACCCAAAAGAGGTACTAACATAAATTAGTAATTTCAGAATAAAAATATTCTTAAATTTCTAAACTAGTTGGTTTTATCTGACAAAACCACACTTACTGATTTAGTTGCAGACATTCCTCAAAACAACTTTACATGCAAATGTTCCTATTACAATGATTTTAGCAGTAATTTTTGGAGAGTAAAGTCTGAGAAGCAATATATGAACAATTTATATTATTAATTTCATTCACTTAAAAAAGTAATCTTTTCCCCCCTATTTTTCATTAAAAAAAAAGTCAACAGGGAATTTTCGTGAGTGCTCTCAGTGCGGTTTGTTGGTTTTTTTAAAAAAATTTTAGGGTCTTACTATTCTGCTTTTCTTTTTGTCTCCAGATTTTTCCTTTCCTCCACTCTTGTATCCAAATCCTTCCCTTTTCTTCTTTTGCATGTCACCATGTTTTTTCCTTCATCCTATAGCAGCTTGTGATTTCTGTATCCCAGGTGTGGCTAATAGTGATGTAAGTGCCTAAGAAGACTACTCAGTATTGTTCTTTTAGTCATCCCAGCCATACCAGTTCTCTCCTCATGCTCCATTCTGTGGTTAAAACTGTTATTTTTAGTTATAGGGAGCTCTGCTAGCATAGTGGTTATGAGTGGGACTGCTAACCTCAAGGTCAGTAGCTTGAAACTACCAGCCAGTTTGGGGAAGAAAGATGAGGTTCTCTGCTTCTGTGAAGATTTGCAGCCTTGGAAATCCTATACAGGGTCGCTATGAGTCGGAACTGACTTCTTGGTACATAACCGTCACCACCATTCTTAGTTGTGACAATCTCATTCTTCCTTGCTAGGATAATTTTCTCTCATGATATAATTTCTTCTTGGATATTTAACAATTGAAGTCTTTCACTGACAGTTTATTGGTGTAAATAAGGGAAAAAGAAAGAATCTTTACAATCCTGATGCTTACCTACTTGCCATCATATTAAGGAGTCCTGTTGTGGTGCTGCATGATAATGTGCTGGACCACAAGGTCAGTTTGAGCCACAAGATTGGTGGTTCAAACTCACTGCAGTTCCTCAGAAACCCTATACAAGTTTGATATCAGTCAGATACGATTCGATGGCACTTAATAACAACAACAACAGCCATCATAGGAACACCCACAGCATTGTATACAAGGTGTTTAATGAGCTTGAATGCCACCTGCTGAGGAATGATGAGAGAGTTTTAGGGCATTTTGTTAGGGGAAAAAGATTTGGGTAGGGTAGGGCAATGGGGACAGTGTGGTCAGATGTAGCAGGATAAGGGAGAGCCTGTCTGGGGTGGAGAACACCACACCAGGCCAAATGAGGTGGATGCTCCAGGAAGATATTACTGCTTAGGATGGGGAAGCACCCTGAGTGGCACCCATGGGATAATAGTGTTGTTAAGCTTAGCCACCAGCAGTAAGAGCATTGTCCTGTTAGGTGTGTCTCATTCCGCACACATACTTGACTGTGGAGTCTAATTCCCCAGTTAGACCACACGCAAGGCTGGTTGATAGTCTCAAAGGACTAAAGATGACCCACAGTTGAAAAACCTAAGACAACTTATGAAAAATGAGTCTGAAAGAATATCTACAGATAAATCACCTAGAGGAAGCATATCTCTTGGCATATATGAAACAAAGATTTTAATCATAAACAGAACATTTTAAATGAGAAATAAGAAAAGCGGGTTTTGCAAGAAAGCTGAAGAGAGGTATTGAATATAAAATATATGTTTGCCAAAATAAAGAATCAATGAAGGAGCTGAATGGATAAAATCTAGAGATAGATTCATCCACACTGGGAACTCATGTATGTGTATCTAACCATGATTCAGCGTGTTTATGACAAAGGTGGTGCCTCAGTCCCTCTCCTAGTTCTCTTCTCAATCTCTGCTAAATAGTCTTGGCTTTAAGTATCATGTATTCCAGATTACTTTCCAATTTTATTTCCAGGATAAACCATGATCCCAAAGTCCAGAAGTCATGACATCTCAACTTGGATGTATAAGCATTTCAGCCTTCAAATGTTAAAATCTACTCCTGAAACCTGTTCCAACCTGTAGTCTTCATCTCAGTAAATAGTAACTCCATCTATTCAAATTTCTTTGGTCAGAAAATTTTTAGCTCACCCTTGATTTTTCCCTTCTTATCCTACCCCACATCCAATTAATTAACAAATCTTACTGACTCTACCTTCAAAATATGCTCTGCCATACCTACCTCTACCATGACCACCCAATCCAAGAACTACCATCTCTGCCCAGAACCACTTCAATGGCCTCCTTACAGGACTCTCCTCTCATTCATACTCTACTAGAGTCTGTTCTCCACTCAGCTTTCAGAGTCGGATCTTGTCATTTTCTCTCTCATCATCCTTCCTTTTTCACTTAGCATGGATACCAAAGCCCTTACCATGACCTATAAGACCCCATCTGACTTGGCTCTAGCCTACCCTTATGATCTTATCTCCACCACACTCCTGTCACTCACTCTGTTTAGCTCCACCCACTGCTATTCCTGGACCATGTCTTGCACAGTCCCACCTCAAGTTCTTTGCACTCAATATTCCCTCTGCCTGGAATGCTCTTTTTCCAAATATCAGTATGGCCCACTCTGTCACTTCGTTCAAGTCTCTTCAAATGTCACCACATTCTTGGAGAGGCCTTTCCTGGCCACTGTATCTAAAGCTACACTTTTTGTCATGCTCTGTTATCTTAGCCTGATTTATTTTTCTTCTTTGCAACTTATCAATTGTGCATTTATTGTCTCCCTCACTAAAATAAAAGACTTTTGTTGATTTTTGTTCATCATCTAGTAGCATCTGTTGCTCTTGTGGTTAGCTGGTATTGAGTTGGCCCCAGACTCATGGGGCCAACTCAATACCCCCATTTGCAACAGGATCATTTACAACAGGATCAAACCATTGTAGAGGGCTGAGTTTTCAAAAGCAGATTCACAGACCTTTCTTCTTAGTTTGGACGCTCTGCTGAAACCTGTCCAGCATGATAGCGATACTCAAGCCCCCATTCAGAGACAGGTGGTGACTGAGCTGGAAGTGCATTGGCCAGGAATTGAACTCAGATCTCTCACATATGAGGTGAGAATTCTACCACGACCCATCACCGCCCGCCCGGTAGTAGGTAGCTTATATTGTTGTTGTAATTGTTAGGTGCTGTTGAGTTGGTTCTGACTCATAGTGACCCTGTGCAGGATTTCCAAGGAGTGGCTGGTGAGCTTGAATCATCGACCTTGCTGGTCAAACCGACATTGCAGTTGAGTGTTTATTCTATAGTGCCATAGTTAGAACACGAACCAGTTGCTGTCAAGTCTTTTGTGACTCATGGCAACTCCATGTGTGTCAGAGTAAAAGTATGCTCTGATTTTCAAAGTTTGAATTTTTTGCAAGTAGATCACTAGTTCTGTCTTCCAAAGCACCTCTTGGTAGCCTTGAAGCTCCAAGCTTTTTGATGGAAACTCAGCATGCTAACCATCTGGACCAGTTGGGTACTCCTAGAATATAATATGTATTCAATTAATACTTGTTAAATCAAAGGATGAAAAGGTATACAAATTGAGAATTTAAAAAGATGTTTGTTTATCCTAGAATTTTTCATAACAACAGAAAAACTAGAAGCAACCTTAATGTCCTTTAATGGGAAAATGGAGAAATGAAATGCAGTGTAGACCATAAAGAATGAAATATATATATCATTATAGATCTTGTTGTTGTTAGGTGTAGTGCTGATTCCAACTCATAGCGATCTTATGCACAACAGAACAAGACACTACCCAGTCCTGTGCCATAGATCTTAAAAACAAAAAGTAACAAACAGAATGAGTTAAAAAGTTCAATAGTGACTGAATACCAGTATTGAGAATGGGGATGAAAAATAACATAAAATAAAAGGAAGATTCCTCAATGGGTGAGTGATGATAATGTGCTATGCACTGAGATTTTGCTCATTGGACAATTAAGGTTTAAGAAATGTATGAGAAAAAATAAGAATTGTGTCTGGGGAGTATTTAACTGAAGAATATGGAACAAGTTTCTTTTGCTTGAAAGCTATAAGCTATAGGCAAGACCTCTAGGGGCTGATCAGCTCAGGAAGGTTTAGTGAAAGCAGTGGGACTCATACTGTACCAGGAAAGAGAGCATTAGGAGGACATTCAAGTGGAATCAGAAGATGTGAGCCAAATCCTAGAGTAGGAAAAATGAAGATACAGGGATAGATCTACCAACCCCAGTAGATGGTTCCCAAGAGGTGGAATAGAAAAGAAAATAGAAAATACTTACTATGGACCAATGGTAGAGAGTATTTGATAGAGTTAAGGAGTTTGGAATCAATACAAATAGTATTAATAAACTCTGACATTTATTAAATATTCCCTATATGTTAAATTGTTATAAGTGCCTTAATAATCTATTTCATTTAAGTCTTATAACAACTCTAAAACAGGTTGTGATTCTATCCTTATTTACCAATGAAGGAAATAAGACAAAGGAAGGTCAAGTAACTTGCCCATAGTCAACACAACCATTATGTTGGAAGTCACGACTTGACTTTGTGTGCTCGATTCCAGAATTCTTGCTTCCAACCACTGCACAAACCTCCTTCATTTAGCCATGATCCCAGGCATCCACTGAAGGTTTTTGAACAGAATTGCAACAAAATAGATGTGGGATTTTAGCAGGGTCAGTTTATATGCAGAATGGCTTGCAGGTATGGCGTTTGCAGGCAGGTAGCCTGTGAGGAGAGAAGGGCAGTAATATGGACATACGCATATAAGGAATTGAAACATGCTAACAGGGGGACAGGACAATAAGAGGCCCACTGGATAGCCAATGAGTAAGACCACACATTTGAATTGTGGTCCTACTCTGTGTTAAGGAACCCTGGTAGTGTAGTGGTTATGAGTTGGGCTGCTAACCACAAGGTCAGCAGTTTGAATCTACCAGCTGTCTGTGGGAGAAAGATGAGGTTTTCTATTCCTGTAAAGATTTACAGCCTCAGAAACCCTGTACAGAGTTTCTGTGAGTCGGAATTGACTCAAAATCGCACAGCCACCACCACTTTGTATTAGGGATTGGGCTCTGCTCGGGGAAGAGGGTTGTGAAAGAGATGCTTGTTGTTAAGTGCTCTTCAGTTGGTTCTGACTCACAGAGACCCTGTGTACAACAGAACAAAACACTGCCCAATCCTGCACTATCCACACAATTGTTATGTTTGAACCTATTGTTGCAGCCACTGGGGTGGTGGTAGGTCATGGAGGCAATTCCAACTCATAGTGACCCTGTATAGGATTTCAGAAGATGTAAATCTTTACGGGAGCAGAAAGCCTCATCTTTCTTCTGCACAGTACCTGGTGGACTTGGACTACTGACTTTATGGGTAGCAGCTTTTAGTGTAATCCACTACCGTACCAGGGTCCCTGTTGTTGCTCTTGTAAGTGCTATCGAGTCGGTTCTGACCCATAGCAACCCTGTATAGGGTTTCCAAGGGGTGGCTGGTGAGCTTGAACTGCTGACCTTGCTATTCAAACCGACTTTGCAGTCCAGCGCATTAATACACAGGACTCCCTGGAGGTACTGTGGGTAAGCAATGGACTGCTCACTGCAAAATTGGTGGTTGAAACCTACCAGCCACTCCAAGGGAGAAAGATGAGGCTGTCTGCTCCTGTAAAGATTTACAGTCTTGAAAGCTGAAAGGATCAGTTCTTGTCCTGTAGAATCACTAAGTTAGAAATCATTCCATGGCAGTAGGTTTGGTTTCAGTTTGGAAGTGTATAAATAAAGAAATCCTGGTGGTACAGTGGTAAAGCAACTGGCTGTTAGCTGAAAGGTCAGTGGTTTGAATCCTCCAGCTGCTCAGGAGACCAAAGACCTAGAGATCTGTTTCCATAAATATTAAAGCCTTACAAGCCCTCTGGGGCACTTATAATTTGTAATGTAGGGTCATGGTGAGTCAGAATCCAATCGAATCATTGTTATCAGGGGTTTTAAAATGTGTAACCTACTGCCAGGTAAAAGGAATGGAGGGGCACAAACTAATCCCAGAAAGGGAAGAATGTTCCTTGTATGTCGATTGTAGCTCTTCATACTAGAAACAAAAATGTTATATATGAGATAGTATTACTATTTCCTACCCTTGGAAAAATAATTTGAAAAAAAAAAAAATCTATTTTGGGATTTTTTTTTCTCCATAACTTAAAAGATGACTATTGGCCTTTAAAAAACTAATACTCTTTTCAAGTTAATCATCTTTTATCTGAAAAAAGCAAAGGAGGTAGTTTAATGTCCTTTAATTGACTGATGTGTCTAGAACTATCA
This sequence comes from Chrysochloris asiatica, assembly GCF_000296735.1. NCBI lineage: Eukaryota > Metazoa > Chordata > Mammalia > Afrosoricida > Chrysochloridae > Chrysochloris > Chrysochloris asiatica. The sequence continues at coordinate 721,980 of NW_006408546.1, read as the reverse complement.
TAGATAATCTAGTCCTCTGAGACACAATTATATGGAAAAGTAAGGTCTGTGTTGGTGGTTAATGATTATGTTATCTTTAAGTAGGTTTTAGAAATCAGAATGAATAGAATTTTTTACTGGTAGATCAAAGCTGCATATCAAGAATATTCATTCTCAGGCAGATAACTCAAGGCGTAGCAATTCAGTGAATATATATTTACATGATCATATTTTATTTGCATTATTTGGTAGCACCTTCAATTTCTCCTGGTGTTGTGTACCCCCTACTCAATTCTGACTCATAGTGGCCCATTGTTGTTATTGTTAGGTGGTATCAAGTCATTTTCAACTCATAATTACCTTATGAACAACAGAGTGAAACATTGCCCGGTCCTATGCCATCCTGTCTGGGGTCTCTGAGAAGGAGCTAGTGAGTGTAAACTGCTGATCTTGTGGTTCGTAGCCCAGTGGTACTCCTATAGTGCCACACCAGCTATCCCAACACCAACACCATCCTCGCTCTTTCCTACGTCTAAGCCCATTGTTGCAGTCACTCTGTCAATTTACCTTAATGAGGGTCTTCTTTTTCCCTGACTTTCTGTTTTCCTAAATGTAGTATCCTCTAAGGACTGATTCCTCCTGGTAACATGTCTAAGTCACGTGAGACAAAACCTCGCCATCCTTGATTGTTAGGAGCATTCTGGTTGTGCATTTTCCAAAACAAATTTGTTGATTCTTCTGACAGTCATGGTATAGTCAATATACTTAGCCAACATCATAATTCAAAGTTCTCAATTCTGTACCTGTACAAGACAAAGTAAAACTGCCCTGTAGAGTTGCCTAGCTATAATCTTTACAGAGAAATATTGAAGTAGTCCAGGATTTTGTTTTACTTGAATCCACAACTAACGCCCACGATAGGAGCAGTCAATAAATCAAATCATACATTGCACTGGGAAAATCTGCTGCAAAAGACCTCTTCTATAGTCTTAAAAGGAATCCAGGTGTGGCGCTGTAGGATAAGTGCTGGACCACAAGGTCCGGCTGCTCCTCGGAAACCCTATGCAGGGTCATTATGAGTCAGAACTGACTCAACGACACTCAACAACAACAAAGTGTGAAAAAACAAAGCTGTCACTTTGCAGACTAAGATGCATCTGACCCAAGCCATTGTACTTTTACTTGCCTCATGTGCTTTGATAGCTGAACAACAGATAAGGAAAACTGAAGAAGAATTGATGAATTTGAATTATGCTGTTGGTGAAGAATATTAGCTATACCATAGAATGCTAGAAAAATGAACAAATCTGTCTTGGAAGAAGTACAGCCAGATGTTCCTAAAAAGGGAGAATGGTAAAACTTCATCTTACATACTTTGAACACGTTATTAGGAGGGGCCGGTCGCTGAAGAAGGACCTCATGTTTGGAAAAGGTGAGCAAAGACTAGGCAAATCCTCAATGAGATGGATTGACTGATAGGAGCTGCAACAATGGGTTCAAACATAACATCAACAGTGAGGATGGGTCAGAGCTGAATAGCGTTTGATCCTGTTGTACATAAGGTCGACAGCACTTAGCAACATTAATAAGAAAAATCTTTATGAGATCTTTATAGAAACTGATAGCCAGACCTTTTGTCCCAAGGTGCCGCTAGTCGGTTCAAATCATCAAACTTTTGGTTAATAGCTGAGCACGTAATCACGTGCCACCAATGCTTCTTTCAAATTCCCTGTTGTTGTTGTTATGTGCTGTGGAGTCAGGGTTTCTGAGGGTATAAATCTTTACAGGAGCAGAAAGCCTCATCTTTCTCCCACAGAACAGCTGGTAGTTTCGAACTGATGACCGTGAGATTAGCAGCCCAATTTATAACCACTATGCTACCAGAGCTCTTTCATTCATAAAATGCAATCAAGTACTATTGAAATGACTGTAATATCTGATACTTGTACAGACTTTTATCTCCTGTTTTTAATGCAAGAGTATTTGCAGATATTTTCCTAGGTGTTGTACTTAAGCAGAATTTAGCAACATGAATCTACAGTTCTCAGCCACTATCTTCTCTCCTTTGGAAGTATTACAAGAGCCTCAGAACTGCTTCTTTGGTTCTTCTAGTGCCCTGCCCCTATCTCTCCTCTCCTTTTCTAGCACATCTAGACTGAGTTTTCAAAATGTAGATTTACTCATATCCCTATCCACCTCCCTAATATCCTTTATTGGTCCCCCATTACTCCTGGTCATTACCCATGAAGCCTTTATGACCTTGTAATTGACTCTTACTACCTGCTTCCTCATAGAATACTGCTTACCCCATTGCTGTGTGCTCCAATCACAATGATGTTCTTTTTTCTTTTTGTTAGAATAACTCAGCAAAGCAAAATTTAGGTTTATTGTTAGACAACATTGTTTCACACATATATCAAATAGGTAGAGAAGCAAATAAACAGTAACTTCAGAGATTAAAAAAAAGGGAAAAGAAACCTTTTATCTTTGGTCTTTTCTAACTATCTCAAACAAACCAACTACTTATAATGCAGCTAAGTATATACACAAAAAAAGCTACTGGAATGCTCAGAATAAGATTGCCGTTTTTGTTGTTTTTGCTTTTTTTTAAAATAATGTTTTTTGCTTTTTTTTCCCCTCTCAGTTGAGATTATAATGAATATGATCACACCACAAGTAGAGTCAGGATTAGGAGACAGAAAGCTCCAAAGGCTGGTTTGCTAATCTGAGAGCGTTAAAAATAGGTTACCCTTAACACCATGCACAAAAATGTAAAATGTAAATTAAAAATACAAACAAATTTTCCTGCTTAAAGTACTTTTAAGAAAAAATTCATGGCCTTGGAAGTTTCAGTTCTTTTTTCTTCCCCCATTGCACATTCACGTTGTGGTTTTGGTTGTGTGGTGGTGAGCACTGTAATCTGTAGGTGGTGCTGCCTCCCCAAAGGGGCAGGTGGGACTCTCTCTGCTCAATGGTGAACCATGTATAGATTCTGAAACGTGCACTGGAGGGTGAATAGGTTATGGTGGCCTTTTTGTAAATTTAACTTTTCTGTTTTTTGCTGTCCAGTCATCCTTGGTGTCAACATCCTCCTCCTCATCATCTTCCGTTGCCTGTTTGCCTATAGTTGCTTGGCTTCCTCATGTTCATGTTCATTTTCACCATCACCTTCTTCCTCTTCCTCACCTTCTTCCATATCTACCCCACTGTCAGCTTCCCCATTTTCCTCTTTAGAGTTCCCATTAGCAGGTCCATCTCTTTCATACTCTGTTTCCTTCACAACCTCCTTCTTCTGCTTTAAGTCCTTGGTGGTGATCTCAGAGCTGGTGGTCACAGCCTGTTGTGACATGGTGGGGCACACCGATGTTCTGATATAGAGGATGACAAAGAGAGCATGAATTTGGGGACTCTGGTGAGAGCTGCAGGACTCCAGGGCAAAGAAGGAGGAGGAACCAGTGGAGGTAGCTGTGGGAGGCAGGGAGCCAGACTCTAAAACAGTGCAAAAATGTCTTTCTAGAGCAGCCAGTGGGCAGAATGATGTTCTCCTAATTCATCCATTCATAAGTATTGACACCTCTGAGCTTTTGCACATGTACTGCCTTCTTCCTAAAACACTCCTAATACCCTTCCTCCTCATTCCTTACATTATAGTTCTCAGCAAAAGAGTAATTTCAGATATAGATGATATGTATATAGATATAGATAGCACCTACTATGTGCTAGGCAATTTTCTGGGTGACTAAAATAGAAAAAGTGATTGCTCTCATGGAGCTGATATTCTAGTGGGTGAGGCATAAAATAAACATATATGAAAATATGAGCTATATCAGAAAGCTAGATGTGCTAAAAAGAAAAAGAAAAGTAAGAAGAATCCATGTAGGAATGGGATTGCTTTAGATTAATGGACAGGGAAAATTTCTGAGCTGAATATTTTAGCAAAGACCGAAAAGAAGCGAGGACATGAACCACCGTGCTATCTAGGGCATCTTAGTGGACGAAATAGTGCGTACAAAGGCCCTGGGAGTAAGAGGGATTTGGGCTTGTTCAAGGAAAAGCAAGGACATATGTCTGGAGCAGAGATAAAATTGAGAGACAATGGCTGAAATCAGATACCCACCTCCACCAATATCTTGACACTAGTAAAGCATCCATATCCCTCAACCCAGTGTCCCTTAGATACAACTTCAGGGAAAAACAGGAGGAGACCTACTGCAATGAATGAGATTAAATTTCTACCACCTGGTGAAATAAGAGCTCTTACTAAAACAAAGTACATTATAGAGAATAATGCAATGTATTTGTTGCATACTTCACTTTGTAGGCAGAGCTATAATTATAATGTAAGCTGAGATTCACTGTGCCTTGGAAAATGGGCCTGGCATTCTCCTTCCAAAGGTCATTGCCTTGAAAACCCTATGGAACAAGAACAAACAAGATGGCGGATCGGGTGGACGTATAGCAGAGAGCTCCGCCAACAACAACACAGAATAACCGACCAAGCAGGTTCAGGGGATGGTCCCAGAACTCTGAACCACATATAAAGGAATATTTAGAAGGTTGGAAGGCTCACAGCTGGGGGAATTTGTG
>NW_006408546.1:705220-710589 GCF_000296735.1 Chrysochloris asiatica | reverse complement strand
CCCAACGAGATGGATCAGCCAGGTGGCATCATGATGGACTCAAGTGTGGCATTGGTAGTGAGGTTGGCCCAGGATCGAACATTGTTTCTTTCTGCTGTGCATGGGGTCGCTATGAGTCGGTTCTGACTTGATGGCACCTGACAACAACAACAACAAACAACATAATGAAAGCACAACTAAATGATCAACTCCATCAGGGCAGATGCATCAGTGAAGGAATGTTTTTTACTGCAAGTATAAGGAAACATGACCACAGAAACCTAAAGACGTTTTGTGTTTTTATTTGCTTACATAATAAGATTTAGGAGGGGTACAACTGCTGACATTGGTTCATTGCTCAATGCTATCAGGAATGGTGTGTCCATTATTTCCTTGGCCTTTCCTTCATGGTCATAGGATGGCTACCTCCACTCCAGATGTCATCCAACCATCACATCCAAGTCAGAAAGAAAGAAAGCAATGACTCAAGCTGTGTTTATCATCCGGTATTAGGACAGAAATAACTTTTCCAGATGTACCCCTAAAGCTTCCCTGGAAATATCATTAGCCAAAACTGTTACACAGTCTTCTTGCAAAGGGAGGCTGAGAAAGTGGGGCAAAGAATTGCCAGTTGTCGTGATTGACAGAGACCGATAATGGTTCATCAGTGGGGACTTAATATATTACCATCCAACTGAAATTCTCTTATCAAGGAAGAAAGGCATCACTAACAGTGTAAATGAAAACAGGATGGAAACTGGGCTTATATGTCCAGCACTTAACAGCATGAACATCTTAAATAGAGCGACGATTCAGCTCTAAAGCCAGCACTTCAGGTGAAAATTGTGTAGAGTTAAAATTGCTTTAAACATTTCCTTAAGATTTTGCCATTTTAGAGGCAAAAATCCCATTTCTTTAGGAGCTCACACAGTCATTTGTATCCCATCACTGAAAACAGAGCACTATTTCTTGAGCTGAGCAGCAGGTAAATGAGATAGTTTGTATTAGATGCTATAGTGTTTCATCAATAGGATCTTTATATAGTAAGATCACGTAAAAGACAGCAAGATACTTATATCTTGATAGTTACATGGATCACCCTATCTTAAGATCATTAAATGAACAGATAGGAATGACCTCACTATTTAAATAGTCACCCTCATTCTATGATGTATATGCTGTAGAGGAGTGGTTAAGAACCAGCCACCTTAGACAGTTGGCATTGGTTTGAAAGCCTCCTCCATCACTGACTAGTTGGTGCTGTGATGTTGGACAAGTTATTTACTTAATCTTTCTGTAGCTCAGTTTGAAGGAGTCCTGATGGTGCAGTGGTTAAGCACTTGGCTGCTAACCAAAAAATTGACAGTTCAAACCCATCAACCATTTTTGAGGGAAAAGATATGGCAGTCTGCTTCCATAAGATTTGCAGCCTTGAAAACTCCTATGAGGGAAGTTCTACTTTGCCCTATAGGTTCATTATGAGTTGGAGTTGATGGCAATGGGTTTGGGGACTCAGTTTCCCATCTGTTAAGTGGGGATAATTATGAGAATCAAATGAATTAATACAGGTGAAGCCTTTGTGTCTAGCCCATGATAAAGGGCTATATAGGGTTTATCATTGTTGTGAAGTGCCATGGAGTCAGTTTCAACTCATAGTGACCCTGTATAGGGTTTCCAAGGAGCGGCTGGTAGGTTTGAACCACTGACCTTGTGGCTGGCAGTCCAGTGCTGATCCCACAACACCAAACCAGGACTCCATATATTGTTGTTATTCTATAGTTGAATGTACTATATGTGTATATAATGTTACTCCCCATAAATATTTCTGCATTAATGATAATTAATGATCACAATATTTATTTAAATTTATGATTGATATTCAATTGACAGTGGTTCCTAACAATGTCACTTGGTTTCTTTGAATTCTCATCATCAGTGCATTGGTGAAGGAAGGCAGAAATGCACCAGAGATAGGGAAAGCACTAGACATTTAAAGGAAAACTCAATCCTTGGTACCACAAATATTTATTATAGTCTGCTTAAATATTGACTGTCTAAATCATTTAACTTCTTTAGGTCTTAGTCAGATGAAGAATTGGACTAAGAATGTTTTACAAGTGAGCTCCTTGTGTTGTTAATAGGTGTCCTTATTCAAATAAATTTAGGCAACCTGAGGTCAAGTGAAGTGGATTACTATTGTCTCTTTTTCCTCCTTGCTATATGAGAACTGAGGCAGTTGTTCGAACAGAACATGGGAACACTGAATGGTATAAAATAAAGAAAGGTGTGTGACAAGGTTGTATTATTTCACCATACTTATTCAACCTGTATGCTGAGTAAATAATATGAGAAGCTGGGTTATATGAAGAAAAACGTGGCGTCAGGATTGGAGGAAGACTCATTAACAACCTGCGATATGCAGATAATACAGCCTTGCTTGCTGAAAGTGAAGAGGACTTAAAACATTTACTGATGAAGATCAAAGAGCACAACCTTCAGTATTGATTACACCTCAATATAAAGAAAACAAAAATCCTCACCATTGGACCAATAAACAACATTCTTATTAATGGAGAAAAGATGGAAGTTATCAAGGACTTCATTCTTCTTGGATCAACTATCAACACTCATGGAAGCAGCAGTCAAGAAGTCAAGCACCATATTGCATTAGGCAAATCTGCTGCACAAAACCTTCTTAAAGTGTTGAAGAACAAAGATGTCAGCTTGAGGACTAAGGTCGCCTGACCCAAGCCATGGTATTTTCAATAACCTCATATGCATGTGAAAGCTAGACAGTGAATAAGGAAAACTGTAGAAGAATTGATGCCTTTGAGTTATGGTGTTGGAGGAGAATACTAAAAGTGCCATGGGCTGCCAAACGAACCAATAGATCTGTTTTGGAAGAAGTGCAGCCAGGGTGCTCCTTCGTCTCTCGTACTTTGGACATATTGTCAGGAGGGCCCAGTTGCTGGAGAAGGATATCATGTTTGGTAAGGTGGAGGGTCAGAGAAAAAGAGGAAGACCCCCAATAAGATGGATTGGCCACGTAGCAGCATCAATGGACTCAAGTGTGGCAACCATAGTGAGGTTGGCCCAGGGTCAGGCAGTGTTTCGTTCTGCTGTGCATAAGGTTGCTATGGGTCAGTACCAACTTGATGACACCTAACAACAACAATAATAATACTTTTTAGAACTTTTGAGGTTAATTTGCATTTTCAGTCTCTGAAATAATATATGTTGCTGTTGTTAAGTGCCCTCTAAGTTAGTTCCAACTCATGGTAACCCTGTATAGGGTTTTTGAGGAGCAGTTGGTGGGTTTGAACTACTGACCTGTGGTTCGCAGTCCAGTGCTTATCCTACAGTGCCACACCAGAAGTCCGAAAGAGTATATAGAGTGAAGAATTTGCCAAACTTGCTTGATGACAGAACCTTGATTTTTTAATTGCTGTGGAGCATCCTACTGGTCTGTACTCCTGGACTGCAAACCACATGTTTTCCAAAACCCTATTCAGGGTTGTTAACAACAACAATCCCACTGGTCTGTTGTTCTCCAGAATACTGGATTCCTCTGAGATCCCTCATCCACAACTCCAAAATCTTCTCAGTATCTAATGAAGGTCAAAAGGCTGGTGAAGTTTGCTTTAAAGATTTAAGTATGTAGTTAGAATTGCAAAATGCTGATTTGTAAGAGTTCACCCTGGGGCTTGGGCAGTGGTTCTTATCTCTGCTGGTTTAGATTTTTTTAAAATGCTAATGTCCTGGGTGCACCCTCAAAGACTCTAATCTATTGGTCTGGGGTCACCTATGTGTTAAATTTTTAAAGCAAAAATTTCTAGCAAGCAGCCTGGGGTTAAAAATGCTAATGACCCACAGGTAAAATAAAAAGAAAAGACTAAAAGAGGAGAGCTTGGTTGGGAATAATGGTGATCTGGGAGTTAACTGTAAGAGAAGATGTGAGGGTAGCTGTAAGGACAGTGTGACCTTATGCAGGATGCAAGCTAAATATAGATATGTCCTTCAGACCCCAACCAGAAAAGTTCACACTCCCCTAAAAACCAACAGCAAATGCAAAACAAAATAAAAATCTCAAAAGCAAGTAATCTTACTTGAATTGGTAGAAGTAGTCCATATCAGACAGAAGATCCTCAACTTTAAGGTCAGGATTACATCAAGACTTAGATGGATTTACAAAGAGTTGGAAAAAATTTTTTGAATTACAGTTGAATTGAACATGTCATGAGAGATTTTCTTTATAATTTGACTGAACTGAAGCTAGCATGCTCTCCACTGTTTCCTCCACACAGGAGGTTTATGGACTATGAAACCATCTCTCACGATCTACGTTGTTGCTGCCTATTGGGCTTCCACTAGATCCCATAGAATCCAGGATGTAGACAGGAACCAATGGATTAGGACTGCATTGCTGGACTCACTTACCTATAGGGTGAGGCCATCTGGAAGTGACCAAATATCCAAATGAGTGTCTATAAGAAAGCAGCAACTCTACCCTGACTATCATTACCCCACATGGATAGTATCTGGCAAGGACAACATGGTCTCAGATATTTTTATGCCAAGGAAAGCAAGTCTATGCAAGTCAGCCATCACGGCCCTCTTGGTATGAAAGTATACATGGTAGAATGTCACCATGAATTTGGACATGGCCTCAGGATACTTCTCAGCAAGGAGCTCCAAAACCTGAAATTACGTTCTGAGTGATGTGAATAGTAGAATTGGGGTCGGTAACAAGGTTCCGTTTATTCACTCATTCTGATATTAAAACCATAGAAAGCTAGCATTGTTGTAGGCATTACGAATACAACAGTGAATAAAGCACACAAATAAGTGAAACAAATGATAATGTCTTTCTCCTTCCTCCTCCTTGATTTGAAAGCAAGTTACTTACACGCATAAGAGTCAGGTTTTTGTTTTTGTTAAGTGTTGTTGAGTCAGTTCTGACCCATAGCAACCCTGTATAGTGTTTTCAAGGAGCAGATGGTAAGCTTGAACCACCAACCTTGCAGATCAAACCGTTGCTGCAGTCCAGCACATTAACCCACAGTGCCACACAAGGACTCCAAGAGTCAGGGAGGTGGAGATAAAAATATCACTTTCATTACTGATAACTACTTGGCTTAGGTATGGCCAGCTGGGCTTGCTAATGTACCCCTCCTGAATTGGACTTAACTGCCTCCAAACCTCAAGTCACATGGGCCCATTCTATGCCCTCAAAACTGCTTTACAGGCTGTTATTGATTGAATTATTTTTAAGTGCCATGGAGTTGGTTCTAACTTATAGTAACCTCATATGAAGTTTCCAAGGATGGCTGGTGGGTTTGAAACACCAACCTTGAGTTTCATCCTGACCTTGCAGTGCAGTGCATTATCCT
>NW_006408546.1:699482-704712 GCF_000296735.1 Chrysochloris asiatica | reverse complement strand
TCCACGGTACTTAACAACAACAACAACAATCTTTACAGACGTAGCCCACCATATCTGTCTTTAGAGGAGTGGCCAGTGGGTTCAACAAACTGCTGACATTTCATTTAGCGGCTAAGCACTTTAACCACTGTACTACCAGGGCTTTTACAGCCATGAATAAACAAGCAAGAATTTAACACCAAAGCAAAGTAATCTCTCTTATAGATAATGGTTGTTTTTAGTCATCCAGTAAATTTTCTGCAACTGTAATTCAGGCACCTCTGGTTTGTAGTCTTGAATCTCTTGGTAAATTATACTGTGTGTACTTTCTTGACTTCTTTACCACCTCACAAACACACACATTGGATTGCAAGTGGATTGTGCTGCTTTCATGCATATATGTATGTGAGCACTGGGGTCTTTCTTTTTTTAACACCAACTAGAAGGCTACAGACTTTTTGTGTGGTGTTGTGCAATCAGCACTGGACTGCAGACCACAAAGTAGGCAGTTCAAACCCATCAACTGCTCCTCGAAAACTCTGAGGGTTGCTATGAGTTGGAATCGACTCAACTACATTTAACAACAACAACAACAACAACAACAACAACAACAAACCTATACAATCTAGACCTCCAGTTACAGACCTGGCTCTGATATCAAATGTAAAAGGATTCTGAATAGTACCCTGATATTCTAAGGTTTTCCATTACTAAAGATAGAGACTCAATTCCAAAAAAGGATAGACATTGGCTACCCAAAATTGGGGGTGGGGGGTGGGGAATATAAAGGTAAGAAGTGGCTGGCTTACAAACTTTCAAGAGGGAGCCTAATTCCAGACAGGGCGGGGAAAGGTAGAATCTCCACAGAATGATTTCCAATATGTTAGGACCAGCCTGGTGAAAAGAAATGGGGATAAGACTCTTGCAGTACAATGGTGAATAATTGCCATCAGGACTGACTGTGAGGGTAGGAAATATAGAGATAGATGTCTTTTGACAAAAGGAGGAGAGTGATTGATTTTGCAGCCCAGGAGCGGAGGTCCCTGGGACCATCAAATGAGAAGAACAGAGAGCGGGACCCTACCCAGAGAGGCAGGGACACCAAGGATGGAGACAGAGACAATGACGTGGACAGGTAGAGTGGCTGGGGACACTGGACTCAGAAAGGGAGAAGGGCTGTGTGCTGGTAGCCGGGCCGGGGTGGGGTGGGGGAGTGGGGCTGTGGGGTGTACTCTTTGGGGTTATTTGATGATGCATATAGGGGATTGTAATCATTGCATTGAAATGAAATATGATATGATGAATATAAAGCTGATGTTCTCCCAAGTAAACCTCACAATAAAAACTTAAAAGAAAACACATACACACAATGAAGATAAGCTTTAAAACTTTGGAATGAATAATTTTAATAGCAACTCTATTGATATATAATTCACATATCATAAAATTCAACTTAGTGGTTTTTAGTATATTTGCAGCATTCTGCAACCATCACCATTACCTAATTTCAGAAAATTTTTATCACCCCCAAAAGATGAATATACAAAAATCACCCCCTGAAGAACTCCCATGTATCTCTTCTTTCTTTTGTTGCTCTTGTCAAAAGTTTATTTTTCCATAAATGTAAAGGTTTATTCCTGGACTCTCAATTCTATTCTACCAATCTATATGCTATATCTATGCCTCCAATTAAAAATATGAGTCCTTCAATTTTGCTCTTCTTCCTAAAAATTGTTTTGTCTATTCTGGCTCCCTTGTATTTTCATATGAATTTTAGGATCAATTTAATCAATTACTTCAAAAGATCTAACTGGATTTTTAATAGAGATTGGTAGAATCTGTAGATCAGTGTTAGGAGTATCCCCATCTTAATAATATTAAGGCTTCTGATCCATAACATAATGTATTTTCTTTTAATAGGTTTAATAATATTTCATTTATAAGTTTTATATGTCTCTTATGAAATCTATTACAAATTATATTGTTCTTTTAGATGCTGTTGTAAATAGAATTTTTTCCTTAATTGTATATTCAGTTTGCTCATTGCTAGTATAAAGAAATACAACTGATTTTTGTATATTAATCTTATATCCTGCAATCTTGCTGAACTTGTTTAATAGTTCTAATAAGTTATTTTTGTGGATTTCTCAGTATTTTCATGTCATCTCCAAAGAGAGATAGTTTTACTTCCTCATTTTCAACCTTGATACTCTTTTTTTTTTTTTTCCTATTTGCCCTGCTTAGAACATTCAATACAATGTTAGAAAGAAGAGGTGAGAGCATCTTGTCTTGTTCCTGATCATAAGAGAAAAATATTCATTTTTTCAACATTAAGTCTAATATTATCTGTGGGTTTTTTCATATGTGCCTTTTAATATCCCTTCTATTACTAGTTTGTTGAATGCTTTTACCATAAAGTGGTACTGGAACCAGCAAGATGCTTTATCTACGTCTTTTGAAATGATTATGTGAATTTTGTCCTTTAGTGTATTAATATGGTACATTGATTTTTGCATGTTAAGTTAGTTTTGCATTCCTGTGATAAATCCCATCTGGTCATGGTACATAATCCTTTTTATATGTTGCTGAATTCAGTTTTATGCTATTTTGTTGTGGAAATTGCATCTAAATTATTCATAAGGCATATTGGTCTGAAGTTCTTTGTAGGGATGTCTTTGTCTGAATGTAGTGTCAGAATGATATTCAGTGTTCCCTCCATTTCTATTTTTGGAAGAGTTTACAAAAGACTGGTGATAATACTTCTTTAAATGTTTGATGGAATTCACTAGTGACATCATCTGGGCCTGGGGTTTTTCTTTTGGGAAGTTCTTTGTAATATTAATTCAATCTCTTTATTTGTTATGTCTATCATATTTCCAGTTTCTTTAGTGAGGTTTAGTGTTTGTGTCTTTCTAGGAAAATTTCCATTTCATCTAGATGATCAAATTATAGGGGTATATGATTTTACATAGCATTTATTTATAATCTTTTCATTTTTGTAAGATCAGTAGTAATGGCTCCTCTTTTATTCCTAGATTAGTCATTTGAATCTTCTGTCTTTTTACTTGGTCCCGCTATCTAGAGGCTTGTCAATTTTATTGGTTGTTTCAAAGAATAAACATTAGACTTTGCTGACTTTATATATTGTGTTTCCAGACTCTGCTTCATTTCTTTCTGCTCTAATCTTTATTATTTCCTTGCTTAGGTTCCTACCACTCAATCAGTTCTACTAATGTGATTCTCTAAAGAGTTAATGCTGTTGTTGTTGTTAAGTGCCATCGAGTCAGTTCCGACCCATAGCGACCCTGTATAGGGTTTCTGAGGAGCAGCTGGTGAGCTTGAACCGCCAACCTTGCAGTTCAAACGGCTTTGCAGTCTGGCACATTAGCCCATAGCACCACACCAGGACTCCAAAGAGTTAATAGTACTTCAAAATTATCAGATATATTAGCACAAGCTCAAGATTAATTCTGAAGAAAAACTTGGCAAGGAGAAGACAAAAGAACCAGAGTTCATAGAGCAAAGTTTCCTGATTTCCATCTGCTCTTTTGTCCCCTAAATCAGTATCATTTAACTTAGAGGTCTGGAAAACACTTATTCTGATCATCATTTTATCCTTCTTCACTCACTTTTAATTCTTTTTCCTCTTTTAATATCATTCTGATTTATTTAATTTTTTTTTCATACAACAAATATTGAGTATCTCTTCAGGGAGTGCAGATACAGTGGTGGGAAAGAAAGGCACAGTCTCTCCCTTCAACATAGTGGATGGATGAGAAAAAAGAAGCAAAGAGGGAAAAGGGAAAAATGCTGCAACTCCTGCTTACTATGAAAACATATACAGTTTATCTTACCAACATCCTTTAATATGTTGTTTTTATTAAGTGCTGTAGAGTCAGTTCTGACTCACAGCAACCCTGTATAGGGTTTCTGAGGAGCAGCTTGTGGGTTTGAACCACAGACCTTGTGGTTCACAGTCTAGTGCTTATCCTACAGAGCCACACCAGGAGTCTTATAGACTTAGATAAATTTTTAGAAAACCGTTGTGGGAAAAAGTGTCTGTATGCAGGCCCAGTGTCCTTAATCATTGGCTTTTTTCACTAGGCTAAGGAAAAATGTAACAAGAAATTGCTCCCACACAAAGGCTCAGGTGCACAAGAAACTTTTTGAGATCAATTGCTCTTCAATTCAAAATGTTCCTTCAGACTGGGCTCACTTATGATCCACTTCAAACCTCTTGAACTACTGACTTGACCTTGTAGTCAGCCTTGCATCTTTGATTTGTTTCATTAAGATTTGTTAATCTAACTCCAAATATATACAATCTATTTGGCAGTACTCCAAATGTATTCAATCACTAGGAAATACTCTTGGACCCTCATATCATATCACAGCCAGGAAACCCTGAACTCTCATGCTCAGCATGAGGCCCTGGGAAGCCAACAGCCACAAATAAAGTGTCATTAAATGAACGGAGTGGTGGGTGGTGGGAGAGACTAACTACTTAGATTCTTCCATGAGATGGCACTCAGAGATTTATGAGTATATTTTACATCTAAAAAAAAATAATTCTGATTTTCATGCTCCTGTAGAACAGATATGACTTATGTTTCAAAATTTCCATAGCTGATGTCGTGTTTTTGGCAGATTGCTCATGCTCCCAACATTTATAGTTTTTCTTTTCTTTGGGTTGTTAGGCCTTTGGTGGTCAAAATTGGGCAATATAAAGGACACTAAGCTCTTCTAGGCCCCTTCACTTAATTCAATGATTATGCCTCAACCCTGTCCCTGGGATCTCACCCTATCTGGAGAGAAGAATTGGGCAGAAATACCATATTGACTCATACTAATCACCTTCCCACTTCATCATTTTTTCTCTGCCATATCCATTCTACCCACAACATCAAGCTTAAACACTAAAGATATCACTCAAACATCCCAATTTCCTTTAATATGCTACTCAAGAACTTGAAAAATGATTCTGCAATGTTATGCTGTTTTTAGCAAATATATACTCGTGGATTTTACACATATGTTGACAATAAGCTTTTAAAAGAAATACTATCACTCCTTGCTTAATAAACATTTTTTTTCTTAAATGATTTATTGTGAATTATGTGATAGTTTACATGGGAGAGCATTAGTTTTACATTCATTCTATCGTATATCGTCTCATTGCCATGGTTACAATCCCCTCCATGCAATCCTTCCCCGTGCCCCCCAGGTCTTCACACAGTCACTCTCCCTCTCT
>NW_006408546.1:684237-698622 GCF_000296735.1 Chrysochloris asiatica | reverse complement strand
ATAGCAACCCTATGCACAACAGAACAAAACACTGCCTGGTCCTAAGCCAACCTCACAATCATTGCTATATTTGAGGCCCTTGCTACTTGCACTATGCCAATCCATCTTTTGGGGGTCTTCCTCTTTTTCTCCGACACTCCACCTTACCAAACATGATATCCTTCTCCAGGGACCGGTCCCTCCTGACAATATGTCTGAAGTATGAAAGATGAAGTCTGGCCATCCTGTCTTCCAAGGAGCACTCTCGCTGTACTTCTTCCAATACAGATATGTTTGTTCTTTTGGCAGCCCAAACTCAAATGCATCAATTCTTCCATGGTATTCTTTATTCACTGCCCAACTTTCACATGCATATGAAGTTATTGAAAATACCGTGGTTTGGGTGAGGTGCATCTTAGCCCTCAAACTGACATCTTTGCTCTTGAAACTTTAAAGAGTTTTTGTGTAGCAGATTTGCCTAATGCAATACTTCATTTGCTTTCTTAACTGATGCTTCCATGAGTATTGATGGTTGATCCAAGCAAAATGAAGTCTTTGAAAACTTCAATATGTTCTCCATTTATATGGATTGCATGTGATATTAATGATATCATTTGATGATTTGGCATTCCATTGTGTCCCCTCTTTTTGGAATGAGCACAAATAAAGATCTCTTCCAGTCGGTTGAACAGGTAGCTGTCTTCCAAATTTCTTGGCATAGATAAGTGAGTACCTTCAGTGTCGCATCAGTTTGTTGAAAGATTTCGATTTGTATTCCATCAATTCCTGGTGTTTTGTTCTTTGCCAATGTCTTCAATATACCTTAGATTTCTTCTTTCAGTATCATTGGCTCTTAATCAAATGCTCCTTTTTAAAAAGGTTGAACATTGATCATTTCTTCAGTTCCTTCAGCTTGAGAAATGCTGAGTGTGTTCTCCCCTTTTGTTTTTCAAACTCCAGGTCTTTGCACATTTCATTATAATATTTGACTTTGTCTTCTTGAGTTACTCTTAAATTTTTTCTCATCAGCTCTTTTACCTTCTAGTTTCTTCTATTTGCTTTAGTATTTCCATACTGGAGAGTAAGTTTCAGAGTCTCTTTTGACATCCATTCTGGTCTTTTCCTTATTGTTTATCTTCTTAATGACCTTTTGTTTTCTTCCTGTATGATGTTCTTGATGTCATCCCACAACTCTTCCGGTCTTCAGTATTTAAGGTCTAAGGCATCAAATTTGTTCTTCAGATGATCTCTAAATTTAGATGGGATATGTTCAAGGTCATATTTTTGTTCTTAAGGATTTGTTCAGCTTCAGCCTGAACTTGCTTCCAAGCAAGTTCCAGTCTGCCCCCTGCTGACTTTTTCACTGTCTCTTTCCACAAATGTAGTTTATTTGATTTCTGTGTATTCTATCTGGTGAGGTCCATATGTTGTTTTTTAAAAAAAGGTGTTTGTAGTCAAGAAGCCATTGGTCTTACAAAATTCTGTCATGAGATCTCCAGCATTGATTCTATCACTGAGACTGTATTTTTCAACTTTTGCTTCCAACTTTTGCATTCCAATTGCCAGTAATTGTCAATGAATCTGTTTTGCATGTTTGATCAATTTCAGACTGAAGAAGTTGGTAAAAGTCTTCAACTTTATCATCACTGGTTTTAGTCCTTGGTGCATAAATTTGAATAATAGTGGCAATAATTGGTCTTTCTTAGGATGTTGATATTATCCTATCACAGACAGCACTGTACTTCAAGACAGATCTTGATATGCTTTTTGATGATGAATACGACACTGTTCCTCTTCAAATTTTCATTCCCTGCATAGTAACCCATGTGATTGTTACTATTTGCCTCCCTCCCCCAGGCACCACCTGGCATGTCTGGAGACATTTTGATGGTCACAATTGGGGAGAGTGGCAGTGCTACTGAAAAATATTTGGTAGGAAACAGTGATACAACTGAACACAGCGAAACATCCTACAATGCAACCCCCTACCCCTGCCAGTCCCCAGTAACTGTCTGAACCAAAATGACAATTGCACTAAACTTGAGAAACTGGTCTATTGATACAGTTGCCCCAGGTTACAGACATCCATTTATGCACAACTCCTATGTACTTGTCATTTAATGTTATATACATTTTTCCTAACTTTGAAATAATGAAACCAATCCCTACTCACAGCAAATTCTTCATCACAATCATCTTTACTTGCTTAACATGCAGCTTTTAAATCCTTGAAAAGGCTTTGAGCCTTTTTTTGCTCTAAAGTTTTCATCAGGCTAAATAGATACTGTATGCACCTTCTGTAACTTAACCACAAATCCAACTTATAGACACCCATAGGAACTGGTCTCACTGGTAACCTGGGATGTGTTTCTCTAGTATTGCATTCTTTGACTCTTACTGATAACTAAAGAATGGCTTCCTCTACACTTTTATCATTGTACTGTAAAAGCACATGCCATTCAAATGCTATTTCTGACATGGTGGTGCTGTGGCTTAATGCGCTGCACTGCAAGGTCAGTTTGAACTACAAAGTTGGCAGTTCATGCTCACCAGCTGCTCCTCAGAAACCCTAACAAGGTAGCTATGGGTCAGAACTTACTCGCTGGCACTTGACAATAACAACAGCAACATCCTTGTTCAGGATCTCTGATAGCATAGTGGTTACTAGTCAGACTGCTAACCTCAAGGCCAGCAGTTCAAAACTACCAGGGGTTCCATGGGAGAAAGATGAGGCTTTTTGCTCCCATAAAGATTTACAGCCTCAGAAACCGTATGAAGGGATGCTGTGAGTGGGAATTGACTCCATGGCACACCACTATCTCCACCATACTTGTTATTAGATGCCATCAAGACCATTTTGACTCACAGCAACCTTACATACAAAAGAACGAAACAGTGTCAGTCCTGCGTCATCCTCACAAGTGTTGTTATGACTAAGCCCATTGTTGAGGCCATGGTGCCAGTCCATCTTGTTGGGGCCGTCCTCTTTTTTGCTGACCCTCCACTTTACCGAGTATGATGTCCTTCTCCAGGGATTGGTCCTTCCTGACAACATGTCAAAGTATGAGACATGAATTCTTACCATCCTCACTTTAAAGGAGCATTCTGGCTGTAGTTCTTCCAAAGATTTGTTTGTTTTTCTGTAAGCCCATGGTACTTTCAATATTGTTTGCCAACATCATAACAAAGGCGCAAGACTGAAAATAGGGAATCAGAGATACCAGGATATAATGAAGTCAACTACAAAACAAAAAGAGGGAATAGTGTAGATATAGAACTTCCAAATGGCATGGAAGACAAATAGATTTCATGATAAACCAGATTGTTTCAAGCTGGGAAAAAAATTAATAAGGTACAGGGTCACCTCAAAGAAAAGTCATACACCTGCACATCAAAATAAAAATAGAGGAAAATAAAAAGACTTTGTAAACATTAATGCAACAAAAATGAAAATGAAAAATACTACAAAACATTGTAGAATAACCATGGATCTGTGAAACCATCTCACAACATGGGTGACCCTGGAGGACATTATGTTGAGTGAAATTAGTCAATCAGAAAAGGACAAATTTTGTTTGAGACCAATGTTATAGAAAGTTAAACAAAGATTTTCTTGATAAATGAAATAATCTATGATGGTTGGGAGAAGGTGGAGGGAAGGGAAAATTATTCATTGGCTAGAAGGTAGATACCTGTTAACATGGATTTGACAGGACAGGCAATATAAAGCCAAAGGGAGGTTAGCAGAGGAAAGATGAATGTAGCAGGAGACACAGAGAGAAATGCAATAAGGTAAATAGAGATAAATGCTGTTAACAGTTGGTACATGGAGGGGATTGCAACCAGAGTCCTGGTGTAGCACTGTAGGATAAGCACAGGACCGCAAGGTCGGTTTGAACCACAAGGTAGGCAGTTCAAATTCACCAGCCACTATACTGGGTTGCTATGAGTTGAAACCAACTCAAGGGCACTTAGTATCAACAAAACAAAGCAAAGTATATGGTTTGTTTAATGTAAACCTCTGCAAACCTTCATTTATTTAACAATAAAAAGTTGAAAAAAACATCATTTGATATTCAGTCGATTCCAATTTTGGTTACCCCATGTCTGTCAGAATAGAATTATGCTCCATGGAATTTTCAAAGGCTGATATGTCACTTGAGTGGACTTGACCCATCAACTTATGGTTTAGCAGTTGGGTTTCCTCCTTGTACCACCCAGGGACTCTGAACCAGTTGCTATCAAGCTGATGCCAACTCATGATGATCCTATATGTGACAGAGTAGAACTGTGCTCCATTTCAATGACTGATTTTTCCAAAGTCTATCATCACTAAAGGAGCTCTGGTAGTGTAGTGGTTACGAATCGGGCTGTGAACAGCAAGGTCAGCAGTTCGAAACTACCAGAGGTTCCGCGAGAGAAAGATGAGGCTTTCTGCTCCTGTAAAGATTTACAGCCTCGGAAACTCTGTGCAGGGTGGTTATGAGTGGGAACCAACCAACTCCACAGCATTTAACAACAACAACAAATCATCACTAAGCCTTTCTTTTGAGAAACCTCTGGGTGGACCTGAGCTTCCAACCTTTTGTTTAGCAAATGAGCCCATTAACAATGCATACCACCTAGGTACTCCAATTAATACATAACCTTGTTTTATGTCTGTTGCTGTTGATTCATTAACATTGAATTCACAGCCAACAACATTATAGCTCACCTGAACAAAACGATCTTATCTCTCTTTTGCTTAGAACATTAGTGAACACTTCAGCAAGATGTTTGGATGAATCTTTTAAACTGCAAAATCACTAACAAGATGCACAATGATTAGAAAACTGTGATACTTACAAAAAAGTGAAAAGGATACTAGTTTACACTATGAGATCTAAAACAAGAAGGTAGAGTGCTGCCTTGTTGGGCCTCAGTTGGGTTTGGGTGAGTCAGGTAACTTAATTTCTTTGCCATTCTGTGCATGTTTGTGAGTATTGATTTAGGGGTTATGATGACATTTTTTAGAGTGACTGAATTTGCAAATACAGAATTTATAAATAATGAGGATCAATTATTGGTCCAATGGCACAGATGACTAAGAAATGATTCAGAGAAATCTAGGTCAAGAATATTAGAGAAAGCATTCGCACCTTAACAGCAACTAGTACATTCACTTTGAGTCTCAAGCTTGAAAAATTAGAAAGAGGACTGGGAGTATATATTTTGCTAAAAGAACAATCTAGCTAATTTTTTCTCCAGCATGCCAGTGGTCTGGTACCTCTCTAGGACTTGCATGCCATCTTCCAATTGGTGACTCAAGGAACTAGCCTACTTTAATCTTGTGGTTCTGTTATCATATACAACACATGGTTTCTATGATCAATGCAGTACAGGTAGAGAAAGCTAGAGGGTTACAGGAGTGGTCACTTATGGGTCTTTACTATCTCAGCCTGACTGTCCCAGATTTTATTTTTCAAAAAATGACCAAAAGAATATCTTCCATCCCATTTTCTCTTTTCTCAGTATGACTTTGATATTCCTTTTACCTAGATACAGAGGTATATATCCCTTCTCTTGAATTTGGGTGGATTTATGACCTTAGCAGAAAGGGCTCTATGTGAGTTCAAAGGATAGGTTATAAAGGGAGATACTATTTTTGACAGGCTTTCTTGGTACTTAGAGGAGCTCTGGTGGTAGCCTAGTAGTTACAAATCAGGCTGCAAACCGCAAGGTCAGCAGTTCAAAACTACCAGCTGCTCTGCGGGAGAAAGATGAGGCTTTCTGCTCCGTATAGATTTACAGCCTTGGAAACCCTGTTCAGGGTCGCTATGGGTCGGAACCGACTCAACGGCACTTAACAACAACAACTTGGTACTTAGAACCTATCCATTGGGCTGTGAATAAGCCAAGCTGCTACACGGAAAGGCTATGTGTATCTGTTCTGGCCAATAGGTCCAGTTGAGGGACTTAATGAGAGAATCAAAATCAACTACCAGATATGAGAAAAAGGGAAGCTTTGTTTGATTCTAGACCCAGTCTTGGAGTCATCTTAGGTGATGCTGCTACTCTGAATGGAGTTGAGATGTTCTCACTGAACCCAGCCCAAAATGGAAATGTATGACCTGAAAATGTTGGGTGTTTTAAGCCACTAAGTTTTGTGTACTTTGTTACATGGAATAATTAAGCACTGTGGGTTAATGTGCCAGACTGCAAAGTCATTTGAACTGCACAGTGTGTGGTTTAAGCTCATCAGGCTCCTCGGAAACCCTATACAGGGTCACTATGGGTTGGAACCGACTCTGTGGCACTTACAAACAACAATGTATCCCAATGACAATCTAGTTGGCATTGGAATATATTGTTGTTGTTGTTAAGTGCTGTAGAGTTGATTCCAACCTATAGTAACATTGTATATGGTTTCTGATTGACTTTGCAGTCCAGAGCATTAATCCACAGTGCCATACCAGGACTCCAGGGATATATATTAGATTTGTGGAAATGAGTTCAATCTTCATATAAACTTCGGGGACTGATGTTATCTGTTACACTGTGTGAGGGGAACAGAGAGAGCCATATAGAAAACCAGAAAGTGAGGTAGATGTATTTAAAGTAGAGACAATGAGAGATGGAGAAATTTGGGGGTTTGATAACTTTTCTGTTCTCATGGGGCCCGTAAGAGTCTTTCTTTCCTTTCCTTCCATTCTTTTCCTCCAGCCACATCAGGTGATGCTGCATTCCACAGAGTTGAGGGGTCCCTCTGAACCCAGCCCAAATGATAGATTTATGAGCTAAATAATGATTGTTGTTTTAAGTTAATATTCATACATTATATGAGAGAGAAAGAGAAAGACCCCCCAGTGAGATGGATTGGCAAAGTGGAAGCATCAATGGGCTCAAGCATGGCAACAATTGTGAGATTGGTCCAGGATGGGTCATTGTTTCGTTCTGTTGTGCATAGGGTTGCTATGAGTCGGTACCAACTTGATGGCACCTAACAACAACAACAACAAAAATATGAATTATAATTTATGTTGGAGTGGAAGTCTTTTCCTTTTCAAGCAAACTGATTTGCTCTAAGTCAGGCTTTATATCAGTTAAAACTCTTGGTTGCAAGAGATAAAAACCCAACTCGACTAGTTTAAGCCAAAAAGGAACACTTGGTGGCTCATATACCAAGAAAGGCCATGGCATAGCTCGATCTATGAGCTAAATTATGTCATCTAGACCTGATTCTTTCCATCTGTCCATGTCACCTTCTGGGACAGGCATCTAATTCTCACACTTTTAGAAACTATGGTCTCCAAATGTTCTATCAACAGTCT
This sequence comes from Chrysochloris asiatica, assembly GCF_000296735.1. Taxonomy (NCBI): domain Eukaryota; kingdom Metazoa; phylum Chordata; class Mammalia; order Afrosoricida; family Chrysochloridae; genus Chrysochloris; species Chrysochloris asiatica. The sequence continues at coordinate 691,333 of NW_006408546.1, read as the reverse complement.
CAAAAGAAGGAAAGAATGCTTTCCTATAGCTCCTTCACAAGACTGGGATTTACTCTGATTGGGACTGTATTGTATCAATGACCACCTATCTCTGAACCAATCTTAGGGGAATCTGGTGCCAGGTCTGAGTCATATGTCCACTGCTGGTGTAGGAGGAAACTCGTTGAAAACATTGACTAAATTTGGGGTGTGGGGTTTTCACTAAGGAAATTCAGGATGCTTATGAATTATCAGGAGGAACAAAAACGAGCAAATAAGCAAAAAAACTGAAGCTCAACATAGGCATTTAGATTGATTCTAATTTTTTTCTATTACAAATAATGCTTATCTGAATATCCTTATACATACATATTTATCCACATCTTTCACTATTTCTTTCAGATACTGTTTCAGTTCTTGTAATGGCTGGGGTTTTTGTGTCAACTTGACTAGGCCAGAATTTCCAGAGATTTAGCATTTGAGATGTGCTTATTCCCATGGTGATGAAACCTAATACAGGCATAGTTAACTCTGATGAGTGGCTGTGAACAGCCAATCAATGACTTCCTTGGGGGCATGGCCTGATCCCCAATAACAGAGGAGGCTCTCTCCTTCTCTCTTCCACTGTGGAAAGGCTGTCTTCCTGTCTTTTCCTCTAAGGACCCGGGACTCTACAATTGTAAGCCATTGTGTGTGTGTGTGTGTGTGTGTGTGTGTGTGTATGTTTCAATGTATTTGCTTCTCTAGAAAACCTGGTTTAAGACAGTTCTATTGCTGCATTACAAACCATCCTGATGTTAATGGTTTAAAAAAACAATGGTTGATTATTTATCACTAGATTGTGTTTGGCTGGGCTCTGCTGGGCAGTTCTGTTTCCTGTGGTGTAGACTGAGTCACTCATGTGGCTGCATTCAGCTGAGAGATTGACTGGGGCAACATCACCTAAGACAGTTTTTCTGCCTACAGGGTCTTTCTCCCTGTTGGCCATTTCAGAGGCTAGCCTGAGATGTTTTGCAGTGTGGTAGTTGACTTCCAGACAGATCTTTTAAGACTTAGGTTTGGAAGTCCTGATAGAGTATGTTCTCTGGATTATAAAAGGTCATTTTAGAGTTATGAAAGACCAATTTATGGAGGATAACTTGTACTTGCTCTATAATGTTACGTAATTTTCCCCGTACTTTGAAATGATTGAACCACCCCTGATGCACAGCAAATTCTACATCAAAATCACCTACACTTGCTGCATGTGTGGCTTTTAAATCACTGAAAAGACTTTTAGCCTTTTTTTTTTTTGCACTAAAACAAAAGATCACATCCACTGCTGTCAAGTTGATTGTGACTCATAGGGACTGTATAGGACAGCATAGAGCTCCTCCACGGAATTTCCAATATTTATGGAAACAGACTACCTCATTTTTCTTTTGCAGAGCAGTTGGTAGGTTCAAACTACTGACCTTACAGGTAGCAAGCCAGTGCTTAATGCACTAACATATAGTTATAGGACTCTTCCTTACACTAAAGTAAGACTAAATAAGAATTATATGCACTTCTTCCAAGTTATCTACAAATTTTAATTAAAGACACAATTAGGAATGGATCTCATTTGTAACCCAGGGACGGCCTGTATGTTATTTCTGCCTTGCTCTATTGATCAAAGCAAGTCACAGGGCCAGCCCAGACTCAAGAGGACGGATGCATAAATATACTCCTAGAAATGTGTGAAAGGGTCTGCATATTTAAAGACTCATGATACAAATTTTTCAGTTGCCTCCCACTGTACAAACATTTCTCCAACATGAAAACATGTGATTTTCCCTACAAATGCCGCCCCTTAGCTATTTGATAGATTTAAAAACAGCAGTATGATTTTTGTATTGTTTAATACTGTTTTTAGGTACTTCCAACTCACAGTGACCCTATAGCATAGCAAAATGAAACATTGTCCAGTTCTACACCCTCCTCACAATTGTGATTACATTGAGCCCATTGTTACAGCCGCTGGTAACCCATCTCATAATAACAAAAAGGTTCAACTTTCTTATACACTTATTGGCCATTAAAATATTTTAAATATATACCATATTAAGAATTATGATATAGCATATATACATGTACCACCTTCTAGTTTAATTGTTAAATGTTTCTTATTAGGAAACTTGTCAGTGGGTCCTTCTCTAATTCTACCCCTCTCTCTTCTTCTCAAAGGTAACTATTACCTTGAATTTTGTCTTGTCTGTTTATTAATTTACTTGTAACAGCTTTTGAAAATTTTATTTTATATGTCACACCGTGTACCCAAAGAATTGCAATTCAGTGGTTTCAAGTGCACTCCCAGAGTTACATAATCATCACCACAATTTTAGAATGTTCTCATCACCCCCCACCTAAAAACCTCTACCTTTTAACAGTTACCACCTATTACCTCCGATGTCCTCCTCACCTCTGCCAGTAGTCTATTTTATGTCTATTTAAGACATCTCATATAAATTTTCAAATAATACTCCATTCTATATCTATCCCATATTTTGTTATGGACATTCAGGCTGTTTCTTTTAGATTATTATAATACTTTTTGCCAGTATAGTGAATAATGCTGTTGTGAATATTTATGTACAAGATTTTTATACTGAGTCAGCGACTCTGAATAGGTTTTCTGAGGAGCGGCTGGTGGATTTGAACCACCAGTTATGTGGTTAGCAGTCCAGTGCTTAATCTACAGCGCCACACCAGGACACACATTTTCAATACTCTTGGATTTATATGCCTAGGGGTATAAATGCTTGCTGGGTGATATGGTAACTCTATATTTAACCTTTTAAGAAACTGCAAGGCTATTGTCTAGGGTGACCCACAGTTTTACATCCCCACCAGCAGTGTATGAGTGTCCTGTTGTAGCATTGTAGGTTAATCATTGAACTGCTGACCACAAGCTCACACACCAGCATCTCTCAGAAACCCTATACAGGGTTGCTATGACTCGACAGCATACAACAACAACAGAGGGTTTGAAATGAAACCTGGTGATGCTGTGGCTAAGTGCTTGACTGCTAAATGAAAAGTTGGTAGTTCGAACTCAACAACCCCTTTGTGGGAGAAAGATGTAGCAGTTGACTTTCATAAAAATTTGCTATTGTTGTTGTTAAGTTGGTTGCCATTGAGTTGGTTCCAACTTACAGTGAACTTATAGGGTTAAACTCAATTTATAGGATTTCTGGGGCTCCAAATCTTTGTGGGGGCAGTAAGCCTCATCTTTTCCTCTGAAACGGCTGGTGGGCTTGAGCTGTGGACTTTGTGGTTCGCAGTCCAGTGTTTAATGTATGTCTTGGAAACCCTAAGGAACAGTTCTACTCTGTCATATAGGGTAACTATGACATGTGTCCTAGTGGGTTTGGTTCTGGGGTTTAGTGGATTTTAAATGATATTTCATTGTGGTTTTAATTTACATTTCTATGATGTTGGAAATGTAATGATGTTGAGCATATTTTTACGTGCTTAGTTTTTCATCATTTTTGTGGGTTAATTACATGTCATGTTTTGAAATTTGTATTAATGTACTTATTTATGTATGTATGATATATGTAGCCATCACTCTTCTGTCAGTTTGTTGTACTGTTGTGGCTTGAGTATGGCTGTGATGCTGGAAGCTATGGTACCAGTATTTTAAATACCAGCAGGAGACACCAATAGTGGGCAGGTATCAGCCGAGCTTCCAGACGAAGATAGACAACGAATAAGCAGAGGCAGACTACTTCTGAATGTTTGGTCTCTGAAAATCTTATTAATATCAGTGGAGCATTGTTACATATAGTTCTGGAAGATGAAAACATTATGAATAGCACCAGAATATTATCAGATATAGAGCACATAAATGAGCCCTTCAGGTTGGAAGGTACTCAAAATATGATTGAGGAAGAGTTGCTTTCTCGAGGTAGAATTGACTATGATAACTCAAATAGAGTAAAGCTTTGGGGGCCTTCATTTTCTTATGGGGCACAACTCAAAAAATGAAGAGACAGAGATGCAAACATCCATTAATAATCAGAGCATGGAATTTATGAAATACGAATGCAGAAAAAAAAGGAAGTTGTCAACAATGAAATGTAACGTATCCTAGGCATTAGTAAACTGAAATGGAGCAGTATTGGCCATTTTGAATCTGACAATCATCTGGTTTACTATGTCTGGAATGACAAATTGAAGCTGAATGGTGGTCATTATCAAAAAGAACATTTCCATATATATCTTGACGTGCAATGCTGTCTGTGATAGGATAATATTCAAATACCTACAAGGAAGACCACTGGAGAATGATGAAGTTTTTTGTTCCTGTAAAGATTTGGAAACCCTATACAGGGTTGCTATGAGTCAGAAACCCATTCGAAGGCACTTAACAACAAACAACAAGGAAGGCCAGTTAACACCACTATTATTCAAATTTCCTAAAGCCAGTCATGATGAAACTGAAGAATTTTACCAACTTCTTCAGTCTGAAATTGATCAAACATGCAATCAAAATGTATTGATAATTACTGGTGATTAGAATGTGAATGTTGGAAACATAGAGGAAGGGCCAGTAGTTGGAAAATATGGACTTGGTGATAGAAATGATGCAAAAATTTTATCATGATATAATTTTGTAAGGCCAATGACTTCTTTATTGCAGATACCTTTTTAAACAGCATAAACGGTGATTATACACATGGACCTGACCAGAAGAAAAGCACAGGAATCTGTGGGAAGAGACAGTGGAAAGGCTTCATGTCATCAGCCAAAATGTGACCAAAGGCAGATTGTAGAACAGATCATCAATTGCTCATATGGAAGTTCAGGCTGAAGCTGAAGACATGAAAACAAGTCCAAGAGAACCAAAATATGGCCTTGAACATATCCCACCTAAATTTAGAGACCATCTCAAGAACAGATTTGATGCATTAGACACTAATGACCTAAGACAGGAAGAGCTGTGAGATGACGTTAAGACCAAGCTCTGGTAGCGTAATGGCTACGAATCAGATTGCTAACCTCAAGGTTGGCAGTTGGAAACTACGAGCTGTTCTGCGGGAGAAAGAAGAGACTTTTTGCTCCCGTAAAGATATACAGCCTCAGAAACCCTGTACAGGATTGCTGTGAGTCACAACCGACTCCACGGCACATAACAGCAACAACAAGAAAGCAAAATATCATTAAAAAGATAGGAAAGAAATAAAAGACAGAAATGGATGTCAGAAGAGACTCTGAACCTTGCTTTCCAGCATAGAGTCTCTAAAGAAAATGGAAGAAATCAGGAAGTAAAAGAGCTTATGAAATGTGCAAAAACCAGCAGCTGGAAAACCAAAAGGGAAAAACATGCTCAGCATTTCTCAAGCTGAAAGAAATGAAGAAAAAAAATTCAAGCCTCAACTTGGTATATTGAAGGATTCCCTGAGAAAAAGAAATTGAATTATGCAAAAAGCATCTTAATTTGTAGGATTGAAATTTTATGTTAAAGTGGTTGTAAGTTACATTTTCCAGACTTCTAATGAGATTGACCATCTTTTTGTGTTATGAACCATTCATATTTTCTCTTCTGTAAAGTGCCTAAGTCTTTGACCCATCTTTATGTGTTCTATCTTTTTATTGTTGACTTAATTAAAAGTTATTTAGATGGTTTGGATACTGATAGTAGATCAGCATGTACTGCAAAATTATCTAAATTCTGGCCTATATTCTCTTTACAGTGAATTATATGAATAAAAGGTCTTAATTTTATTATCACTAAATACTTTAATCATATGCCATATGATTTGTTGTACCTTTTTATATTTTATTAAAGAAGTCTTTTCCTATTTCAAGGTCATAAAACTATACCTTTTTATTGTTTTCTAAATGCTTCATAGTTTTTCTTTCTTATGTAACTATTTGCTTGATCTGGAATTGACTTTGGTGTATGATGTAAGGAAGTCCACCCTTTCCAACTGATCTGTTTTGCCAACTCTGCCGCTTATCAAGTTTCTGTAAATCTGTCCATCTATTTAGGGGCTTGCTTTCCTGCTCTATAGATAATTTTGTGTATTCTTGTGTTAATATCATACTGTCTTAACAATGGTGGTGGTGGTGATGTGCCGTGGAGTCGGTTCTGACTTATAGTGACCCTGTATAGGGTTTCCAGCTGAAAATCTTTTTGGGAGCAGAAAGCCTCATCTTTCTCCTATGGAATGGCTGGTAGTTTCAAACTGTTGCCCTTGACATTGGCAGCCCAACTTGTAATCACTACACTACCAGAGCTCCTTGTCTTAGTAATATCTTTATAATATGTTTTAGTATCTAATAAGGCAAGTTTCCCATCTTTTTCTCTTCCAGGAATGGCTTGACTATTATTGACCTTTATATTCTCCCATGTAAATATTAGAATCCAGGTTGTTGAGTTAAAATCAAAATCCTGTTGTAATTTTTATTAAAATTTGACTCTGAAGATTCACTTTGGGGAAAGTGATATCTTTAAAACATCGAATTTTCTAATATACTGCTGTTTACAAGAGTCACCAAGTCAGTTTGACTTGTGGCATGGTATAAATCTCTTATATTTTGTCTTTTAAAATGCATTTCACATATGATATGTAATTTTCCCCATTAGACCTTGCACGTCTCTAGTAGATTTATATCTATATACTTCATAGATAGAAATTTACTAGTTTCTTATTCTATTATAAATAATATCTCTTCAAGATTATGCTTCCTAACTTTTATATATTGTTGTTGTTCGGTACTGTTAAGCTGGTTCTGACTCATAGTGACCTTATGCACAGCAGAATGAAACACTGCCCAGTCCTGCACTAGCCTCACAATTGTTGTTACCCTTAAGCCCATTGCTGTTGTCCCTTGGCCAGTCCATCTTGTTGGGGGTCTTCCTCTTTTTCTCTGACCCACCACTTTATCACGCATGATTTCCTTCTCCAGGGACTGATCCCTCCTGATAACATGTCCAAAGTATAAGAGACAACGTCTTGCTATCCTTGCTTCTAAGGAGCATTCTTGTCTTTATTTCTTCCAACACAGATTTGTTTGTTCTTCTGGCAGTCCATGGTACTTTCAATAACTATTACTTGTTGTTGTTGTTAAGTGCCGTTGAGTCGGTCTC
>NW_006408546.1:680926-683399 GCF_000296735.1 Chrysochloris asiatica | reverse complement strand
GTGCAGCCAGAGTGCTCCTTAGAGGCCAAGATGGCCAAACTTCATCTCTCATACTTTGGACATATTGTAAGGAGGGAACAGTCGTTGGAGAAGGATATCATGCTTGATAAGATGGAGGGTCAGAGTAAAAGAGGAAGACCCCCAACGAGATGGATTGGCCAGGTGTCAGCATTAATGGGCTCAAGTGTGACAGCGATAGTGAGGTTGGCCCAGGATCAGACATTGTTTCATTCTGTTGTGCATGGGGTCGCTATGAGTCGGTTCCGACTCAATGGCACCTAACAACAACAACATTGATTATCTTATGTTTAACCAATCTCTTACTCATTCAATAAATCCAATTTGATCTTATGTTATTTTTATACACATCATTTAATTTAATATTTTTTTATGAATTTTTGAATCTGTGTTCATTACTGAAATTGGCTTTTAATGTTTTTTTCTCATATTATCCATCTTAGACTTAACAAATGAATTGGAGGACTATTCCCTTTATTCCTACACTCAAGAGCATTTTGTATTGGATTAAAATTTCTATTCTTAAATGTTTGCCAAAAATCACTGATTAAGCCATGCAGACGCAGTGTGCTTTGTGAGAAATTTTTACATATTTTACTCCAATTTGTTTAATCATTACAGAACTATTCAAGTTATTTTTCTCTTGAGTCAATATGTTGATTTTTACTTTTCTAGAAGTTTGTACATTTCATTTGTTTTCATATATAGTGGTGTGCTTCACAATTTTTCTCTTATTTGGTTTTAATGTCTGAAGTCTTTCATTCATTAGATTGATTGATTTCTTCTCCTTTTTCTTTCTTGATTAGTGCAGTCAGTATGGTCTTGTTGATTTTTTTAAATCAGGTTTTATTTACTTATGATCTATGCTCATTGTTGTCACTAGCCCACCACACTTGGTCAACAACTACTCCCATGTATGTTGAATGACATTATGAAAAATATAAAATTGTTTTCTTTTATTGACTTACTCTAGATTTTTTAAATTATATTTTTTGAAGTTATATACAATAAAATTCACTTTTAAATGTACAGTTCTGTGAATTTTAGAAAATGCATAAAGTTGTGTAATTATCATCATAATCAACCTACAGAATATTTTTATTACCATAGAAAATTTCCTGATTTTTAAAAATCCTTTTGCAATCAAATCCAGCTGTTGAGTTGATTCTAACTCATAGCTGCTCTATGTTGTGAAGTGCTGGTTCCAACTCATAGGGATGCTGCATAGGTTTTCTGAGACTGTACCTGTATATTTGAGCAGAAAGCTTCATCTAATCCCTGGGATCAGCTGGTGGGTTTGAACAGCTGACCTTACAGTTAGCAGTCCAGTTCTTATTGTGCAATGCCACCAGGGCTTTTTACGCATAGCCTAAAGCACTTCTAAGTCATGCACAAAAGCTTTGAGAGTTAATGAGCAAATTTCAAAATACTCAGCTTAGTATACAGCTGTTGGACAAGGGAAAGACCAATGATTTTCTAACTTCTGTAGAAGCAGAAACATTTTGCAACCACTTGATATAGTTCTTTCACCTTCTTTCAGAGTCTCCTATAGTACATCTGCAAAAACCTTGCTGCTGTTATTAAATGCTGTTGAGTTGGTTCTGATTTATAGTGACCCCAGTATAGGGTTTCTGAGGATCAGCTGGTGGGTTTGACCCACTGACCTTTGGTTCAAACTGACATTTTGGCCCAGTGCTCAACTTACAGCAACACAACCTAGGAATCCATAAAGTTAGAAATCACTGCCAAAGACATTAAATGAGTGTTCCCCAGGTTCAGAAAAGACTAAGGGTGTTAATGTGTATGTGTGTGACCTTATTCCATTATCACAAATTGTGATGCTGAATTCTAAATGGAATTTCTGATTTAAAGGGATTAAAAAAGGCATATTAGTTCAAATGCAAATGAAATTTTTAGGTTTTTAAGTGTATCTAACTTATATTTCAAACATTCCAAGTGAGCTGGATAAGTGCTGTTGAGTCGACTCTGTGTGTGGAGATGTGTATTGATGGTGGTTATGTGCCGTGGAGTCGGTTCGGAGGGTACATATTAGAGATCTACAAATGAAGTCTATTTCTGTTGCATTCTTAGACCTAATGGTTTGGAATCATCCAAATGAGATTACATCTTTGAAAACAAGTAGATGTGGCCCTAGTGCTAGAGCAGTCTTGCACAAAGTACTCAGGTAAACAGTTTTACTGGTCATTTTGGTCTAGTTCACTTCTCCAGTTCACTTGGAATGTTTGAAATTTAAGTTAGATACACTTAAAAATCTAAAAATTTCATTTGCATTTGAACTAACATGCAGGAGAGCATGGAGAGATGGAGTGAATGGGGACTTTGGACATGGAGAGGGAGAAGGACTGTGTGCTGACAACCAGGGGGCAGGCTTGCAAGATATACACTGTGATTGGTGGATGATGCATGGAGGGGATTGTAACCATGGCAAGGATAC
>NW_006408546.1:679660-680602 GCF_000296735.1 Chrysochloris asiatica | reverse complement strand
CCAAATATTACAACAAAATGTGCAAAGATCAGAAAACCAAAAAGGAAGAACACACTCAGCATTTCTCAAGCTGGGGAAACTAAAGAAAAAATTCAAGCCTCGACTTTTGTTATTGAAGGCTTCTTTGGGCATATTATTGAATGATGCAGAAAACATCAAAAGAGGTTGGAAGGAATTCACAGAGTTACTGTACCAAAGGAAATGGTTAATGTTCAACCATTTCAAGAGGCAGCATATGATCAAGAGCCAATGATAATGAAGGAAGAAGTCCAAGGTGCATTGAAGAAATTGGCAAAGAACAAAGCACCAGGAATTGATGGAATAAAAATTGAAATCATTCAAGAAGATGAGGTGGCACTGGAGGCACTCACTTGTCTATGCCAAGAAATTTGGAAGACAACTTTCTGGCTGACTGATTGGAAGAGATCCATATTTGTGCCCATTCCAAAGAGAGGTGACCCAATGTAATGCAGAAATCATCTGACAATCTCTTTGATATCCAATGTGAGTGAAGTTTTACTAAAGGTAATATAGAAATGGCTGCAAGCGCACATTGACAGAGAACTTCCAGAGGTTCAATGTGGACTCAGAAAGAGGTCGTGGAATGAGAGATATCATTGCTGATGTCCAATGGATCTTGGCTGAAAGCAGAGAATACCAGCAAGATGTTTACCAGTGCTTTATTGACTATGCAAAGGCTTTCGACTGTGCGGATCATGACAAGCTATGGACAACATTGCGAAGTATGAGTATTCCTGAACACTTAATTGTGCTCATGAGGAATCTGTATATGGTCCAAGAGGCAGTTGTTCGAACAGAATGTGGGAACACTTAATGGTTTAAAATTAAGAAAGGTGTGTGACAAGGTTGTATTCTTTCACCATACTCATTCAATCTGTATGTTGAGCAAATAATCTGAGAAGCTGGGTTATATGAAGAAAA
>NW_006408546.1:661682-677926 GCF_000296735.1 Chrysochloris asiatica | reverse complement strand
ACAAGGCCATCAGTTAAAACCCATCAGCTGCTCCTTGGAAACTCTATACAGGATTGCTATGGGTCAGAACCAACTAAATAACACTTAACAACAAAAACGAAGTAGATTTTGAGATCCAGGGGTATGACACCTCCTACTTAGTTCGTATTTCATACTGCTTTGCTTATCTGGCTTCTCGTTTCTTTCCATATAAAGTAGGTAATTAGTTTTTCCATCTTTTTCAGGAAAGATGTTTCAATTTGAATTGGAATTGCATTATATCTGTACATCATTTTGACTAGTGTTGACATTTTCACAAATGTTAAGTCTTCTATCCATAAACATGGTATAATTTCAATTTATATAGGTCTCTTGGTTTCTTGTAAGTAGTATTTTGTCGTTCTCTTTTTACAGTACTTTTTTTAAATCTCTGGTTATATTTATTCCTAAATACTTTATCTTTTGGGTGATTATTATAAATGATACTGTTTTCCTGATTTCCTTTTCAGAGTCCTCTTTATTAATAATATAGAGGAATGCAACTGAGTTTTATATGTTGATCTTTTATCCTGGCATTTTGCGGAATTTTTCTACTAATTCCAGTAGTTTTCTTGTTGGCTGTGGGATTTTCAATGTTTAGGATCATATCATCTGTAACTAGAGAGAATTTTACTTCTTCTTTGACAATTTGAGTACCTTTTATATCCTTTTCTTGTCTTATTGCTCTGGGTAGACCTTCCAATACAGTGTTGAATAGGAGTGGTAATGAAGGGTATATTTTCTTGTTCTTGTTTGCAGGGGTAATGTTTTCAGTCTTTATCCACTGAGAATAATGTTTACCATTGTTTTGTATATGTTCCTTTAATTGTGTTGAGAAATTCCCTTTTATTCCTATTTTGCTGAACATTTTTTTTTTTTTATCAAGAATGAATGTTAGATTTTGTCAAATACCTTTTCTGCATCAGTTGATATGTGGTTCTTTGTCTTATTTACCAGTGGTGGATTATACTGGTTGTTTTCCTAATGTTGAACCATCCTTATATACCTGATGTGAATCCCACTTAGTCATGATTTTTTATTTGTTTGACATGTTGTTGGATTCTAAATGTAGGAGTTTGTTAGAATTTTTGCATCTATGTTCATGAGGTATCCTGGTCTATAATTTTCTGTTTTTAGTGGTGTATTTTCCTGGGTTTGGTATTTGGAAGGGTTATACTTGCTTTATTGAATGAGTTTTTTATTATTCCATCCTTTTCTGTGTTCTGTAATTGTTTGAGTTGAATTGGTGTCAACTTTTTTCTGAATGTTTGGTAAAAGTCACCAGTGAAGTCATCTAGGCCTGGACTTCTTTTTGTTGGAAGTGTTTTGTTTTTATTTAATGAACTGGTTAAATTTATCTTTTGTGAGCTGTCTGTTAAAATTTTCCACCTCAGATTGTGTTAGTTTGGGTAGGTAGTGTTACTAGAAATGTGTTCATTTCTTTTAGGTTTTCTAATTTGTTGGAGTACAGTTCTACACAGTATTCTGTTATTATCCTTTTTATTTCCATTAACTCTATTGTGACACCTACTCCTTTACTTTTGTTTTCTTTGCACCTGTTCTTTTGGTAAATTTACCAATTATATTAACTATATTAATATAAAATTATTAATTATATTAATGCTTTCAGAGAGTCTAATTCTAGTCTTGTTGATTCTATTATCTTTCTGTTTTCTGGTAGGCGTTTTTGATGTTCTTTTTATAATGCTTAAAGATGTTAAGTTAAGGTGCTGATTTTGGTTCTTTCTTCTTTTATGATGTATGTATTTATTGTTGTAAAGTGTCCTCTCAGCGCTGCTTTTTCTGTGCCTCAAAGATTGTGGTATGTTTTGTTTTCATTCTTATTTGATTCAAGGAATTCAAAAAAAGTTTTTCCTGTTATCCAGGTGTTAGTCAGTTTCCATGTGTTTGATTCTTTCCCCTTGAACTCCCTTATGTTGATCTCTAATTTCATAGCATTGTGATGTGAGAAGATGCTTTGTAGTAGTTCAATGTTTTAAAATTTATTGAGGCTTGCTTTGTGGCCTGATATATGATTTCTTTTGAAGGATGCTCCCTGTGCACTGGAAAAGAATGTATTTTGTGCTGTTTTTGGGTGGAATATTCTGTATACATCTATGAAGTCAAATAATTTGATTGTGTTATTTTGTTCCTTTGTGTCTCCACTGACTTTCTTTCTAGTTGTTCTGTCCATCAAAAGTGGTGTTTTAAACTTTTCTACTGTTTTTGTAGAGTTATCTGTTTCTCTTTTCAGCTATGTAAACATTTGGCTTTGTATTTTGAGGATATTTTATTGGGTGTGGTTATGTTGCATTATGTCTTTTGTTGTATGTAGCCTTTCCTTATCTCTTGCTGGTTTTGCCATAAAGTCTAAATTATCAGAAATTATTCTTGATACGACTGCTCTATTTTTGTTTGCCATTTGCTTGGTATGTCTTTTCCATCCTTTGATTTTTAGCTTATTTTTTGTTTTTGTAGCTAAGGTGTGTCTCTTGTAGAGAGCACATTGATGGGTCACATTTTCTTATCCATTCTGTTATTCTCTGTTTCTTGACTGGTACATTCAATTCATTTATATTCAATGCAATGTTGATAAGTATAAATTTACTGCTAACATTTTGGTGTGTGCTTTTTTAAATGTTGTGGTGTTGATGGTTTCTTTACTTCACATATTTTTTCTGTGCTGAGTTCATTTTGTTTATGCATTTTCTTATCATTTCCTTTGTTGCTGTTGTTTTAGTTTTTACTGAGTCTTTATAATTTTCTTAATTTTTATTTTGGTGAAAACGTTTATTAATTGCCCTTGAGGTTATCCTGTAATTTATTTCTATCAGCCCAAGTTTATAACAGTCTGTTTTATCTAGATATTGTATTGTCTCCATTTGGAAGTTCTGTAATTATGATTATAACCACTTATTCCCATATTTTTGGTAGTTATCATTTAAAAATTGATGTTTCTTTTTCCCATTTTCAATGTTGTATTTGTATTTTAGTTTTGATACTTCTATACCTCGGTTGGTGTAGCACTACAGAATAAGCACTGGACTGCTAACAATAAGGTTGGTGGTTCAAACCCACCAGCTGCTCCTTGGAAACCCAGTACAGGATTGCTATGAGTAGGAACTGACTTGATGGTAGTTAGCAACAACAACAGCAAATCTGGGTTGATTTCCCGATGACATCATGTATCTTAGTCTCAGATTGTTGTTTTCTATTGTTGCTTCTCTGCCTGAAGAAGGTCCTTTAGCATTTCTTATAAGGTTGGCCTGGAGTCCTGGTGTGGCTCTGTAGGATAAAGCACTGGACCACAAGGTCAATTTGAACCACAAGGTCAGTGGTTCATACTCACTAGCTGTTCCTTAGAAACCCTAAACAGGGTCGCTATGAGTCAGAAACAACTCAATGACACTTAACAACAACAATAACATAAGGTTGGTCTGGTATTTACAAATTTACTTAATTTTTGTTTATCTGGGAATGTCCCAATTTCATCATTATAATTGTGGGATAGTTAGCTGGACATATAATTATTGGTTGGCCATTTTTTTTCTTTAAGGGTTTTATCAGAGCTTAGTCCTGTTGGTTCTGTAAGGTGGCATTTTAAGACAGTATAAATAAATATCCTTTGAGATTATATAAATATCATTTCTTCATAAAAATGTCATATATAAGTTTAAGCTTCCATAAATGATTCTTGCTCAAATTAATTGAGTATATTGTCTGTAAAATAGTGATTTTGTAATTCCTTCATTTATTCTACATTTATTAGTTTGCATTCTACCATCAGAGAGAGTTTTCCTTTGTTTGTGTATCCTATCACTGTTTGTATATCTACCTATCTATTTTACCTGTCTATCTGTTTTTCTTTTTGTTTAATGCTTCTAGAACCCTTAGGTATTCAATCTTATAACAGATTATTACAATTTTAGCTTTGATAAACATTAAACATTTTTTATTTCCAAGAGCTCTCTTTTATTCCTTAATTGTTTTTCTTTTTTGGAAATGTTCTCATTGTTTGAAAGTGATATTCTTTTTGCATGTTCTCTCCTCCTCCAGTGCCAGTTTGTCTGTCTGTTCCTCTAGGCTGCTCCTTCTCGTGCAGATAGTTTCCTGCAATTGGGTGAGTGCCCTCAATTGTCTATTCATATTAAAAAGTAAAGATCATGCAGGTTGATATAGATGACTAGTGTTTTCTTCTTCAGTTGTATGTATCCTTTCCTCCAAGAGGCTTCTCCTTGAATGTAAAGGTTCATTGGTAACTACAGGTACTAATCAAGTGTGCAGCTGACAGGCTTCACTTTAGTATGAGGGCCTGGGGAGCTGGCCACTACTGAGAGTCTCTTCGCAAGACCATGATCAGAAGGTCTTTACCCTGGGGATCTAGTCCTCCACTGTGTAAGTCCTCACTCTCTCCCCAGGCACCTTTCACTGCCTTTAGCTGACAGTGCTCCCAGTTTTATCCTGGAGAATGAACCCTGGGCTGCTAGTTTCCTACAGATCCCATGCATAGATGAAGAGAGTTTTTATCTGTGAATGGTTGTTGTTGTTGTTAAGTGTTGTCAAGTTGTTCTGACTCATAACGACCCTGTATAGGGTTTCCAAAGAGTGCCTGGTGAATTTGAACAAAGGAGGAGTGAAATTGGCATAATTTAGCCATAGGCAGTCTTGGAAGCCATAACACTTCCTCCATAGTTTACTATTCCACCACCCACTGCAGCTCTCTCTACCTGGAGACTTCAGGCTTCCAGCATTCCTGGGCTGCTTGGTGAGATGAGCTCCTCCTTAAGCTGCAGATCTTCATTTGGCAGTGGTGGGTCCCTCCATCTGTTCACCTATCCATGTGATCCTGCTCAGTATCTGCCATCCAGACATTCTTTAATGATTCCTATGTGCTGATAAACCTGCTTCCATTCTCTGCACTGCTGGGGGTGTATTTCCTCTGAAATGTCTATGCCATCATTTTAATAGGATTTGGAGAGAGAATGAGACCATTGCATGTGAGTTGACCTAGACCTAGAAATTCACAATTATATAGCACTTATCTGAAAGGCTGACTATGAGAGTCTTCCTCCTATTCCATCACCATCGATGTCACCATATTTTAATGTCTTCCTCATCAGTCTCTTGCTAATATGCCAAGATATTTTAGGCAGCATTGTTCCGTATAGATGTCATCTACCAGCTGACTCTGTGAACCATATACTTGGCATTTCCCCTTGCTGCCATAATGCATCACAAATGGAAATTTGTGCTACCTTCTTCTTTTCCACTGTCCAAGAAGCTTCAAAGTTTTTGAGCAGGAAGAGAATTAGAATTAAACTACTCCTTGACAGCTGAGGACCAAGGAGTTTCAAAATATTGCAAAGTCTTTTTCCTCCCTTCCTACTTCAAAATCCCTGCTAACAACATTGAGCTCTATTCTCTCTTAAGATTCATTTTTCCTAAGATATGTTGAAAAGATTTAAGAGGAAAGGTTAGTAAATTCATCCAAAGAGAAGCTACTGGACATCCAAGGACACTTCAAACAAAATCCTTGCCCTTCATGATTTTGTTTTAAGTGACCTTGGTTTCATCAATTATGTTTTTCATCTTGGAGCTCAATTTGAAAGGAGCAATCAAGTGTTTGCTGCTTTATAAATGTGAGGCTTGCAAGTGACTTCACTCAGTGGAGACTGTAGCCTAGAGGGGTGCAGTCTGTTACTGCCAAGAAAATGCCAAAGACTGTGATGAAAGATAGAAATCTCATCAAGGAGGAGCCCTTGGAGCACATGGCACAGAGATGAGCCAGCACCATATGGAAGGAAATGTGTCAAGATGGCAGGAAGATTGGATGGAGGTAGTTAAAGCCTACATCCCAGCTCACTGCACAATATTTCCCTATCCAGAAGATCTGATCTTATGCATGATGTTTATTTGGAGATGGGCTACTGTTTATAACAGTGGGTAAAAAGGTTAGGTACAGTTTATTTATACCAGTTTTGGCATTTGCTCCAGCTATATCTTGCTGTATAACAAACTACCCCCAAACCTAGTGGCTTTAAAAAACAATTGTCTTATTGTATCTTATGATGTTCTGTGCCAGGGAATCAAGCGAAACTCACCTTGTGAGTTTCTGTTCCACATGGCCTCAATTGAGCTTTCTCAGTGATCTCAGTGTTGGTATTCATGTGAGACGTGGGCTAGTATGGAAGGTCCAGAACAGCTTCACTTACCTTACTGGTGCCATGGTGGACATGGATGGAAGACTAGGTCTGCTGACAGGTTGTCCACACATGACCTCTCCAGTATGGCAATTTCAGAATAATTGAATTTCTTATGTAGTGGCTCAGGGTTCCAAAAGAAAGTGTTCCAAAAGCTGAAGTGTAGGCTGCCAGGGTCTTAAAGACTGAGCCAAGAAAACAGCACATCACTTCTCCTCTATTCTGCATAGTTATAAGCTCCAGAGGAGCAGAGACAGACCCCACTTCTCAATAGAAGGAGTCCCTGGGTGCAAAGAAGCAACACACTCTGCTGCTAACCAAGAGGATGGAGGTTCGAGTTCACCTAGAAACACCTCAGAAGAGATAACTGAGAAGTTACGTCTGAAAAACATCAGCCATTTATAACCCTAAGGAGCACAGTTTTATTCTGACACAGATGGGGTGAATGACAGCTGATCTCAATGGAAGGGATTGTATCCACCACAGCATAGGAAAGGAGACTGGAGAACACAGAACGGCGCTCTCCAGTTTTCCTGGGACTAAGGAATTATCAGGAACTGAAAGGTTTCCTAGGATTTATGAGGCCTAAACTAGCACCAGCTCAGGAAAACCAGGTCAGCTGGGCACCTTACCTACTCAGTTCCATTTTGTATTTACCGTGACCTTGGCAGCCACAGAAGGTTCTCTCCACAGGGCATCCTAGCATCTTCTTGCATGAGATGTTTGCTTATAAGGAGATGGGTTAAGAAACAACTTTCTGAAATTGGGGTTGATCAATATCAGTTCTTGCAAGTATGGAGAAGAAAGCACACCATGATAGAAAAAGGAGATGAAGAAAGAAATGTTTCATGCTATTTTCCCCAAAAGACGTTGTCAGCGTTGATAATTTTTGTCATTCACATTGTATTTTGTCAAACTTACATTTGTGTGAGCTTGACTACCCCTCCATCAAGGGTGATGTTGCTAATATTTCTTCCTAAATGTGGGCAGATCTTTATAACCATCTTAACTAATAGAGGAAATGATCCTATATAACTTTCAAGACTAAATCACAAAAAGCATACATTTCCTGCCTGACTCTCCCTCTTTCAAAGCTCTTGCTGTTAGAACCCAGTTGCCATTCTATGAGGAAGTCAAGTAGCCAGCCACTGGAAAAGCCATATGTAGATGCTCTACCCCACCTGAATAATTTTTCCCAGCCAACAGTTAGCAGTAATTTTTAGATTGTGAGTGAATGAACCTTTGTTGTTGTTGTTAGGTGCCATCGAGTCGATACCAACTCATAGCAACCCTATGCACAACAGAACAAAACACTGCCCAATCCTGGGCAAACCTCAGTACTGTTTCCATGCTTGAGTCCAATCATGCTGCCACTCTGCCATTCCATCTTGTAGTGAGTCTTCTTCTTTTTCTCTGACCCTCCATCTTACCAAACATGATGTCATTCTCCATATTGTCCCTCCTGACAATATGTCCATAGTATGAAAGAAGAAGTTTGGCCATCTTGGCCTCTAGGGAGCACTCTGGCTGCACTTCTTCCAAAATGGATCTATTGGTTCTTTTGGCAGCCCATGGCACTTTCAATATTCTCCTCCAACAACATAACTCAAAAGCATCAATTCTTCTACGGTCTTCCTTATTCACTGTCCAGCTTTCACATGCACATGAGGTTATTGAAAATACCATGGCTTGGGTCAGGTTTACCTTAGTTCTCAAGCTGACATCTTTGCTCTTCAACACTTTAAAAAGGTCTTGTGCAGCAGATTTGCCTAAGGCAATATGTTGTTTGATTTCTTGACTGCTGCTTTCATTAGTGTTGATAATTGATCCAAGAAGAATGAGGTTCTTGACAACTTCCATCCTTTCTCTGTTGATGAGAATGTTGCTTATTGGTCCAGTGGTGAGGATTTTTGTTTTCTTTACATTGAGATGCAATCCATACCAAAGGCTGTGCTATTTGATCTTCATCAGTAAATATTTTAAGTCCTCTTCACTTTTAGCAAGCAAGGTTGTATCATCTGCATATTGCAGGTTGTTAATGTGTCTTCCTCCAATGCTGATGCCATATTTTTCTTCATATAACCCAGCTTCTTGGATTATTTGCTCAGCATACAGGTTGAATAAATATGGTGAAAGAATACAACCCTGTCACACACCTTTCTTAATTTTAAAGTATTCAGTGTTCCCATGGCATAGCTTCCAGAATCACAGCAACTCACAAGCCACCATAGTATGACAAACTGACAGATGAGTGCTGGGAATGAACCTTTAAGAGACTCCAGATCCCACCTTTTGAGACTTTCCAGGTAAATTTTCAGGCGTTATAGAGCAGATAGGAGCTCTGATAGGTTACAAACAGGGCTGCGAACCTTAAGGTCAGCAGTTCGAAACTACCAGTGGCGCCGCAGGAGAAAGATGAGGCTTTCTGCTCCCATAAAGATTTACAGACTTGGAAACCCTGTACAGGGTCGCTATGGATCGGAACCGACTCAACGGCACTTAATAACAACAACATAGAGCAGAAGTGAGCTGATTCTGTTACCTTATCTAGATTCCTGACCTACAGAATACGTGAGTGTAATAAATAGTTGTTTTTGCACTGCTATACTGGGATCATTTGTTATTGTAGCCAAATAAACTGGATAGAGGGATTTTATCCAAGGATTATTGTACCTCCTCCTCCCCAGCCAGGAGGAAGGGAAAGAGAGTCTGAATGATGGGTTAAACTGGAAAATGGGTGTCCTAAAATGAACAAGTCCTGGTATCCTGGTGTGGCACTGTGGGTTAATGCTCTGGACTACAAGGGTGGTTTAAACCACAGGTCAACAGTTCAAATTAGCCAGTTGCTCCTCAGAAACCTTATACAGGGTCACTATGTTGTTGTTGTTGAGTACTGTGAAGTCAGTTCCGAATCAAAGTGACTCTGCACAGGGTTTCCAAGGCTGTAAATCTTTACGGGAGCAGAACACCTCATCTTTCTCCTGCAGAACCACTGGTAGTCTCAAACTGCTCACCTTGGGGTTGGCAGCCTGATGTGTAACCACTACGCTACCAGAGCTCCTATAGGTCTGAGCCATTTTGACAACACTTAACAACAATAACAACAAGAAGAACAAGGGCATTGGGTGAGAAAAGTAAGGAGCAATATATGGAACAGATGAAATCAGAGGATACAGGAACTAAATCTCAGAACCTGGGAACTCTAGGCCCACATTGAGGGGGCATGAGACTAGTCAGCCAGTGAGATAAAGGAAGTGTTTCAGAAGGCAATGGAAGAGGATAAGCATATACTGTGAAAAGATTTGGATATCAGATAAGTTGCTGGGTAATATGATGAACTTTAATGTTCTTTTCAATCCTGCCTTTTATGAGAAGTTCTTAGAAAACTATAAAACAGTATGTAGATAGTATGGAGTATTATTATAAAAATTGAAGTATTTGAATTATGATATTGGTGAAGAATATCTAATATACCATGGACTGCCAGAAGAACAAACAAATCTGTTTAGGAAAATATGCAGCCTGAATGTTCTTTAGCAACCAGGATGGTGAGACTTAGTCTCTCATACTTTGAGCATATTATCAGGAAGGTCCAGTCTCTGGAAGAACAACATACCTGGCAAAGTAGAAGGTCAGTGAAAAAGAGGAAGATGCTTAATGGGATGAACTGACACAGTGACAGCAACAATGGACTTTGATATAACAATAATTATGATGATGACATAGATATGGGATTTGTTTCCTACTATTGTGCATATAGTTTCTATGAGTTGGAAGTGAGTTGACAGTACCTAATAGCAATATGCATTATTATTAAGTGGGATTATGTTCAATACATGGAACAATCAAGGCAAGGAATTAAATTATTTTAATGTGATTAGAAGAGGTACAACTTGATCTCCCTAGTATTGGTGGAAAGTTAATTCCCCACTACTCTATCTATTCTAGGGAGCTCTGGTAGTGTAGTGGTTACAAATCACACAGCGAACCTCACGGTCATCAGTTCGAAACTACCAGCTGTTCCATGGGAGAAAGATAAGGCATTGGGCTCCCATAAAGATTTACAGCCTTGGAAACCCTGTACAGAGTCGCTCTGAGTCGAAACTGACTCCACGGCACATAACAACAACAACTATCCATTCTGCCCTATCTGTCACTCATTAGATTTTGAGCCTCAATGAAAAAGTTACTAATAAAAATGACGTGAGGAGAGGAACAAGAGACAAATCTATCTGAGAAACAGGTGACACCTCAACCTAGTATGTAGTCATGGAGAAGTTGTTATTGTTAAGTGCCATCAAATCCGTTCCCACTCATAGCAACCTGTAGAGTTTCCTACGAGAGGCTGGTAGGTTTGAACCACCAGTCTTCAGTTAGAAGTCCAGTGTTTATTTTGTAGTGCCCTACCAGGACTCAGTCAAGTAAATTTCAACTCCTAGCGACCGTATACACACCAGAACGAAACACTGCTCTTACCCACACCATCCTCACAACTGTTGTCACGTTTGAGCCTGCTGTTGCTGCCACTGTATCAATTCATCTCATTGTAGGTTTTCCTCTTTTTCACTGACCCTCTATTTTACCAAATATGGTGTCCTTTTCCGGGTTCTGGTCCCTCCTGACAACATGTCCAAAGTACACAAGAAAAAGTCATCATCCTCACTTCTAAGGACTTTTCTGACTGTACTTCTTACAAGATAGATTTGCCTATTCTTCTGGCAGTCCATGGTGCTTTCAATATTCTTCACCAATACCATAATTCAAATGCATAGATTCTTCTGTGGTCTTTATTATTCATTTTGCAACTTTCACATGCATATGAGGCATATGTGTCTTGGGCCAGGTGTGCCTTAATCCTCAAAGTGACATCTTTGCTCTTAAACACTTTAAAGAGGGCTTTAGCAGTAGAGTCATGGAGAAAGAGGTAACCCCAAAACTTGAGACCACATTTGTGAGATAAATTATATATTGTTGGAGAATGGGATAAAAGCAAACATCATAAAGTAGCTGCTCCTGTTCTAATCTCTCCCAATCACTCATCATATCTATATTGATCTATTTATTACAATGACTATTAATTATTTGTTCAATTGGACTGACTTTTAACTTCTCAAGGGCAGGAATCAGTGATGTTCATGTCCCCAGTGGTCAACATAATACCTGAAAGCAAACAGGAATTCAATAATCATTTGATGAATGGATAGCTGGCTGGCTGGCTGGCTGGCTGGCTGGATAACAATTCCACTTGGATCCTTAGAGGTCGACAAGCTTACCACACTTTTAGTATTTTGATACTTAGAAACTTTGGCCCAGAGCCTTTGAAGCTATGTTGCTGACAGATAGAAAAACAAAACAAAACAAAACAAAACTGGATCTTCATCAATGGTGACCTTGTCAAATTGCTTAATAAATTACTGTGAAGCCATCAGAGGTGTCATCCACTTAACTATGATTTTCATTTATTAAAAAAATATTTATAGAGTACCACAGACCCTGTGATAGGCACTGGAGACACAGATATTAATAAACCATGACCCTGACTTCTCATAATCAAACAATAGCATATGGTTTGATAGGTACAATGATGGTAGTTAGAAACACAGAGCACTGTGGGGAACATGACCAGAATAGGTACTTACCTTGCTTTAGGGGTTCTCAGGGAAGTTTTCTCATAGGAAATGACATGGAACATAAAACCATAGTGTGAGCAGGAGCCAGGCAAAGTGGGTAGGGATGAACATTGCAGGCACAAAAGAAAGCATACAAAAAGCTAGACGTTTTAGAGTCTTGGAAGGCATTTTATGGGACCATAGCCTAATTAATAATCAAGACTTCATAGAAAATCCATTTTTGTCAGAACTAAAAAAGTGTCTATTCGTTGAAAAACTTTCTTGTCTTAAAAGGACCAAACTGTAAGCACATGGCTAGCTAAGATTGTATTTTTCTCATCCTCGTGGCCACAGAGAGCTACTTTTCTTGCAGAGAAGGAATTCATATGTTGCATATCTATTATTCCCCTTGAAACATGGGCAGATTTCAAAATTTCCTCCACAAGACCCTGTGCTCCAAGGTGATCAAACTGAAGGGAACTCTTGTAGCTCGAGTATTGAAGCAACTTGGTTTTTTTAGGCCTTTGTCTATCTCTTGAAGACTGTGTGTCTAAAGGACTTTGTCTTCTTTTGAGTTTCCAGAGAAGCATATCTTGGGAGACATCCTAAAGATATGAACACGTAGATTTAAGTAACTTATTGGAGAGGTAATCCCAGGAAGTTCTGGTAATGGAGTAAGGAAATGAGACAGGGAAGGGAAGGAAGCTAATAAAGGGTGAATTAATGAGGTATTTATTAGTGTGGGAAACTAGGGCTCAAGCTCTGTGTGAATCTGGGAAATAGTATAGGACACATTCCAGTGTTGGCCCACCTAATGAGCCCATCAACTCTCATGTTTGAGAGCAGCTCTAGAGGACTTGGACCTATCCTACATGCAGGGCCAAAGGAAATGCTTGTGGCCAAAGAAAGAAGAGTCATAGGTATTTGAGGTATGAAGCCATCCACCTAAGGGCAAAGTAACCAAGGAGTTATGGGCAGAGTACCAATAGCATCCACTACAGGTTCCCTCCTATTTAGACCCTAAGTCCTGCTCAGGTGTCTGGGGAGCAAAGAAAGTCAGACCCCTGAATTCCAGACCACCATCTTGTCTTGTGCTGAGGGATCTTTTCTGATGGCAGGGAGTTTAAAGTGAATCCTGTGTTGTCTTCATTGTTTGATCTACTGGAGAATTATGAAATCTAAAAACTAACCAAATCCACTGCAACTGAGTCAATTCTGACTCCATTTCTCTATAGGACAGAGGAGAACTACTCCAAGGGTTTCCATGACTGTAAATTGTTATGGGAGCAGAAAGCCTCATCTTTCTCCCATACAGAGACTGGTAGGTTTGAACTGCTGACCTTGTGAATATCAGCCCAAGGCTTAACCCACTATACCACCAAGGCGGTGATTTATTGGAATATTGTAAAACAAAACAAACCTACTGCCGTTGAGTAGATTCTGATTCATAATGGTGGTGGTGGTGGTTATGTGCTGTGGAGTTGGTTCCGGCTCATAGTGACCCTGTACAGGGTTACCAAGGCTGTAAATCTTTATGGGAGCAGAAAGCCTCATCTTTCTCCCGCAGAACAGCTGGTAGACTCAAACTGCCTGATTTGTAACCACTACACTACCAGAGCTAATAGGATATTATAAAAGCTATACAATTGTTGTTGTCATTTTCAAGTTTTATACTATTTTTTTCTAACCTGTACTACCATTTAATTGTTCATCTTGTCTTATGTATTGGTATAATTTTTGTTTTTAAACAAAATGTTGCTCATTGAAATCCAGATGTTGTTCATTTCACTTCTGCAAGGCACCCTGTCTTCTGCCTCACTCTTCCATCTGTCGTAGAGTTGGAAAGGCCTAAGATCCAATGGCAATAGTGAAACAAGGTTCAAGAACTTCAAAAAACTAACACACAGTCACCTACATAGATGAATAGAAAGCCAGGACTAGAATTCAGATCTCCAGACTTCTAGTCCAGGGGTTGGCAAACTATGGGCCATTAACCAAATCTGGCCCACTGCCTGGTTTTGTAAATAAAGTTTTACTAGATATTTATTTATGTGTTGCCAATGACTTCTTTTATGATAGAATGGCAGAGATGAATAGTTGGGACAGGTATTCTCAAAGGTAAAACTATTTACTACCTGGCCCTTCACAGAAATATTACCCTGCTCTAGGTCATCATTAATTTTATCCTCCCCCATTAATTGTATCCTCCCCATTTCCCATTGTATTCAGTCCCAATGTCTCACATAGTCTTTTTTTTCACATAGACTTCACAGAGATCTATCAAAGTATGTAGCTACTCTGATTTTATAGATAAGAAAATTGAGGTATGAGAGGTTCAGTGACTTTCCAAAGATTTTGCAACATTAAAGTGGGAGAGGCAAGACTCAAATTCACATTTTCTGACTATAAGTCTAGTGTTTTTCCTACTTCATCTACTCTTGGATCATCCTCTACATGTGTTCTTTTTTTTTTTTTTTTTTAATGTTTTATTGTGAATTATATGATAGTTTACATGAGACAACCTCAGTTCCCTATTCATTCCATCATATATCATTACATTGCCATGGTACCAATCCCCTCCATGCATCGTCTTCTGACCAAAGAGCATATCCTAGAAGCCCGTGCTCTACATTCCCCCCTCCCCCCTCAGTCTTCGGCCCACAGTTCCTCTCCCTCTCTGGATCCAAAGTCCCCCCCCCAGCCGCTTCATCCCTCCATGTCATCATCTCTGTCTCCATCTCAGGCATTCCTGGTTCTCTGGGTGGGGTCCCATTCTCGGCTCTTATCCGTTGGTAGTCCCAGAGACCTCCACTTCTAGACTGGAGAAATAATCGCTCTCTTCCTTGCTACAAAACATCTACCCTTGCATTTCCAACACTCACAATCCATCTTGATAACCGTTATTCACTACAGTATTGCATGTAACCCATCTGTATTTCATTTCATCAGCTCCACCTAGACAAATTGGGTAGTACTCACTGGTGATTCTGCCTTCTTCCATGCCCCCTAACTCTAGGTTCCTTCTTGAAAGCTTGTAAGCCAGTTACTTCTTGCCTTTGTAGTCCCTCCCTCCCCATTTGGGTATCCAATGTCCAAGTTGCCCCTCTCTGTCTACTCTGTGTGTGGAGGGGGTGGGAATGTTTCTTGTAAGGATTTATCGTCTCTTTTGTGTCACTGCATTTGTATGCATAGGTCAGGTTCATCAGCTTGGATCAGCTCAATCTTCTCTCCCCCCAACCCCTTCTTTCTTCTCCTGGTTGAACTCTGATCATCCAGTCATCCAGTCCCGGTCACGTGGGTGTCATCTGCAAGTGTGGGTGTTCTTGTGCACATGCCATCTCTCTTCCCATCAGCCGGCAGCTCCATTCTCCACTTGAGTCCTCCGTGGCCACATCACTGACTCTGGGCCTCAGGTCTCCTCACACTGCTTGCCAACTAGGTCCCCAACTGGGTCCACAGAAGCCCTCTGAATATTGTGAGGCTTAGCTCGCCGCTTCATTGCTACATTTACCCCCTTTCTCCCCAATGGTGATGCGTGTGTTTACCAATCCGAGTGTGCATTTCCACCGAGTCTCAGTTTTTTTTTTTGGCGGGGGCTACGTTGGTGGGACCCGACCGACTGCCCCAATGTCTCCTAGGGGAGCGACCCGTTTGTTCCCATAGTAGCAGTCCATTGTCTCCATTGTGTCATATTTTTCCTGTAGATCTTCCATTTGAGACGTATCTTTTGTTCTTCTCACTGTTCCAGGCTCATCAGCTCATCCTTTCAAGTGGAGATTTCTCATCTCTGGTGATCTGGATGTGGTTCTGGTTTCTACCTATAGTTTTATGTATTGCAAAGGCTCCGCAGAAAGCCTCATTCACCTCATTCACGCTGTAGCCCCGTTTTAGGTATTCGAATCAGTTAAAGTCAGAAGACGGACTTACAAGGCTTCTATTGGGATGTTTCTGACTATTCCTTTCTCTCCCCCTCCAGTGTCTACTCTATATTATAATGCAAGGGAAACCAAGATTCAAAAAAACAGTCAAGCATCTTAACACGATTCTTCGCCCATTCCAACCATGGGTCAATCTCTGTATCTCAGAGCCCTGGAGCTCCAAGACTGTGCATACATCGTCCTTTATCTCTGTCCCACTTGATCCTCTAAACATGCCCTATTGTTCTCCGGTCTGCCCCTTTTCTCCACGTCCCTCTCCCTTCCTGTATATTGCCCCCCTCCCCATCACCCAAGCTCTCCTGAGTCGAATCCCCGCCCTGTGCTCCACCCTCCGCTCTTCCCCCCACCCCCCACCCATTTTCCAGCAACCAACAAAAACTTCCCCCTACCCTCCTTTGTATAATTTCTTTTTCTTTGTCTTTTACAGTAGTGGTCCCATGCAGTGTTTCTCTTTTTGTGACTGATTAATTTCACTCAGC
>NW_006408546.1:658737-661582 GCF_000296735.1 Chrysochloris asiatica | reverse complement strand
GAGGAGCATGAACCACCGACCCTGCAGTTCAAAAGGCTTTGCAGTGCGTCACCTCAGCCCACAGTGCTGTGTTGGACTCCTCTCAAACCAGTGAAAAGAAAGCAGACCAAATACGACGCACATCCACGTCTCCCATATAGGGTTTTCAAGGAGCAGCTTGTGAGCTTGAACCACTGACCTTGCGGTTCAAAAGGCTTTGCAGTGGCACCTTAATCCACAGCGCTACAAAGGGACGCCTCTCAAACCAGTGAAAGTAAGCCAACCAAATAGGACACACATCCGCGTCTCCTGTATAAGGTGTCCGATGAGTGGCTGGTGAGCTTGAACCACCGGCCTTGTCCCTCCGGCCTTGTTGTTCAAATGAATTTGCAGTGCAGCATCTTAACCCACAGCACTATGCTGGGCTCCCTCTCAAACCAGTTTGGAAAGGCAGAAAAAATCCATGTCTCAGCTTGGTCTGAGTGTGTGAGTTCCTGGCAGGGGAAACCACCAGTGGTGGGGGTGGGTGTTGGCCACTCGGTTAAGCCCCCACCTCCATTCACCCAGATCTTTGTGGGCAAACCGTGAGCGCACCTATTTCCGACACCAAAGAAAAAAATAAAATCAGAACCGCCCAAAATCGGCAAAGCACACCGTGCACCTTTTTTTTTTTTCCCCCAAATGTTCCTGCGGAGTGTTTCCGCGGTGTCTCTGCAGCCCCTATTTAGTCCCGCTGCTTTGTCTAGCCCAGGATGTGGGCTCAGGCCTTTGAGCCTGGCCGGCGGATTTAAAGGTATGCGATTTCCTGCCTCCGCTTCAAATTCCACAGGCTATAAGCCTTCAAGTCTTTAAACTATTCCTATCTCTGTGGGTCCGAATTTTGGAGCTCTGTCTTGCCTCTTTTTTGCCTGGAATTCTGATTTATTGCTGACGGCAACCTTCACTATGTCTTCACCCTAGCCACCAGCAAGCCTTGCCCTCCCTGCTTCTTCAGTAAGTCTGTAATGTCCTTACTCTGTTTCAGGCCCTTCTGAGTTCTGCTACTTGTTGAAATGCTGTGGAGTGGATTATGACCCACAGTGACCCAGTATAGGGTTTCTAATAGCAGCTGTTGTGCTAGAACCACAGTTCCTGCAATGCAAAAGGCTTTGCAGTCTGGCGGGTTAAACCACAGCAGGGGTGCTTTGTTACTGGTGTTAAGCTGCCACTCAAGGGCGTCTCAGCTTGGGCTGGCCCAAAAGTTGATGCTTTGATGGGCGGGCCTGAGGCTAGGAGGCTGGTCAGAGGGCTGGCCTAGGCCGAAGAAGTGGGGGATGGGCTTGGTGCTTGCAGGCAGATGGGGTCTGTTTTTGATGACGTCTAAAATGCCTCTCTTTGTCTCCCTGTGTCTTGAGCCCCCCAATTTGCCGTATATGCATGCCTGTAATGCCTTACGTGGCAATGAGGACCCCCCTGGGATGGACTATGTTGGTTCCTGCGGCCCGGCTAGCTCTCTGAGAGCATCCGCCCTTTGAATGGCTCTACTCAAGCCCTGCTAAGTTCTGCAGTAGGTGGGGCCGTCCCCAGGGTGGGAGCCAGGAGCAGGGCTGGTGGAAGCTCAAAATGCTCGTAACTCCTCAATAGTTTGATCCTTCATAAAAACAAGTTCATAAAGTTGAAGCCTAATGTTTTATGTTTGCCCAAAAGCTGTCTGTCTACCAGGCAGGGGTCCGCCTTTGTGATACCACCCCCTACTTTCTCCCGAGCCCGCATACCTGTGCTGCCTGGTCAGGGAAGCACCGGAAGTCTGTCCCCACACGTGTTCTTACCTTGACACCTCAATCCTCACCCTTCTAGGCAAGGACCTTCCTCAATAGATCATAGCTTTCTGTAAAGTTTGGCAATCTCAGATATATGTATAACTCTAATGTTTTTTTGTTTTCTTCAACCCAAACAAATGTATAGTCCTAGTGAAAGACAAATGATAAGAATCCAGGACTGACACGATACATTTTAATAATGTAGGTGGTTGGTATTTATAAACTATAATTCTGAGATAGAAATGCAAGACTTTCAAGTACAAAGGACTGAGAATATTTATTTGTAGCACACCCAGTTATAAAATCAAATTTCTACAAGGACTTAGCACACGCAGCTGTGGACAATCCAAACAATAGTATATTGTTTGGACTAGCCCAGGCGGGGGCATATAGTCCAAATAGCTATCTAAGACACATACAAGGGGACTTCAAATATCTTTGTTGTTACATTATAACTCATATATAACCTAGTACAACTATTTATTCTCTGAAAGTGTAGTTTAATTGAAATAATGTTTGCATAAAAAACTGGATTCTGGGTTATATACATTTTTAAATTGCAATGTAACTGAAACTAAGGCATCACTGGTAACTTTTATGAAATTGACATCATCCAAATTGGTTTGGTGGTGGTTATGTGCCGTGGAGTCAGTTCCGACTCATAGCAACACACATTTTCTAATTTTAAACCATTCAGTTTTTCTGATATACTGTAGAAAACAACTCCCCTAAGTTGGAAGGCACCACCCAATAGCCAAACAATGGACTCAAACATACCAATAATTATGAAAATGGCTCAGGACAGAGCAATGTTTGTTTCTGTTACACATACGGCTGACATGAGTAGGAGCAGGCTGAACAAATAACAACAACCAATAGTCCACATATTAACACTACTCAGCAGCCCACCCTTTGATTGGCACTGGTATGTTGTTATGTTGTTGTCAGGTGCCATTGAGTCAGTACCAACTCATAGCAATCTTATGCACAGCAGAACGAAACGCTGCCCAATCCTGGGCCAACCTTACAATTGTTGCCACACTTAAGCCCATTGATGCTGCCACTTT
>NW_006408546.1:657942-658637 GCF_000296735.1 Chrysochloris asiatica | reverse complement strand
ATGAGAGATGAAGTTTGACCATCCTGGCCTCCAAGGAGCATTCTGGCTATACTTCTTCCAACACAGATCTGTTGGTTCTTTTGGCAGCCCATGGCACTTTCAATATTCAACTCCAACAATCATAACTCAAATGCATTAATTCTTCTATGGTCTTCCTTATTCACTGTCCAGCTTTCACTTGCATATGAGGTTATTGAAAATACTATGGCTTGGGTCAGGTGCACCTTAGTCCTCAAGCTGACATCGTTGCTCTTCAACACATTAAAAAGGTCTTGTGTAACAAATTTGCCTAATGCAATACATCGTTTGATTTCTTGACTGCTGCTTCCATGAGTGTTGATGGTTGATCCAAGGGCACTGGTATAGACTTCCCTTTATTTTCCCAGCTGTGTGGTCTTTCTTGTGTGTGCTTCTTGCCGTGCTATCCTCTCACTCCTCGGTATTGACACTGATTGCTTTCTTAGTTCTGTGAGTGAAACATAATTGAGCCTTTATCATAGTATTGCTAAGAAGGTTTAAATTTCCTGGATAAGCTCTGCTTGTGATGAAAATAATAGCTACCTACTTTACCTCTTCTCCCAAAAATGTCTGCACCATGCCAGGCTCACTTTCTTCTCCTCATCTGAGTACCCTGCCTACATTTGGGTGGCATCTGCTGCATAATCAGGGCAAAGGCAGGGACAGCTTATGATCTT
>NW_006408546.1:646823-656442 GCF_000296735.1 Chrysochloris asiatica | reverse complement strand
GAAATGGTTGAACATTAACCATTTCCTTTTGGTACAATGACTCTGTGTATTCCTTCCATCTTTTCTTGGTGCATTCTGCATCATTCAATAATTTGCCCAGCGAATCTTTCAATATCAAATAAGCTTACGATCTAGGTGATAGTAATTCTTGAGTGGAATCCATGCTTAAAATAGATTTTCCCCACTGGACAGAAACAGTGTAGCCATGATACTACCTGTCTACTATCATCGTTCTGAGAACCACTTCTCCCACCCTTCTCCCCATTTGATGGATTGCGTTCCTATTTGATCACATCCCAGTGAATATTAAATAATGTGAACATTCATTGACTGACAGCTACCTTGCCTGAAAGCTTAGTGTCAGTTCAAACCTCTCTTAAAGTTACTAAAATTAGGTCCATAGGAAGTTTCTTAACTAGAAGAGACAGGTGCATATTTTAAACTACACCAATTCCAACTGAAGTGTTAATTGCTGAAATATATTGTGAAGTTGCTTTTAAAAATGGATACATTTTCACCTTTACTCTTAGTTAGCATTTAGACTTTAATGACTACATTTCTCTAGAAGACAAATTATTTGGGGAACAGTTTGGGACTCAAACTGGCTTCCATTCAAATTAAAGTTTGTCCCGTCATACATTTTGCCTCCATACCCTTTCATCTTCCACTTTGTGCTCCATGATCTGTTAACTCTGTGTTTCAAAGGTGAGAGGGACCGACACTAACAAAGGTCAGGAGGGGCAGGTGCAGGAAAAAAGCCTCTGACTTCAGAAAATGCTTCAAATGCTTGAAAAGAAAACGTTCATTTTTAGACACAGGCAATTGCAAAAAATTCATATTTAAAATGTTAAAAATGCTTTAAATGCAAGACATGCCTCATTAAATTAAAATCTTGGACAAATGCCAAAAGAAGCACTGTAATTTGAGGCACATGTGACAAATGTAAAGATTCTGTGTCCTCAGCCCCGCACAGTTCCATATCTAGGGAAAACCAAGTCTCACAGCTTTCAAAACAACTTCAATTCCTAGATCATGACATTCTGTAAGCTTGTGGGCCATCACTGGAATTCCAGAGATCATCTTCCTTCTCCTAAGCCTCCCTCCTCCATGTTGATACTAGCAGCTGATATTTAAAAACCAGGACAATGGGAAATAAGGCTGTTTTCTCTCTGCTGCTTTAAAAAAAGAATTGTTGAACTCAGACGTGATTGTCACTCACAGCTCCAGCGTGTGACTGACACTTTTTTGAGAGTTATTTTTTCTTTAAAGACAAGGGTGACAATTCCTGCATAAAATAAATCTTCCATCAACTGGAAAACACAATCACTAGAATATTTTGGCACTCTACTTTGGGGAGACAGAGGCAATTAAGAAAGAAAAGCTAAAGTTGAATACATTTGCTTAAATCAACTTTCTAGACTGTGTTCACACAATTTCTCTCTCATTTTGCCTCTGTGGTTTTAATCAGTGTTGATCAATGATTTTAATGTTGACCCTCAGGCACACTAAGATCCTGACCATCAAAGCAAAGTAAATATCATGTAACAAACCATCCTTGTGAAGGATCATAAATGAAAAAATAGAGGCAAATTTAGGAGCTCTGAGACATGGTATAAATACACTGTCAAGCATCACTACAAACACAAAAACAGAAGACAAAATAGATCAATGGACCGCCTAAAAATTATACATTTATAAACATTGGAAGATTTCACCAAAAGAGTAAAAAAAAAAGAGAGAGAGAGAGAAGAGCCCACATACTGAGAAAATTTTTTTTGCAACAACATATCAGACGGGGACTAATTTCTAAATTTTATAGAAAACTACAACACCTCTACAAGGAAAAGACAAACAACCCAATTAAAAAATGGGCACAGGATGTGAATAGACACTTCGCCAAGGAAACCATTCAGGCAGCCAATAAACAAGTAAAAAAAAGTTTCACAATCATTATCCATTGTTGTTATTGCTTTTATTGCCATTGAGTTGATTCCATCTCATGGTGACCCTGCAGAATGAAAAACTGTCTCACAATCTTTGCTATGCTTGAGCCCATTACAGCTAATACCATGTCAGTCCATCTCATTGATGGTCTTCCACTTTTTAGCTGATCCTCCACTTTAGTAAGCATGATGTCCTTTTCCAGTGACTAGTGCCTCCTGACAACATGTCTTAAGTACGAGAGAGTGCTTCCAAGGAGCAGTCTGGCTGCACTTCCTCCAGCACAAACCTGTTTGTTCTTCTGGTAGTCTATGGTATTTTCAGTATTCTTCTCCAACACCATAACTCAAATGCATCAATTTTTCTATGGTCTTTCGTATTCATTGTCCAACCTTCATCTTCATATGAGGCCATTGAAATTATCGTGGCTTGGGTCAGGTGGGCCTTAGCCTTAAAAGTGACATCTTTGTTCTTGAACACTTAAAAGAGGTCTTTTGCAGCAGATTTACATTATGCAATAATACATCATTAGATTTCTTGATTGCTGTCTCCTTAAGTGTTAATATGAACTCAAGTAAAATGAAGTCTTTGAGAACTTCGATCTTTTCTCCATTTATCATGATGTTATTCATGGCCCAGTGGTGAGGATTTTTGTTTTCTTTACACTGAGGTGTAACCTATACTTAAGGCTTTGGTCTTTGATCTTCATTGGTAAGCATTTTAAGTTCTCTTTGCTTTCAGCAAGCAAGGATGTATCAGCTGCATATCTCAGTTTGTTAGTGAGTGTTCATTAGCCATTGTTGTTTTTAAGTGATGGTAAACCAGTTCCGACCCATAGTGACCCTGTATAGGGTGTCTGAGGAGCAGTTGGTGAGCTTGAACTGCCAACCTTGAGGTTCAAACTGACGTTGCAGTCCAATATATTAACCTACAGTGCCACACCAGGACTCCTTAGAGAGATGCAAAGCAAAACAGCAATGATATGTCATCTCATCCCAGCATTAATAGCAAAGTAAAAAAAAAAAAAAACACAGAAAATAACAAATGCTACCAAGAGTGTGCAGAGACTGGGACCCTCCTACGCTGCTGGTGGTACTGTAAAATAGTTCAGTCACAGCGGAATATGGTAAGATACGCAGATGATACATCCTTACTCAGATACAAGCTTACTCAGAAAGTTGGAAACAGAAATACTGTATGACCCAACAATCACTCTCCTTGGTATATACCCTCAAGAAATAGGAGTCAGGACATGAGTAGATATATGCACACCAATATTTATCACTGCACTAGTCACAATAGCAAAAAGTTGGAGAGAGCTTAAATCTCAATGGAAGAATGATTAAACAAACTTTGGTACACACACACATGGAATACTATGCAATGTTGAATAATGATGAATCTGTGAAACACCTCATAACCTGGATGAACCTGGAGGACGTTACGTTGAGTGAAATTAGTCAATCACAAAAGGACAAATATTGTTTGAGACCACTACTCTAAATAGTCAAGAAAAGATGTTAATATGAAAAGAAATATTCTTTGATGATTGCCAGGAGTGAGAGGGAAAGGAGATCAATTCACTGGCTAGAAGGTAGATACACAAGTTAACTCAGGTGACTGGGAGGGCAATATACAGGAAGGAAGAGGTCTGTATACAAAAAAAGTGAGGTTGGCAGAAGAACTATGAAGACAGGTGAAGACACAGTGAGGTATATAAGAACTAAAGGGGATAGAGGTAAATAGTGATATATTCACAACCTTGGAACAACAGTGTTCTGCTGGTAAATACATGGACAGAGACACAGACTAAATGGGTATGAGAGTAAGAGTGGAAGTATACCCACAAATATATTAGAGTCAAACATATTTGTAAACGACTATTTTACCTTTCCTGGGAGCACAACTATGGGTGTGGTGGACCATACAACAAGCAAAATGATGAAAAGTTCTTAGATTTTATCAAACATTTTAAGGCAAGGAGTTGCTGGGCCTGGGGACTCAAGACCGTAGTCTCAGGGGATGCCAGGATCAATTGGCATAACACAGTAACAAAGACAGTGTTCTGTATCTTTTGATGGGTAGTGTCTGGGATCTTAAAAGCCCATGAGCAATGTAAGGTCCAGCTATTGGTCTCTTAATGAAAGAAAAGTGATAAGACTTGAAGATGCTTGGAATCAAGTAGTCCAACAGACTAATGGAACATGCAAATATCAGTCACCATGTCTCTGCAACCAGAAGAACAAGATGGTGCTGGCTACCACTATCAACTGCTCTGAAAGGGATCACATTAGAAGTTACCAGATAGAGTGGGAGAAGGTGTGTAAAAAAACTTCAAATTATTATTATTATTTTAAAAAAGGCAAGGCTTACTGTTCAGAGAGAGACTGAAGGAACCTGGCTGTGGCCTTCCACCACCCTTCAGGTCTGGCAAGGAGCTCATCCTCGTGGCCCAATTTTCAGTCAAGCAGTAGAAAGACAATAACAACACTAGTAAGGTATGCTCACCATGGGATAGTCAATCATTAAAAATCAAAAGGGCAACGTTTACTTAAGGACAAAGTTGAGAAGGGATGGGAAGTTGGGTGGGATGGAAATTGAACCATAGGAAGGAAGCGAGATAACTGTTTTTACATGGAAGGATTTGCAATCATTGATGTGTAACAAAGTGTATGATTTGCTGAACATAAACGGATTGTCTAACTTTCACTCAATTCACAATAAAAAGTTAAAATAAAAAAATTATCCACAATCACCCCTGGCCCTCCACCTCCCCCCAAAAAACCATATCCTTACTAAGAAAAGAAGTTAGACCATAACATTTCAGAAAGATTTTCAACGTGAGTTGAAACCTTCATTTTAACTGACTGATTAGTGAAGCTAGAATCCAGATTCCTTGAGTTTTCTGGTTAAACAGTTACCTCATCTGTAAAATGAGGTTCCATTACAAACTTCATTGATTTATTCAACAAAGCTTTATCAAGTAACTAATTTGTAGCAGAGTGGTTACGAATCAGCCTGTTAATCTCATGGTCAGCAGTTCGAAACTACCAGCTGTTTTGCAGGAGAAAGATGAGGCTTTCTGCTCCCATAAAGATTTACAGCCTTGGAAACCGTGTACAGGGTCACTATGAGTGGGAACCGACTCCACGGTACATAATGACAACAATGACAATTTGTGCCAAATGCTGTTATATATGCTGGGAATATAGAAGTGAACAAAACATAGTCCCTGCATTCATATAAGTTGTAGATTAGTGGCAAAGATCAATATAAAGCAAATAACAGATAATTCATAATTGCACTTGTGGTAGGTGCTACAAAGAGGAAGTGTTGTTATGTAATGGGGATACTATTCTGAATCACAGCCACCCTGTGTAGAGTTTCTGAAGTGCGACTGGTGGGTTTGAACAACTGACCTTGTGGTGTATAGTTCAGTACGTACCCTACAGTGCCACACAAGTACAAGCTATTATTAGGATGTTTCTTAGAGTGGCTAACTCTAAGATTCCTAAATCCTAGGTGAGCTCTAAGAGCACGTGCAAAAGAACTAAGTGGGATAGAGTTCATACCTCCTGAGGAAATGAAAGTAGGTAAACAGAGCTACTACTACTCGTTTGTCAGTTTGTCGTACTGTGGTGGCTTGCATGTTGCTTTTATTCTGGAAGCTATGCCACAGTATAAAAAGGAGAAGGAAGCTTGAGTGCTTGTCACGATGGGTACACATTTGTCCTAAATAGATTTCGTTGGATTTTTTCTACATGGCAGAAAATTACACTGAATTTCACTTTTTGTTCAAGTCAATTTTATCTTTGGTGTTTTGTTATTCTTAGTTGAACCCATCCTTACTTGATAAGAACTCGTTTCTTAAAAATGAAGTTTAAAGGAAGGTCTTTCGTGATAGGATTATGATCTCAAAAACCCACAAATTTCTTTGACTTTTATAGCATGCCTGGATATTTAATATAAGAACTAAAATTGAAACAAGACATACTTTTTAGTTCATTCATTCATTCAACCAGTTAGTAGGGACCTGCTATATATAAAGTATTTGTCGAACTCTTACAGAGACTAAAACTCACAAATGTTATGATTTTGTTGTTGTTGCTAATAAGTGTCATTGAGTCAGTTTTGACTCATAGTGACCCTGTATAGGGTTTCTGAGGAGTGGCTGGTGGGTTTGAGCTGCTCAGAATTGATAGAAGAGTGGAAGAAAAGATTAGATCAAAGCATTGGCAAACACTAAGGAAGCTGTCCTTGGAAGCTCAGAGCAGCAAGTTATGAATTGATCTATTATTTATTTTGCAATTATTTCTGCTTCGAAGCATAAGGGCTGTTTCCGAAGTCAAGAGTTAAGATCGTGAAATTAAGGGTAAACTTATTGCCATCAAATCAATTCCAACTCATAGTGACCCTAAAGGATAGAGTAGAACTACCTCCGAGAATTACCAAGGCTATAAATCTTTATGAAGCACCACGGTCTCATCTTTCTCCTGTGGAGCAGTTGGAAAAACATGTTAAATAAAATAAACCAAACTGTAAAAAACTATCTACTGTATGACTCATAGTAAATGGCATTCTGCAATAGGAAAAACCAAAGAGACAGAGCAGATCAGTAGTCAAATCAGAATTAGAGGCAGGATCGGGATTGATAACGTAGCCGTGATAGTGCAGTGGCAAAGTGCTTGGCTACTAACCTAAAGGTCAGTGGTCTGAACTCACTAGATTGTCTGCAGGAGAAAAGATCTGTGACTGTTCTTTCAAAAACTGTTGTTGTTGTTGTTGTTAGGTGCTGTGGAGTTAGTTCCAACTCATAGTGACCCTATGTAGAGTTTCTGAGGAGCTGCTGGTAGGTTTGAACTGCCAACCTTGAAGTTAGCAATCCAGTGCTTATCCTACAGTGCCACACCAGGACGTCCTAGGAAACTCTATAGGGCAGTTTTACTCAAGTCAGAACTGACTCGATGGCACTTAACAACAACAATAACAAGATCACTATGAATTGGAATTGATTTGACTGCACAAATATCAACAATTTAGACTACGAATAACAGACATTTTCAGCTGTAAATTGCTTAAACAAATGGAGGTCAATTAGTCTCTGTAAGCAATGTTCCATATGTCAGCAGCCCAGTCTATTGCATGATGCACATAAGCTTCATCTCATCCACTTTTAGCATTTTGACTTGTTGCCTCATAGTTGCAAGATGTATGCTATAGTTCCTGGAATCACATCAGCATTTAAATCAGAAAAAAAAAAAAAAGAAGGAAGGAGCAGTGACAACTTAATCTTTACCTTTTTATTAGGAAAGTAAAAGTCTTCTCAGAATCCTCTAGTAATCTTTTCTTCTCATGGCAGCTCTTTGCTGCAAAGAACAAATGTCACAGTTGACTTAATCTAGTGATTCATCAGCTGTGGCTGAGTATGTTACCATTCAAAATTTAGGAAGAAGAAAGGAATGGATATTGGAAAAGCAACTAACATTTCTGACATACTATTGGGAAAAGGAAAAGTGGGAGTTTTTTGTTTTTTTTTTACTTAATGCAAATCTAACTTGCCTTTTTCTTCTTATTTTACCATATTAACTAGCTAGTCAGTCACTTCAAATTCCTCTTAGATGTGTCTTCCTAGAACTTGATTTTAGGGGCATTCTTCCAAGTCAGTCCTATAGTAATCCCATACACTTCATCCTTATCCACTTGTGTTACATGATCATATTGTGCAGCTAACTATCTTGAGTTTCTGTGGTAGTGGGAACATACAAAAACTCAGTGGTAATCCATAGGACATCAAAATGATCAAAAAGTTAATCTCCTCCTCATAAAATAAAACACTATCAAAGTTACCACCAAAATGGAAAGACTAACTGGTAAATGCTGTCTAAATTAGGGTTCCTCAGGATGCCCTGGGACCAGGAATTGAGTGCAAGCATTTTATTTGTGAGGTAATCCCAAGAGATACTAGTAAGGAAGTGAGACAGGAAATAAAAAGTACAATATGAAGTCATATCTGGGGGTAACCGGAGTGGAAACCCCCCTGGAGAACTCCCTAGGGATCAGTGTACAACATGCACCTCAGAGTAGTCCACCCAAAGGAAGACAGTATTTGTTCTTCAACTCCTGTTGTTAGCTAAGAGCTGCTGCAGAGAGTTGGGTATTAATTCTATGGAATTTATGGACTCCATAGCGTAGTGGTTATGAATCAGGCTGGGAACCTTAAGGTCAGCAGTTCAAAGCTACCAGCTGCTCCACAGGAGAAAGATGAGGCTTTCTGCTCCTGTAAAGATTTACAGCCTTGTAAACCCTGTACGGGGTCGCTATGGGTCGGAACCGACTCGACGGCATTTAACAACAACAACAAAGTTTGGTCTTTAAGAAGATGAAAGTCAGGCCGTTAAGCAATACAATGGTAAGGCCAAGGGTATATGGGCAGTTCATTTACAAAAGCAACTTATCCTGCAGCCCCACACCAGGATTCCCACTATAGATTTACTGCCTTATGATTCTGAAACCCAATTGCAAATGAGAAATGATAGTGAAAAACACCACCATCAATGAAGAGGAATAGGACCGTAGACGAATTTGAAGACTCTGGAAAGTGAATTATTGAGCACTGACTGTTAACACTGAGATCCTCACAGTTTCATAATATGAAATAGGCCAGAGAAGGCTAGTGTCCAGTATTTTCCCACAGCAAGGGCACCAGCTCTTGGGCAGTCATCTGGCACAAACATTTACTCATGAAATTGAGTGAGAACTGCAAATCCAGCAAAGGTCAAGAGCACTATTGTTCAAATTGCACTAAATAGACACATCTATATTTCTGATGTGGTGCTGTAGGATAAGCACTGTACTGCTAACAAGGTTGACTGCTCAAACTCACCAGCTGCTTCTTGGGAACACTAACAGGGTCACTAGGAGTTGGAACCAAATCAACAGCACTTAACAACAACAAACCTACAGCAGCTATTGTCAATGACCTGCCAATATACCCTTGACCTTATCATGGTTTATTAACTCAACAGCACTTAACAATAACAACATATTTCTGGTGATGTTATTGAAGACAATGCTTGCTGTCTAAAAAGACAAGATAGGGGATTTGTTCAAGCTGCTAAAAGAGGCAAGATTCCTCTGGAATCGTGTATGACTAAATCTGCTTGGCCCCGGGCATGTTCTGTTTAATGACTGAGTCTTTGGTTACTCAGATGAGAAGCACAACTCAAAAGAGCAGATTTTGATAAGAGGTTTTATGGTTCTTGAATAGATTTTATTGTGGAACAAGGAACAAGTAATTTCCATCTTTTAACCCATTGTATATGTTGAGCTCTTCAGAAGCTACTCTTAGCCAACTCCTCATTATTAGCTACTTCTGTCCTCTGTGAATCCTGTGCTGTAGCAACTCTGGCATATCCCAGACTCAATGTGTCCCTCAAGACTCCATGCCATTGCCTCATTGTATTCCTGGTTATAGCTTTTTTATTGGGCTAGGGAGTAAACTCCTAATCATCTTTTTTTTTCCTTAAATGTTTTATTGTGTATTATGTGATAGTTTACATGGGAGAACATTAATTTTACATTCATTCCATCGTATATAGTCTCAGTGCCATGGTTACAATCCCCTCATGCATCATCAACCAACCAAAGGGTATACCCTGCAATCCTGCCCCCCGTACTC
>NW_006408546.1:645080-645773 GCF_000296735.1 Chrysochloris asiatica | reverse complement strand
CCTTTTGTGGAATAGATGGGCATAGTAGCCACAATGGATTCAAGTATGATAGCCTTTTGTGGAATAGATGGGCATAGTAGCCACAATGGATTCAAGTATGATAGCAGTTGTGAAGATAACGTGAGACCAGACAACATTTCATTCCATTGTACATCATGCTGTCATACGTCAGAGTCAATAGCAACTAACAATATATTTCTGCTTTATGTAAAACCCTTACAACTACTCAAGAGGCAGGTACTATAATTATCCCTATATCATGCTTGGTATAGTGGAGGCTCAGAGAAAAAGAGGAAGACCCCCAGCAAGAAGGATAGGCAAAGTGGCAACATCAGTAGGCTCAAGTGTGGCAACAATTGTGAGGTTGGCCCAGGATCGGGCAGTATTTCATTCTGTTATGCATAGGGTCGCTATGAATCGGTACTGACTCAATGGCACCCAACAACAACAGTAGATTAGGAAAAAAAAAAAAAGTGCAGAATTCTTTGTGGAAGACTTCTTGTTAAGTGCTGGTTCTGACTCATAACAACCCTCTATAGGATTTCCAAAGAGTGGCTACTGGATTTCTACCACCAACCTTGCAATTAGCAGTCCAGTGCTTATCCTACAACTCCACACAGAACTGGGAAGATTAAAGAAACGGAAACATCTCCTTCAAATTGTATAGACCTAGATAGAGAATTTTTCGAGAAA
>NW_006408546.1:618837-627019 GCF_000296735.1 Chrysochloris asiatica | reverse complement strand
GGGGGGAGGACCAGCGACCAGATGGTGGTGACCAGATGGCGGGTAGACGCCAAGGGGCAGTCGAAACCCCAGTGTCCCTTCTGCTTGCATTTGGGGCAGGACCCGGTGGGAGGTTTAGGATTTGGGCATTCTTTGGCCCAATATCCACACTGGTTGCACCGGAAGCAGGGTCCCAGAGGTTTTGTGGGTTTTCCACTTACACGTGGTGGCAAGGTGGGGTTGATGGCCTGAGCTAATAACTGGTACTTTTTTTTACAACCCTTGCATCATCTCGGCCATTGTAGGCTTTAAATGCAACAGCGAGAGCCTCTGCTTGAGGGGTTAGGGGACCCCTTTCTAGCCTCTTAAGCTTTATTTTGATGTCGGGGTAGCTCTGATAGAAAAAAAATGCACCATAATTAACCTTTGGCCATCTGCAGAGTCTGGATCAAGATTAGTATATCGCCGCAGGCTGTCAGTGAGCCTCTGGAGAAATGCGGAAGGATTTTCATTCTTATCTTAGATAATTTCACCAAGTTTGTCATAATTAACTGCTTTCATGGCTGCCTTGCGCAGCCCATGCAGTATACAATTAATTACCTATCTCGGTTGACAATACCTGTCTGGGTATTATAATTCCACCCTGGGTCCCTGTCAGGGACAGCTTCCGCTCCTGCTGGGTGATTGTTATTGGTGAGGTGTTCCTGGTGTGCATGAGCACAGGCCTGTTCCAGCACTTGCCTACCCGCCAGTTCAGCACTCGCCTACCTTCCTCAGGGGTTAAAGAGTTAGTTAAAACAACAAAAATATCAAAAAGACAAGCAATGGAACAAAGAGAAGGTCGAAGGTAAGAAAAGCCCTGGATATATGGGATCTCTGACCATTTTCCCTGATGCTCACAAAAGTTAAATAGGTCTTGGATTAGACCTGATTCGAACGAGCCGTTAGGTGGCCAGGTGTTTTGGTTGTCTAATTTGTATTGAGGCAAATTTGAGTAGATAGACTTTTAAGACGCTTAGGTTTAAGGTCTAAGCCCTCGAGGTTTCGGAGTAAACACTCTAAGGGGGAGTCTGCTGGTATGGAGGACCCGGAACCCATAGCAACCAGGAATAAGACAGCGAACAGTGCCTGGAACCTAAGACGTCTCTTGAAGATTCAGACAGTGCTCGCACCTCAGACCAGGTCTGAGGTACGGAGACCCAGGCTCCCAGTGGAGGCGTCCCTGCCACAAAGAGGGGGTCTGTAAACGGAGAGGCCGCACCACCCTCTGAGGCGTCCCTCCAGTGGGTGGGGGCGGAACGGACAAGTCCTGGAATTGTTCCAGTAAGTTCTGAACTCACTATGGAAGACACAGAACCTGGCGCCTGGTCTGTGTCCCGGGAGAAGTCTTATGTCCTGGTTACCAGGGTCCAAATCTCTATACCCAGGGCAGCCACAAAAGGGGACTTACCCAAGCCAGAGGGCTGAAGAATAGTCTGCCGGTGATGGGTGCTGAGTAGGCATCAGGGAAGATGATCGCGGGCGCTGGGAGGACGTGTTGAAATGAGCTGGTTAGGGCGCTGGGAGAATTGGGGTCCTGGGCCTTCCAATGTTAAATCGGAGGCCTCAACCATCCCGCTTCTGACACCAATGAAAGGGAAAAAACAACCCAGCACCGCTCATTAACCACACCACACACCAAACGGTCTAGAGACTTTTATTCAGGGTGAGGAAGGTAACCTCTGCCGGAGAGAGAAGACAGGAGGCAGAAGGGAAGAGAGGAAGAAGAAGAGGAAGAAGTCATTGGGTAAGGAGGGGGCTTATATAGGTTCAACAGGAAGGGAGTGGTCATTGCTGAGGTGATTTAGCTCTGGCCTATCAAAAGCCATGTTGTCCTTTAAACTAAGTGCCTTGTAGTTTAGTGGGGTGGGGGGGGGAACAGACAAAATGGAATTGGAGGGAGGGGAGAGGGAAAATTGTAACAAACCATATGCATAATCTCGAAATAAAGAAAATTGTAAAGTCATACTTGCACCTAACATGATATAATTAAAATGCCTACAATCGAAATGTAGTAGTCTCATTTACATTTTATATTTCACAAAAGAATAAAGCAAAAATATTTGATGTATATGTATAAACCAAAAGAAGAATACACACACACACACATATGGCTGGCTGGCTGTGTGCCATGGAGTCAGTTCCGACTCGTAGCGACCCTGTACAGGGTTCTGAGGCTGTAAATCCTTACAGGAGCAGAATGCCTCATCTTTCTCCCGCGGAACAGCTGGTAGTTTCG
Organism: Chrysochloris asiatica; assembly: GCF_000296735.1. Taxonomy (NCBI): domain Eukaryota; kingdom Metazoa; phylum Chordata; class Mammalia; order Afrosoricida; family Chrysochloridae; genus Chrysochloris; species Chrysochloris asiatica. The sequence continues at coordinate 624,762 of NW_006408546.1, read as the reverse complement.
AACTGCTGACCTTGAGAGGTTCACAGCCCGATTCGTAACCACTATGCTACCAGAGCGTGTAATATATATATATATATACACATGCATACACACACACATATATATGTATGTATTTGTATGTGCATATGCATGTATGTATATATATGTATATACATATGCGCACACATGCATGCATATACATAAATATGGAGGCTTGGTTTGGTGCTGTAGTTAGTACCCTGCACTGCAAGTGGGTTTGAACCACATGGTCAGTGGTTCAAGCTCACCAGATGCTCCTCAAAAACTCAATACGGAGTTGCTAAGGGTTGGAACTGACTCAACGGCGCTTAACAACATTTTGAATATATATATATGAGTCCTGGTGTGGTGCTGTAGGATAAACACTGGATCACAAGGTTGGTTTGAATCACAAGGTTGGTGGTTCAAACTCACCAGTCGCTCCTTGGAAACCCTATACAGGGTCACTCTCAGTTGGAACTGACTCTATGGCACTTAACAACAGCAACATATATAAAATCTATAGCTTCAAAAAGTTTGTGGAAATAATGAAAATAAAAAAATTATGAATATTTCTCACAAACCTTTTGTAGCCGCTATTAATATGTGTGGCGAGAGAGAGGGAGAAGGTATAAGGAAGCCTGCTGGTGCAGTGGTTAAGCACTCAGCTGCTAACTGAAAGACGGAAGTTCAAACTCACTCATACAGGAAAGACCTGTTGATCTGCGTCTTTAAAGACTGTTGTTGTTAAGTGTCATGAAGTCGGTTCTGACTTAGAGCAACCATGTAAAGGATTTCCATGGAGCAACTGGTAGCTTTGAACCACCAGCCCTGTGATTAGTAGTCCATTGCCTGTCCTACAGGGCCACACACCAGGTCAGAAAACACCATATGGGCAGTCCTACTCTGTCACAACACGGGGTAGCTATGAGTCAGATCCACTACTTGGCATACAACAAACAAAGCAAAAGAATGGCTATGCAAGAAGTGCCTTAGAGTAAAAAGAGAAATTTATTTAGCACTTCCCTTGTATCATATCCTGGACACAACTAGAGTGATCTGATTGGACAAACTGAATCTGCCAAGGGACAAGTAATTAGTCAAAGGGACTGTCAGGAAGAGGAAAAAAATGATGTTGTCTTACAACTAATATGTAAACTATTTGCTTTTGCTTTTCTTGGGTTAACCATGTGCTTTAGTAACTCTATTTTTGCCTATTTTTTAAATATTTAATTACCACAGAATTAATCCTGAGTCCTTATCCTTTGATGCAATGCCAAGGGATTATTTGGAACACAACTCTCTAACCAGTATATATTGAAAATAGCTCAGAGTAACTGTCAAGCCATAAACAACTCAAGAGGAAAGCATTGCTGTAGTTTTACCCAACAGATGGTCTGATGACGTCAGAGTCTCCAAACTACCTGCAGCCAAAGCAGATGGAAAAATTCACATTGCAATCCAAGTCTGATGACAGGCAGGGAGTCACAGAGAACGTCAGGGTAGAACAGTCACATTGGATGCTTTCTTTGTTTTGTTTTCAGATTGTACTGAAGATCTTTTGCTCTTAGTACATTCCATGAATAAAATAGCAAGAATTATTACAACTGATCCTACAGTCACTACCAAGAAAGGTCTGGAAGCTATGACATTCAGTAATGCCACTGCCACTAAAAAATGAGGTTGGTTTAAAATGAGGTTATTAAATATGAAAAATAATTATTTAGATAGAAAGAAAAGTCTCAGTGCTATAATTGAATCTGATAGATGTCTGAAAAATCATCATAATGGCTGCATCTTTAGCTCTAGGCACATTATAGTTTGAGTCTGTCTTGTTCCAAGTGGCTGCATTTTAATTAGTGTTTTCACCTAGGACTACTGCACTGCCCTGTATCTCGTATCCATCTCATTTCCGTGTCTCAAACCCACCAGTCAATATCCTGAGCCTGTGAGTTCCAGTCCTATCTATGGCTCAGTCAATTCATGCTAAATTAACATAAATCCAAGATTTGAAATTTCAGAGTCAGAATCAGAGTTTTTGATTCACAAATGAAGGTGTAGATCCCTGGAGGTTCCACTCATATCTGAGGACACAGAATGATTGAAGGCAACACAAGAACAGAATGGGTTCCTCTATCCATGTGGCTTCACAGCCTTACAAGACACAAGACCCCTAAATCACCTCGCTCAAGGGTTACAGAACTTGAGATAACTGACTTATGCTCTTTAAAATCAAACAGAACTCAGTAGGGCCTGAGTAATCATTTTTAAATATACTTTCCTAGAACAGTTCAGCTTTTATGGTAGCTTGATAATGGTGTAAGGTTGTGTTGGTTTAGATTTATGGAAATAGACATTTCTGAGGCAAGAATTTGGGTTGGTGATCTCAGGAAGCACACGTAGGGGAAATGAGACAGGGAAGGTAGAAAACATGACTGAGTTATCCCAGTTAAGGAATCATTGGATTGATTTCCTAGAGTTCATGCAGCTGTGTGGTTTATAAGAGCAGCCATGTATTATCTCAAAAGCTAGATGTCAAGAACCACAGTGTCAACTGTGTTGATTCTTTCTGTGGGCTCTAGGGGTGAATCTGTTCCATCTCTCACTTAGCTTCTAGTGACAGCTAATGATCCTTGATTAGATAAGTTCATCATACCAATTCTACCCCCATCTTCTCATAGCCTTCTTTCCTCTGTGTCTCTATGTCTGTGCCTTTGATCCTGTTTTAAATGACACCACTCAGATGGGACCAGATCCCACCATACTCCAGTGTGTACCTAATGTTAATTGATAATCCATAAAGATCCTATTGCAAACAAGGTCATTGTCACAGGTATCAGGTGGTAGGTCTTCAACATATCTTTTTTGGGAACATAATTCAAACCATCCACCACTTATTTGTCAGTTTGTTATATTGTAGTGAGTGACTTGTGTGTTGCTGTGATGCTGGAAGCTATGCAACTGGTACTATAAATACCAGCAGGAGAATCCACTGTGGACAGATTTCAATGGAGCTTCCAAAAGATTGGATTTCCGAAGAGTGGCTGAACACTAGGAAGTAGAAGAGGCAGAACAATTCTGAAGAGTTAGCTTCTGAAAACCTTATAACTAGCAGCAGACCATTATCTAATATAATACAGGAAGATAAATAAGGCCATCAGGTTGGAAGGCACTCAAAATATGAATGAGGAAAATCTGTCGCCTCAAGTAGAATTGACCTTAGTAATGTGAATGGAGAAAAGCTTTCAAGACCTTTGTTTCTAATGGTGCACAACTAAACATGAGAAGAAATAGCTGCAGATATCTATTAATAATCAGAATGAATCTAGGAAAACTGGAAGTCTTCAAAAATCAAATGGACCACAGAAAGATTGATATCCTAGACATTAGTGAGCTAAAATGACAGGTATTGGTCACTTTGAATCAGACAATAAATCATATGGTTTACTATGCCAGGAACAATAAACTCATATTCATTGTCTAAAAGAACATTTCAGTATCAATATCTGTCTTGAAGTACAATACTGTCTGTGATAGGATAACATCCACACACCTACAAGGAAGACCGATTAATACAGTTATTATTCAAATTTACACAGCAATCACTAAAGCCAGTGATGATGGAATTGAAGAATTCTACCAACTTATTTGAAATTCTTTGAAATTGATTAAAGATGCAATCAAGATGCATTGAAAATTACTGGTAATTGGAATGTGAAAGTTGGAAACAAAGAGGAACCATCAGTAATTGGAAAATAATTACCTTGGTCATAGAAATGATGCTAGAGATCAGATGATAGAATTTTACAAGACCAACAACTTATTTATTGCAAATACCTTTTTTCATGTGTGCCTTCATTTGATGGATATTCATTTGTACCTCATCAAATGGAATACACAGGGATCAAGCTGACGATATCTGTGGGAAGAGACAATGGAAAATTTATTAGCATCAGTCAAAACAAGACCAGAGACTATGGCATAAATCATCAATGTTCTATAGACAAGTTCAGGCTGAAGCTGAAGAAAATGAAAACAAGTTCATAAGAGACAAATTTGACCTTGAATATATCTCTCCTGCATTTAGAGACCATTTCAAGAATAGATTTGATGGATTAGATTTAATAACCAAAAATTACAAGAGCTGTGGGATGACATCAAGAACATTACACATCAAGTAAGCAAAGGTCAATAAAAAGACAGAAAAGAAAGAAAACATCAAAATGGATGCCAGAAGAGGCTCTGAATCTTGCTCTTGAACATAGAGAAGCTAAAGCAACTGGAAAACATGATGAAGTAAAAGACCTGAATAGAAAAATTTAAAGGGCTGCTGGAGAAGATAAAGTCAGTATTATAATGATATGTACAAAGACCTGGCATTAGAAAACCAAAAGGGACGAGAATACTCAACATTTATCAAGCTAATAGAGCTGAAGAAAACAATTCAAACTGAATTAAAATATTGAAAGATTCTATGGGCAAAACATTGGATGATGCAGGAGGCTTCAGAAGAAGATGGAAGGAATAGAGAGTCACTGTACCGAAAAGAATTAAGTCTGTGCTCAACCATTTCAAGAGGAAGTGTATAAGTAAGAACCAATAGTATAGAAGAAAGAAGTGTAAGCTGCACTGAAGGCATTGGCAAAAAACAAGACTCCAGAAATTGATGAACTACAAAATGAAATGTTTCAATAAACTGGTGCTGCATTAGAGGCACTTACTTACCTAAACCAAAAAATTTGGAAAATCGTTACCAGGCTAACTGATTGGAAAAGATCCATATTTGTGCCCATTCCAAAGAAAGGTGACCCAATGTAATGGAAAAATCGCAGAACAATATAATTAGTATCATATGAAGTAAAATTCTGCTGAGGATAATTCCAAAAATTGTTGCAGCAGTACAATGAGAAGGAGCTGCCAGAAATTCAAGCTGGACTCAGAAGAGGACATGGAACTAATAAAACCATTGCTGACATCACATAGATCTTAGCTGATAGCAGAGAATACCAGAAAAAGTGTTTACCTGTGCTTTATTGACTATGCAAAAGTATTTGGCTGTGTGGATCATAGCGAACTACAAATAACATTGAGAAGTATGGATTTTCAAGAACACTTAATTGTGTTCATGAGGAACCTGGGCATAGACTAAAAAACTGCTGTTTGAACAGAACAAAGGAATACTGAATGGCTTAAAATCAGGAAAGTGTGCAATGCAGTTATATTCTTTTTCCATATTTATTCAGTCTGTATGCTGAGCAAATAACCTAAGAAGCTGGATTATATGAAGAAGAAAGTGGCATCTGGATTGGAGGAAGACTCATTAACAACCTGTGGTATGCAGATGATACAACCTTGTTTGCTGGAAGCAAAGAAAACATAAAATACTTTCTGGTGATGACCAGGAACCACAACCTCAATGTAAAGAAAACAACAATTCCCTCAACTGTATCAATGAATAACATTATGATAAATGATGACATGACTCAAGTAGTCAGACTTCATTTTCCTTGGATCTGCAATCAACACTCAGGAAATCAGCAGTCAAGAAATCAAACAATGTATTGCATCAGACAAATCTGCTGCAAAAGATTTCTGTACAGTGTCCAAGAGCAAAAGTGTCAGTTTGAGGATTAAGGTGCTCCTGATTGAAGCCTGGGCATTTTCTTTGTACTTCCCATTTTTTAAATTGGGTTGTTTTTCTTTTTCTTGTAGAGGTGCCATAGTTTTCTATAAATTTTAGAAACTAGTCAATTGTCTGATACGTTGTTGCAAAAAAATTTTTTCCCAGTCTGTGGGCTCACTTTTCACTCTCTTGTTGAAATATTTTGAAGCACGTAGGGAGATCCCAGTCATCTATTTGTCTTTTACCATTTGTGCATTTTTAGTAATGTTTGATAGTTTATTTATGCCATGTATTAAAGCCCATAT
>NW_006408546.1:613617-617774 GCF_000296735.1 Chrysochloris asiatica | reverse complement strand
AATCATATCACATGCAAATAGAGAAAATTTAATTCTTCTTTGCTGATTTGGTTACCTTTAATTTTCCTTTCTTACCTTATAACTCTGCCTAAGACTTCCAACACAATATTTAATAGCAGTGGTGATAAAAGGCATCCTTGTCTGGTTCCTGCTCAGAAAATGCTGTCCGTTTCTCTCCCTTGAGAGTAATGTTGACTGTTGAATTTGTATAGATGCTCTTAATTATGTTGAGGAATTTCCCTTCAATTCCTACTTTGTTGAATGTTTTTTTAAGAAATGGGTGTTGGATTTTAGCAAATGAATTTTCTGCATTGGTCAATATGATCATGTGGTTCTTTTCCTTTGTTTTATTTATGCAGTGTATTACACTGATTGTTTTACTAATATTGAACTATCCTTTCATCCCTGGTATGAATCCCACTTTATCATAATATTTTATTATTTTTTTGAGTGATGGCATTTTCATTTGTTTTATGTGCATGTGGGCAGTGTGGTGGCTCTGTAGGATAAGCACTGGACTGAGGACCACAAGGTCATTGATTCAAGTCCACTAGCTGCTCCATGGGAGAAAGATGAGGTTTTCTCTTTCCACATAGATATACAGCCTCAGAAACCCTATACAGGGTCTTTATGAGTAGGAAACAACTCTATAGTGCTTAACAACAACAACATATGCATATGAAAGTTGGATAATGAATAAGGAAGATCACTGAAGAATTGATGCATTTGAACAATGCTATTGTCAAAGAATTTTGAAAATCCCAGGGACTTGTGAAAGAACAAACAAATCTGTTTTGAAAGAATTACAGCCAGAATGCTCCCTAGAAGCAAATATGGGGATACTTGGTCTCACATACTTTTGACATATTTTTAGGAGAGACCAATCCCTGGAGAGGGACTTCATGCTTGGTAAAGTGGAAGGTCAACAAAAGAGAGAATGAACCCCAATAAGATGGATTGACACAGTGGCAGCAATAGGCTCAGATGTGGCAACAACTGTGAGATTTGCATAGAACTTGGCATTATTTCATTCTGTTGTGCATAGGGTCACTATGAGTTGGGAACCAACTTGATGGCACTTAAGAACAACAATTCAAACCATAACAGTAATTTTCTAAGCACTATTGCTAGAAGTTGGTGCGGTGCTGTAGGATCAGCAGTGGACTACCAACCATAAGGCCAGAAGTTCAAACCCCCAGCTGCTTCTCAGAAACCCTGTACAAGGTTGCTATGAGCCAGAACTGACTCAACAACACTTAACAACAACAGCATTTCTAGAAGCACAATTCTCTATAGTTCTGGTATTTCTGACTTGCCCCAGAGGGGCAAGAAAACCCCTCAAGTAGAGAGTAACATTTTGCAGTGAAATTCAATGGCTTGATATCAGGGTTATGGGTAGAACACAGGCAGCATTTGCTATAGTCAGACTGCAGTTCAAGTCCTGCATCCTTTGATTTGATAGATGACTATAGGCAAGTTATCTTCCTCCTCAAGTCCTTGGTTTACATTTTCTACAAAATGAAAAGAACAATACCAGCTTCATGAGACACTGTGAACATAAAGGACATAATTCCTGGCAAGTGCATGTTAGAGGAGGCGCTCAGTATGTGTTAGTATTATGTGGCGCTGCAGAATAATGCATTAGACCGAAAGGTTGGTTGGAACCACAAAGTTGGGGGTTCAAACCCACCAGCCACTCCTCAGAAACCCTATGCAGGGTCACTGTGAGTCAGAACCAACTCAATGGCATTTGACAACAACAACATTTTCCTTTTGTATGTTAAGGTTCTGGGTATGGGGGTAGGGTGAGAAGGGATGGAATTTAGAGTCACAGCATGCTACAGCAGTTGGACCCTTAGCTAATACTTAGGTCAACCCTCTGATTCTAAAGAGGAGGTTTAAGGATCAGGGAAGTGGCTGTCCCAAGTGAACTACTTCTAGTAGAGCATGGCAGAGCCAGACCTGTGTATTTGTGTATCTTACTCCATGAGCAGTACTCTCTCTACCTCCTTGGATTGTCTCCCTCAGAATTAGTCATAGAATTTAGATTGAGAAGGAGTAGTGAATCCTCATCATGCTCTGGGATGGCATATATACATAGATAGTGGCCAGCATGCCATCCCTTCAGTGGCAGACATTGCTAATCAATCACATGCACTGCTGAGTCTGGCCACAGGAAATGCTGCCTGTACAAAACCTCCCATCGAGCCCATTATCCCAATGCATTTTGTTGCAAGCTTCTGTTAAGCTCCATCTCACAACTGTGATAAATTAGTGGTGGCTGCCTAAAGGGCTGTGTTGAAAAGGGTTCTGGTGACTAGCTACATCGTGCAAATATGTGTGATGTATATGCTCCTCCTGCTAACACTGAAGCAATTGAGAAACCTGGCTGTTAGACTTGGAATTGGCACCAAGGGAATAAGATAGTCATTTTGTTTGTTTTATTGCAATAATAATGCATGCACATTCTAGGGAAAAATCAAATATATAAATGAGAAAATAAAAAGTACCTCTAAAGTACAGCAAAGAAGAGAACTGATCTCTGAAACTGATTCTGAATGTCCAAACTCAGAATTAGAGGACTTGGGAGTGACAAAAGAGACTGAAAATAAAAGTGGAATCATAGATTATCCACATCTACATGCAGAATGATCCCCAGCCAATCACGTAATACCAGGATCTAAGGGAAAGATAAGTTAAATCTTCCAAAATTGATCTATCGATTTAATATAATTCCTATCAAAACCTCAGTGTATTTCTTCACAGAATTAGCAGGCTGCTTCTAAAATGTATCTGAAAGAGAAAGCAGCCAAGGCAAAAGTAACCAAAATACTTTTGAAGGAGAGTAAGAGGGGAAACTTACTGTTGGGAGAACAAATGAATACTTGACTGATCCAGGACCAGCAAGGCATCACCAGGTCTGAACTGATAACAGTCCTGACAAACAACCCATATCCAGAAATGAATAGAAGTTGAAGGAACACAGCATCCTTGATGCAAGAAACATAATGTCTTTGAAGGAAACCAGATTCAAATGATAACATCTGAACATTTTGGACTTGAGGGCAGGGAGGTGGCTTGACAAACCCACATTTGCTTCTCTGTGCAATTTCTGGAGCTTGGGGCTATAGTGTGGAGATCTTCCTGCCCTGCTGCCCCCTGGGTCTTCATCTTGTATGTAAGTTTGTCCCATGATAAATCTCAGACCGCTTATTCAATCTGAGGTGCTCTGCCTCTTTCTACAGTCTGTCACTTCAGGATTTCCCTTGGGGAACTCCCCCAGTTACCTCCACCATCTGACACTTGCCTTCCAGATACTGAGACCTATTATGAAGCTATGGTTATTGAGCAATGGAATATAATGGAGAGCTCTGAAACAGACCCATGTGCATATGGAATTTTATATGACAAGGGTGATTTAGCAGTGAGGGAAAGAGGACTCTACAATACATGGAGTCTCTGTGTAAACAGTTAACACACTCAGATGCTAATCAAAAAGTTGGAGGTTTGAGTCCACCCAGAGGTGCTTTGAAGGAAGACCTAGCAACTTACCATTAAAAACCCTATTAAGCACAGTTCTATTCTCAACAGCAACTGCTTGGTACAATAAATGGAGCTTAAAACAAAAGCTCAACCCGCTGAGATATATTTTCATTATCACAATCCTCATTTTTCACATGTAGCTGTCAAAAAAAAAAAAAATGAGCATATCAAGCTTACAAAAATACCTGGGAGACAGGGAAAGTGGCTGGCAAACAGACAAAGAGGACTCCATTATTTGAGGAAAATATAGACTAATATTTTTCTGGCTTCGAGGAAGAAAAAACAAACACCATCATAGTGATTCAGTCTCACGTCTATCTCATGAGTTCCACAGTAAGCTGCTTCACAGGGTTTTGACTATAATTTTAATGGAAGCAGATTGACAGATCTTTCTTCCACAGAACTGCTACTGGGTTCAAACTGACAAATTTTAGGTTAGCAGTCCAGTGCTAACCATTATGGATTTCTTAATTAAGACACAAAAATTGCAGCTCTGAGAAAATTTCAGCTACGCTGATAAGAAATCCTAGATATTAATACCCCCATGGCTTGGGCCAGGTGTACCTTAGTCCTCAAGCTGACATCTTTGTTCTTCAACACTTTAAAAAGTTCTT
>NW_006408546.1:603206-608839 GCF_000296735.1 Chrysochloris asiatica | reverse complement strand
CCAGAGCTCACTATTACCCTAGGTGATGTGTTTTTGCTCTTTAACACTTCAAAGAGATCTTTTGCAGCAGATTTGCCCATTGCAACATATTGATTTCTTGACTGCTGCTTCCATGAGTGTTGATTCTGGATCTAAATAAAATGAAATCTTTGATAATGTCACTCTTTTCTCTGTTTATGATGACATTGCTCTGGTTGCGAGGATTTTTGTTTTCTTTATGTTCAAGTGTAATCCATACTGAAAGCTGTAGTCTTTCATGTTCATCAGTACGTGTTTCAAATCCTTTTTGCTTTCAGCCAGCAAGGTTGTGCTATCTGCATATTTGTTGTTTTTGTTAAGTGTCATCAGTTGGTTATGACCCATAGCAGCCCTATATAGGGTTTCTGAGGAGTGGCTAGTAAATTTGAAATGCCAACCTTGCAGCTCAATCAACTTTGCATTCCAATGCATTAATCCAATGCTTAACAATGCATTCCAGTGCATTAAACGCTACACCAGGACTCCTATCTGCATATGTTGTTGTTAAATTCCCTCAAGTGGATTCTGACCCTTAGCAACTCTGAATAGGGTTTCCAAGGAGCAGCTGGTGAGCTTGAACCACTGACCTTGCACTTCAAACCACTTTGCAGTCTGACACATTAGCCCACACACATGTTCTTCTTCATATAGTTCAGCTTCTGTGATTATTTGCTGCACTTAAAAATAGAATTAAAAAAAAAAAAAAGAATAAATCTGTGTTGGAAGAAGTACAGCCAGAATGCTCCTTGGAAGTTAAGATGGCCAGACTTTGTCTCTTATACTTCAGACATTTTATCAGGACAGACCAGTCCCTGGAGAAGGATATCATGCTTGATAATGTGGAAGGTTGGAGAAAAAGAGGGAGACCCCCAACAAAATGGATTGGCACAGTGGCAGCAGCAAGAAGCTCAAACATAGCCTAGTCTCAAGGTTAAATGTAACCTCATGAATGGTGAGACCGATAAAAGAACAGCCCAGTCAACCTACAGAATCATGAGAAATAATAAACTCTTGTTTTTGAGCCCCTAAATTTTAGAACCCTGGTGGCATTGGGTGCCTTCGAATCCACCACTTCCTCATCAGGAGAAAGATGGGCTTTCTGCTCCTATAGATATTTTATTGGTGGTGTTAAGTGTCGACGAGTCATTTCCAACTCATAGAGACCCTTGTATAGGGTTTCCAAGGAGTAACTGTGGAGTTTGAACCACTAACCTTGTGGTTCAAACCCACCTTGTGGTCTAGTGCTTTATTCTACAGTGCCACCCCAGGACAGCCTCGGAAACCCTAGATAGGGTGGATGTGTGTCTGAATAGCACTCAACAAAGCTTTTATAGTGTTGTTTTGTTGTTGTTGTTACTGAACAATATGTAACTAAAACATATATTCAAAGTCTCTGATGGTAGAAGAGTGAAATCAAGTAAGTGGAGAGTTTATTATGTTTTTAACATTTAGCAGTGGTTATGTGCAGTGGAATCCATTCTGGTGAATAAGTTTCCTTCTTCCTCTTACTTTACAGTGCCACACCAGGACTCCATCAGCTTTATTATTGTTGTTGTTAAGTGTTGTTGAGTAGGTTCTGACACATAGTGACCCTATTTAGAGTTTCCAAGGAACTGCTGGTGGGTTTTAACTGCCAACCTTATGGTTAGAAATCCAGTGCTAAACCTACAGCACCACACCAGAAGTCCATCAGCCTTACTAGCTAGGTATTCTCTTAGACTGGGTTTTCTAGAGAAACAAAACCGGTGAAACACATATATGTAGATAGATAGATAGAGAGATACAGAAATAGATACAGAGATAGATAGATACAGAGATAGAGAGAGAGAGAGAGAAGTTTATATCAAGAAAATGGCTTATAATTATAGAATCTCAGATGCCCAGTGGAAGAGAGAGAGAGAGGGCTTTTCCTGTGTGTCCATTATATTGGGAGCAGGCCACAATCCTACGGACATATCCTTTCAATTGATTGGCTGCTCATGGTCACTCATCATAGAGTTAACTATGCATATAGTAAGTTTCATCACCATGGAATAAGCACATCTCAATTACCAAAACAACCTAGTCAAGTTAACACAAAACCTCAATTACTACAGGTATTATTATAAAGATAAGGCCATGGAGTCCCAGCTTTAAGTTACTTTCTGAAGGTCAATTGTAGGTCTTGTCCCTGAATTTGTTTCTACCTGGTTCCAAAGCCCTGGCTCATGACCGCATCACTACACTGTCACTGGCTATTTATAGTAGCCAATCCAAGAATAATAGAGGAGAAATAGAAACAGGGTAAGAACACTCAGGCTTTATAACTCTTGCTTTCTGTATTTATTGCCTAGCTAAAGATAACTTTCTACAAGGATGGAATAAAGTTTTTTGAAATGATGATCTTCAGTCCTATTTAATCTTATGTTTTACTAATTCCTTCTTTGAACTCCTAATGCATGAAAAAGTAGGATTTTCTGAAATTCCCTGGGGTTGTCATAATAAAAGACTAGGGAAGTTCAAATACTTCTGAAAAATAAGACAACTTGCATTTGCTAATAATTTCTATCAAAGTCAAATGCAATCACTGGCATTCATTCATTCAATGACATATGTTGAGTACTACTAAGTGTCAGGCATTATGTTGAACACTGGAGATGTGAAGACAAATCTAGTGTGTTTCCCATGCTCAAGTGCTGTATAGTTAAGGTAGAAGAGAAACTTAAACAAAAGTTCACCACATGAATTTTTCTAATCATTCTTTGTAAGTTTAAGAATAAAAGCAAATATTTAAAAAAAAAAAAAAGAGTTATTTCTAACTAATTTTCTAATTGAAGTGATTTGTTGTTATTAAGTGCCATCAAGTCAATTCCGACTCATAGTGACCCTGTATAGGGCTTTCAATGAACAGTTGTTGCATTTGAACCACAGACATTTCAGTTAGCAGTCCAGAGTTTATCCAACACAGTCCAGTGTTTAGTCCAGTGTTTAGAGATAATCCTAATAGAAAACAATTCAGAAAAATTTTATAGGTCAGTGAGTTTCCATATGCCTTTTCATTTTTACCTCTTGGATACAGACATACTTTGGCTTAGAACTTTATTCATATTGGATGATTATCATTTTTAAAGTGTGAACCAAATCAGCAAACTATCCTGGAATAGTTCTAAAGTGGAACGTTCTAAAGTAATGGGCAGGCAATATTTCAGCCTCTGCTGAGCACATTTGCAGATGTTCCTTGCCTTCTCTGAACTTACGTTTCTTCATCTGCAAAGAATTGTCAGTAATTGTCTCCAAATGTTAAATGATATGGTTCTTTAAAAGATGCTTTAGAAGAGTTCTTGTTGATCAAGAGCATCTTTTCCCTAGCTTTCCAGGACATCTTTAGAAATCAGACCATAACTTTTCAAGAGTCTTAATATATAAACATCATTTCACTCTATTCTCTAGATTTTCACCTGAAATTTAAAAAGATTTTTAAGGTCAAGTTTCATATCCTGTTTTGCAGGATAAAGATTATAGATTGTTTGTGTGTGTGTGTGTTGTGTTGTGGTTACTATTTTGAAGGTACTAAAGAGGAAGGGCACAATTAAGCATCAAGTGACTGATGCTTATTAGAATTTTGGAATTTTGAAAAACTGCTGGCTTAGTGTTAGCCATCTGCTGGGTTTATGTAATCCACTCAGCAGTAAAATGCCGTGTTTTCCATATGCTTTTCCCTGAGTCCAGGTTCAGGAGTTCAGATATTTGTTTTCAAGTCCTGGTTTGGCCCTCAACTAGTTGTGTGATAGAGAATGGCTTCCTTAATCTGAGCCTTGCTTTCCTCATCTATAAAATGAACTACTAAAAGTTCATGCTTACCTAGAATATCTGGGACGTAGTTAGGTACAACTATCACTCCTCTGTCAGTTTGTCATACTGTGGTGGTTTGTGTGCTGCTGTGATTCTAGAAGTTATGCCATAGGTATATTAAATACCAGCGTGGTGACCCATGATGAACAGGTTTCAGCTGAGCTTCCAGACAAAGTCAGACTAGGGAGAAGGGAGACAGACTACTTCTGAATACTTAATTGCTGAAAGCCTTATAAATAGCAGTGGAACACTGTTAGCACCAGAATATTGAATACTGAACCATGATGCAGCACACCAGCATATTGTCAGACCCTCAACAAGATGGCAGCAATGGACTCAAGTGTGGAAATGACTGTGGAAGTGGGTGCAGGACCGGGCACTGTTTCATTCTGTTGTGCATAAGCTTGCTATGGGTTGGTACTGGCTTAAGAGCACCTAACAATAACAACAACAGCAATAATGGTCACTATGGACATATTATAAGGAACAGTCCCTAGATAAGGACATCATGCTAGGTAAAGTTGAGGGTCAGGAAAAAAGGGGAAGAACCCCAATGAGATGGGTTGGCACAGTGGCAGCAGCAATTAGCTCAAGAGTAACAATTGTGAGGATGGCATAGCACTGGCCATTGTTTTGTATTGTCGTGCATAGGGTCATTATGATTTGGAACTGACTGGACAGCACCTAACAATAACAAAATCAACAGTAGGGTCACCCAGGCTGGACAGGTTTCAGTGGAGTTTCCAGAGTAGGACAGACTAGGAAGAAGGAGAGGTTGACCACTTCTGAGGTGTTAGCCACTAAAAACCATATGGATCATTGTTAGATATGGTGCTAGAAGATGAGCCCCTCGGGTTAGAAGGCACTCAAAATACAACTGGGGGAAGAGCTCTCGGCAAAATAGAGTTGGCCTTAATGATGTAGTTGAACTAGTTTGGGGATGGATACAACTCAAAATGAGTAGCTTCATTCATTCATTGATAATTGGGACATGGAATATACAAAGAATCAATCTAAGAAAATTGGAAGTTGTCAAGAATGAAATGCATTAACATCAATATCCTAGATATTGGTGAGCTGAAATTAGCAGGTATTCTCCATTTTGAATTTGACAATTGTATGTCTTACTATGGCAGGCATGACAGATTTAAGAGAAGTGACATCAAATTCATTGTCAAAAATATATCTTGCAGTACAATGCTGTCTGTAACAGGATAATCTCCATATGCCTACAAGGAAGGCCAGTTAATTAGACTATTAGTCAAATTTACCTACAAACTCTTAAAGCCAATAATGATGAAATTTAAAGAATTCTACCAGCTTTTTTTCTTTTTAAGTTTTTATTGTGAATTGAATGATAGTTGACATGGGAGAACATCCATTTTACACTCATCCTATCATATTCTGTTCCATTGCAATGATTACAATCCCATCTGTGTATCATCATTCAACAGTATTAGCTTCTCTTCCCTCATTTTTTTTTTTTTTTTGGTGGGGGGGATGTATACAATAGCACTCAGTAATATATAATCATTTGAAGAACCAAAGGGCATATTCTGCAAGCCTGCCTCCTGGCTGCCAGTCCATAGCCTTTCTCCTTCCATGAGTCTGGAGTCCTCAGCTGACCTGTCTCTCCATGTCCTCATCTCTGCCTTCATCTCTGGTGTTGCTGATTCACTGGATAGGGTCCCAGGTTCCACTCATGCTCATAGGGTCCTCTGTTATTGGATTGTAAGATTACTTACTCCCCACTTTTTATTACAAAATGTCTAGTTTTACAGTTG
>NW_006408546.1:602348-602999 GCF_000296735.1 Chrysochloris asiatica | reverse complement strand
AGCTTAACTCTATTCATGTCATCATGGTCAACTCTACTTTGAGGAGGCATCTCTTCCCCATTCGCATTTTGAGTGCCTTCCAACCTGAGGGGCTCATTTTCCGGCCCTGTATCTGACAGTGTTTCTCTACTATTCATAAGGTTTTCAATGACTAGTGATTCAAAAATAGTTTGTCACTCTTCCTAGTCTGTCTTTTTCTGGAAGCTCATCTGAAACCTGTCTACTATGGGTGACCCTGCTGGTTATTTAAAATACTGGTGGCATATCCCTCAGAGTCATAACAACTCAAGCCACCACAGAATGACAGACAGACTAGTGGTGGCTGTTTGGTTTTATGTAAAAACTATCAGTTTAAATTTTGATATCAATCCTGATACAGTCAAGATGTTCTCTCCCAAGATGGCGGCTTTGGGAGCAGCCGAGTGTCTTGAACTAGAAAACAATGGATTTCTGGATTCTCCTACAAATTCCTCAGCTGTAAGCCCTCCAATCCTCCAAACATACCTTTATATGTGTTTCAGAGTTCTAGCACCATCCCCTGAGCCTTCTTGGCCCGGTATTCTGTGTTGTTATTGATGGAGCTCCTCACTGCACATCTACCTGATTCACCATCTTGATTGAGGACTAAGGTGCACCTGACCCAAGCCATGG
>NW_006408546.1:600186-602248 GCF_000296735.1 Chrysochloris asiatica | reverse complement strand
TAACTACTGGTGATTAGAATGTAAAAGTTGAAAACAAAGAAGAAGGATCAATAGTTTTATAATATGGTCCTGGTGATACAAAGATGCTGGTGATCAAAGATTTAAATTTTGTAAGGCCAAGGAGCTCTGGTAGCATAGTGGTTACTAGTCAAGTTGTCATTTTTAAGGTCTGCAGTTTGAAACTACCAGCCATTCTGCAGGAGAAAGATGAGGCTATTTGCTCCTGTAAAGATTTACTGCCTCAGAAACCCTGTGCAGGGTCTATGAGTCAGAACCAACTCCATGGTACTTAACAACAACAGCAACAATGACTTATTCATTGCAAATACCTTTTTCAACAACATAAAAGGCCTGGACCTCACCAAATGGAATGCACAGGAATCAAACTGACTACATATATGGAAAGAGACAATAAAGAAGCTCAATAGAAGCTAAAACAAGACTAGGAGCTGCCTGTAGAATAGACATCAATTATTCATATGCAAATTTAAGTTGAAAATTAAAACAAGTCCACAAGAGCCAAAATATGAATTTGGGTATTGTTGTTGTTGTTGGTTCTGACCCATAGCAACCCTGTATAGGGTTTCTGAGGAGCAGTTGGTGAGCTTGAACCACTGACCTTGCAGTTCAATCGACTTTGCAGTCTGGCACATTAACCTACAGCGCCACACCAGGACTCCGAATTTGAGTATATTCCACCTGAATTTAGAGACCATCACAAGAACAGATTTGATTCATTATACACCAATGACTGAAAACCAGAGGAGTTGTGGAATGACATAAAGAAAATCATCCATGAAGAAAGCATAAGGTCATTAAAAAGACAGGAAAGAAAGAAAAGATCAAGATGAATGTCAGAAGAGACTCTGAAACTTGCTCTTGAACATAAAGAAACTAAAGCAACTGGAAGAAATGAAGTAAAAGGACTGAACAGAAAAATGTCAAAGGGCAGCCTGAGAAGACAAAGTAGAGTATCAAAATGAAATGTGCAAAGACCTGGAGTTAGAAAACCGAAAGGGAAGAACACCATCAGTATACAATTTTTAAGGCATTGAATTAAGCTGAACAGTAACTGTTGTTAAGTGCTGTGCTGTTGAGTTGGTTCCAAATCATATCGACCTTGCAAAGGGTTTCTAAGAAGCAGCTAGTAAGTTTGAACCGCCCACCTTGTGGTTCAAACTGACCTTGCGGTCCAGTGATTTATCCCACAGCCCCACACCAGTTAGTTAGGATTTGACTAAAAAGGCATTAGATGGAGATTTTGAGACGTGTGGAACTGTTACTCTAAGGCAGTTTTCTACCCTCATCACTAATAAAATTTTAGATGAGGTATTTTTGTTGTGGAGAATTGTCCTCTGTGTTGTAGGATGTTTAGCAACATCCATGGTCTCTGGTTACTGGATACTTTTCGCAATCCTTCCCCCAGTTGTGAAAACCAAGTATCTCCCAACTTTTCCAAATGCCCTGGTGGGCAAAATCATCACCCAGTTAAGAATCACTTCTGTAAGCTTATGCCTTTTTATAGATTACTTCTTCCTTGTCAAAAACAAGGAAGTACAAGTAGTTTGTTTTGGAGGTGAGCTAAGAAGCATTGTGAGAGAGCAGGGAAGTGAGACAGGGAAGGAAAAAAAGTCAATAGCAGGCTATTGCTGCAGGCAGCAAGGGCTTAATCTCACTGGGAACAACAGGGATCTTGTACAACAGTAAAAAAAAACAAACGTACTGCCATCAAGTCAAGTCCAACTCACAGGGACCATAAAGAGCAGAGTAGAACTGTCTCATAGAGTTTCCAAAGCTGTAATCTTATAGCTTTATGTGCTGGACTGCAAAGTTGGTTTGAACCACTAAATTGGCAGCTCAAACTCACCAGCCACACCTTGGAAACCATATACAGGGTAGCTATGGATCAGAACCAACTCAATGGCACTTAGCAACAACAACAACCATCTTCCCCCCCATATTAATTATAATTTAATGTGAAGATTGATATGATGAAATAAGTACATGAAAAACAAAAGAGATAACTTTATTAATCTTTAAAGAGTTCAATATGTCTACAATA
>NW_006408546.1:597910-599296 GCF_000296735.1 Chrysochloris asiatica | reverse complement strand
ATATCTTCCTCTAGTCGAGTTCTGATCATCCAGCCATTGAAGCCAGGTCACATGGGTGCTATCTGCAAGTATGGGTGTTCTTGTGCATCTCCCTTCACTTCATATCAGCTGGACGCTTCACTCTCTGCTCTAGTCCTCTGTGGCCATGTCCCTGTCCCTGAGTCCAGGAGTCCTCAGGTCTTGCCATACTGCTGGCCAACCAGGTCTCAATCTAGGTGGACAGGAGTCTGTTGAATGTTGTTGGACTTAGCTCACAACTTCATTGTCTGTTGAATATGGTCAGATTTAGCTCCTAGCTTCATGGCTGATTTTCTTCCACTTCCCCTTATCGGTAGACCAACGTGGTCACCAGTAAGACCACATGCCTGCTCATGTATTTCCCTTGAGTCACAGTCTTGTAAGTGGGTTTGCTCTGAGGGAACCCGACCACTTGTCCTGATGGCTCCCCAGTGAACAACTTGCTTGTTCTTATAGTAATCAGTTGGACTACTGTTATTGTTTTTTATTTTTTCCTGCTGGTCTTTCTTTCAAGAAATATCTTCTGTTCTAGCAGCTCCAGGCTGATCTGCTTGTCCTTTCCAGGGCAACCTTCTCACCTGAGAAAATTTTGGATGGTGATCAGGATTCCACCTATGGTTTTATGCAATGCAAAGCCTCCACAGGAAGCCTCATTCTCTGGGCAAGTTCTAGCCCCATTTTAGGTATTCCAATCAATTATAGGCTGAAGACGGACTTACAAGCTTTCATGGTGATGTTTCTGGCTACTCCTTTCTCTCCCCCTCAAGTATTTATTTTACAGCTGTAGGCAAGGGAAACCAAGATTCAAAAGACAATCAAGTATCTTAACATTATTTGTCCTCTTTTAACCATTCAAACCATGCCTCAATCCCTGTATCCCGAAGCCCTGTTGTTCCTAGTTTGAGCTTACATCACTATTTACCTCTGTCCCACTTAGCCAAATCACACCTGATTAACTGTTCTCCCAACTGCTTTGTTCTTTCATTCCCCATCCCCTTCTAGTGTATTGCTGTGACCCCTCCCCCAGCACCCAAACTACCTTGTGTCTTTTTCCTACCTTGCTCTCTACCTTCCCCTCCCTCCCCTTGACCCACGACCTATACCCCGGTTGTTGTTGTTGTTATGTGCCATGGAGTTGTTCTGACTCATAGCGACCCTGTACAGGTTTTCCAAGGCTGTAAATCTTTATGGGATCAGAAAGCCTCATCTTTCTCCTGCGGAACAGCTGGTAGTTTCAAACTACTAACCCTGAGGTTCGCAGCCTAATTTGTAACCACTATGCTACCAGAGCTCCTGTATACCCAGGTAATCAACAAATATATTTTTTACCCCTTTTAGTGTGGTTACTTAAGCTTTTACAATAATGGT
>NW_006408546.1:583158-589175 GCF_000296735.1 Chrysochloris asiatica | reverse complement strand
AATCTTCTAAATATTCCTTTATATGTGGTTCAGAGTTCTAGCACCATCCTCTGAGCCTGCTTGGTCCGGTATTTTGTGTTATTGCTGACAGAGCTTCTCACTGCACATCTATCTGATCCGCCATCTTGTCTTCCTTGTATTAGAACCCTCAAATTTGTGTCAATATTTTTTATTAATGGCCTTTACAGTTCTGAGATTCACATTTAGATCTTTAATCCATGCTGATTTGGGTTTTGTATGGCATGAGGTAAAGGTCTTGTTTCAATCTTTTGCATATCGCTTTCCAATTTCTCCAGCATGATCTATTGAAGAGACTATCTCCTCTTCATGCAATATACTTAGGTACTTTGTCAAAAATCAATTGGCTGTATGTGGATGGATTAATTTCTGAATTCTCTATTCTGTTACATTGATCAATGTAGCTTTCATTGTGCCAGTACCAAGCTGTTTTGACCATTGTACCTGGGTAGTAACTTTTGAATCAGAGTGAGAGGTTTAACAACAACAATCTTTATGGAAGCAGACTGTTTTATCTTTCTCCTGTGAAGCACCTGATGGATTCAATCTTTTTGGTTAGCAGCCCCACAAAACCCACTGTACTACCAAGTTTGTAGTTTTTCCACTGAGCAGTACTGAAGCTGGGCTATTTATATTCTGGCACGCAACCTTCTATTAGTTCTGCTCTACCCATTCTCAGAGTTTGTCCTTTGATTTATAACCTTTCTAGTCCTATGATAATGCAGGTTTTACTTGACTTTAATGCCAGGTTAATAAAAACATTCCTTTGGAACAGTTCTATTTTTTAGATGCGGATATGTCTAAAGTGGTCCCCAGCACCAACATTCAAGGATTCTACTTAGTGATTCCAGGTCAACCTTGAGGATGCTGATGAATTAATAGAAGGAGCAAAGCCTGAGCACAGAGGTATAAGGTGGGTGGAAAGGCACTCATCTTTTATCTTGCAAATTTGATGCAGAAATAATTGCAAGAGAACAGGTAAGCCATCCCACATTGTCATTTTTCACTAAAGGTACTTCTGTAACCATGCCTTCACTTCTGAATTGACATTGCATGGCTCCTCTGACAGCCTTAAAGAGATAACATCAAGACTTTGTCATATAAATTGAACAATTTAGACAGCTTAGGTGACAATGGAATGAACTTCAGTTGGAACGCAGAGGGGGTAGAGGGATGAATCCTTAGACAATTAACTCTGTGACAATTCAACCTTCCTGTGTCTCCTCTTATAACCCACCTTAATCATGTTATAGAACCATTTATCAGTATAGAGGACAAGGAAAAAATGTTGGGAGAATCACATTTTTGCAAAGAAGATAGAAATAATAGCTGCCAATCATTTCAACAAATGGTATGCTGGTCTCTTCCCAATTTTTTTCTGGCATTTGTTTTCTTAACATTGAAGTTGTTTAAAATAATCCTTTGTGAATTAAAAGATTATATTGATTTCTGGCAATGAGAACTTTAATAAACAACCACTGACTTGGCCATAGTTCTTGTTCTTCCTCCAAGGAATTGAATGCATTTTCACATACACAGTATTATTATATTTAGCTTGACAAAATTGAGGCCAAATAAGAAAAGGAGGATGGGCACATATGAGTCTTTATTTGACCAATGGAGATATTAAGGAGTAAAAGGTAAGTGGTTTGCTTCAAATTACCCAGAACTTCTGGCCACTAAGACAGGAGTTTCTGAAATTTTAGGTCTCTCTACTCCTCAGATCTGGCTTGTGACCAGCACACAAATTTCTCTTTTAGAGCCTGCATGCTAGAAAGAATGTCAGGGTTCTGAGCAGAAAGCAAAGCCCAGCAATTTGAAAAGAGTACTCCTGGCCAGGATCAAGGTCTTTGGCATGATTCTTATCCTGACCAGGACAAAGAACAAAGATTTAACACCAGCTGAGGCTTTTTTTAATATCAAGAAAGAGAAAATAATCATCCCCTTTCCCACCAAACAAGGCAATTCCAAGCCCAACCAAGCCCACCTTTCTTGAAAACCCCTGATCTGCTTTTCAAGGGGAAGATGAAAGCGCCCAGAATAGACAATGGTTCTGAAACACTGGATGACTTTTGAATATTCATGACTATTCTGATGCAAATGAATATTACAAATTGAGCTGTTTTTGCAGAGGTGCTGTTGGAAATGTATATGCGTATGAAATTGCTCTTCTGGTACTGCAGATCCCCAAGAAAGACTTCCCTTGCTGATTTATAATTCTCCTAGGTTTCCCAGGTGTCAGCTTCGAGCTAGCGTTTCAGTGGGTTTCTTTTCTTCAATAACTAAGATTATGGTTCAGCCTAACCTATTAGGAAAACTCTGCTTTGTTTAATTGGAGCCTGGGTCTGATAGGCCCTCCTTTTTCTGTCGATGGTCAGGCCAAAGAGGCTTATCAAACATCAGATTGTTTTTCCTTTGAGGTAACCTCAAAATATAGCTCACTTTTCTCTGAAGAACAGAGAGAGAGTGAAACGTGCAATGCTTGGAAGTGCTGAAATGGTCAGAAAATCAGGGCTTTGGTTGGAGTTTACTAACTTTGTACACCAGAATGATCTCACCATGATAGGCAGTGGGTATGACTTGTGACTTTGCCAGGTTACAGAACATAGAAGAAGACACCTAAATGTCCTTGGGCTGATGAGGACTTTAGAGACCTTTGGAGCACAATGAGTGTTCAGCCACCTCTGGGGGAGCCATGGGACCTCTTTCCCTCTTTAGGATGGATTCAGAAACAGGGATGACTGGTCAGGCCCAGGAGGATGATGGGGTAGGGAAGGGTAGTCATTACTGGAGGTAAGTAATGGGTTATTGTGAAGGCACAGGAACTTTCTGGAGGGACAGGGTTGTCTCTGATCTGAGCTCTATCCAAGGCCAGTAGAGGAGGAAGTTGGTATGGAGAGTCCTGTGTCTCTCTATAGGTGGGTGAGCCTCTGTGTCTCAGACTAGGCTAGGGCAGGGAAGTCTTTGTCCCAGGCCAGCAGGAGGAGAATGCTCTCTCTAGACCTTTAATCTCCTAGTTATATGTTTGTTATGCTGTACCCAGGACCGTTTCTGAAGTTTTGGGCATAGGTTCTGACTCCATTCCCCTGGAGTAATCTGAAGTATATCATCCTGCCTCCAGCTCTTTCCTCCTCCAATCCAACCCACCACCCACTGAGGCTCCACTGTCACTCTTTCCCTGTGTTCAGGTTTGAGTACCCTCCTCTTTCTGTCTGACTTATGTTTCTTCAGAGAATACCTACTATGTGCCAGGCCCTCTGCAGGGCTGGAGACAGAAGGTAAACCTAACATGACCTTTGTCTATTCAGTATTTCCAGTCTGGGTATCCAGCCAACATCATGGACCAGTCTCTCTATTTGATACTCTCATTGTGGTTTCCTCTCCTGAGACATTTTCTTTACCTAGCATCTCCACCCTCCTCAACTCCAATTTTGCAAAACCTATGCTCACTTCTTAGGCATGCAAGAGTTGCCTTTTTCAATCAGTTTCCCCTGATTTTTCCCTTTCCATCCAACTTCTATAGCATATCTGCGCTGTATAATTCAGAATGTGATTTCATATGGCCTTATTTTGTCTAGTGACTATTTGGGGTATGTGAAATAGTCTGGTTTCCTCAGAAAATACATAAATTCTTTGAGAATTGGGGTCATATTTTACACTTATTCTGAATCTATTCTTCACAATCCACTCCCACTACAGTACTTAGCACAAAGATAAGCACATGATAAATACCCAGCAAACACTGTAGTTTATTGGAATCACAATGACTGTGGTGAGGACAATGTACTGACCCTGGATAGCTCTCAGTAGGGTGGAGGTAGAGCTGCTCTGCCCCTAATTATAGTACAAAGAAAAATATTGGTCATACATAGCTAAAAGTCTGTTGTTGATGTTGTTAAGTGCCATCAAGTTGGTTCTGACTCATAGCGACCCTGTATAGGGTTTTTGAGAAGGGCCTGGTGGGTTTGAACTGCAGCCTTGTGGTTAGCAGTCCAGTGATTTTCTTACAGCGCCACACCAGGACTCCAACTAAAAGGTAGAGATTGGATTTATATATTGAGTAGATAATACTTTTATTTTCCCAGAGCAAATGGTGTTTCTAGTTTATAAGATAAAATATGTTGTACATGCAATCAAAGGCTTTTGTCATGTAATCATAACTTTTGGCAAATTACTTGATCTCCTTTCAGAGCTCCAATTTTCTCATCTACAAAATGGGAGTTGCAGCACCTACCTAATAGGGTTGTCAGGAGAAATAAATAGATGATGTATATTAACTAGTTAGCTCAGAATTTTTAAAAGAGTAAATATTCAATTAGCAATTGCTATATTTATGTAAGGCATCCCGGTAGCACAGTGGGTTAAGCATTGTGCTAATAACAGCAAGGTCAGCAGTGCAAAATCACCAGCCACTCCATTGGAGGAAAATGAAGCTATGTGAGTTTCTGTAAAGAGTTGCAGTTTCTGTAAAGAGCTACAGTCTGTAAAGAGTTACAGTCTTACTGTCTTATGAATACTGGTTTCCCTTGCCTACTATTATAAAATAGACACTTGAGTGGGATAGGAAGGAATATCAGGAAACATGATTACAGAAAATCTGTAAGCCTGTCTTCAGTTTATAACTGATTGCAATACCTCAAAGGGGTTCAAGAACTAGCCCAGTAAAATAGGCTTCTTGCAGAGTCTTTGTAGTATATAGGACCTTAGGTGGAATCCTGAGTCCCATCCAGAACCTTCTGAGGTGGGACGTTCCCACTGGAAGGACAAGCAGACCAACTGGAACAGCTAGAGAAACAGAAGCTACTTCTTGAAAGATGATCAGGAAAAATCCAAAGCAAAAATGGCAGTATGACTGGCTACTACAAGAACAAGCAAGTTGTTCACTGGGGAGTCCTTAAAGCAAGCAATCAACTCCCTTCAGGACAAACCCCCTTCTAAGACTGAAACTCAAAGAGAGCACATGAGCAAACATGTAACCTTACTGGTGACCATTTTTGTCTGCTGGTGAGTAGAAGAGGGGGAAGGCAGCAATGACGAAATGGGCTGAGTTTGACCATGTTTTACATACTGCTGTTGACCTGGAGATGAGAGTGAGAAGAGGAAGGGCTGGTTTGTCCAAAGTGTGGTAAGATCTGGGATTTCTGACTCCATGGACAAGGACATAACCACGGAGGGCTAGAGCTGATAGTGAAGCATCCAGTTGATAGGACGTGAGGGGAGATGCACAAGAATTCCCAAACATGCAGATCTGACCTAGCTTTGATGGCTTGACAATCAGAACTTGACCAGAAGAAGATAAAAAAAACATTTTTGATAAAGGAAAGAAGTGTATATTTCTACAATTGGTGAATTTGACCTATACTTATGGATAGGTAGTAGCTCAAAATACCAACTGAGAGGGAAGGAGTCTTCACATCAATTATCAATCCTGACCCCTCTGTATACAGGTTAGATCGGGACAGCCAACTTAAACATTGGCTGCCTAAAATGAGGGGGTAATAGAGGCATGAAGTGACTGGCTTACAAGTTTTCAAGAGGGAGTTTAGTTTAAGAGTGTGTGGGTCAAGGTAGAATTCTCACGTATAGTTTTCATCTTGTCTATATGGCTCTAGTGAAAAGAGATGGGGATAAGATTCTTATGATTCAATAGTGAGTAATTGTTATCATGACTAATTGCAACTGTAAAAGTAGAAGTTCTGTAACAAAAATGGGGGAGTAGTTAAACTTACAGTCCAGGAACAGAGGACCCTAGGACCATCAAGGGAGAAGAACATGAGCGGAATGTGGGACTCTTTCCAGAGAAGCAGTGACACCAAAGATGGAGGCAGAGATGAGGACATGGAGAAATAGAGCAGCTGAGGACTCTAGATTCACTGAAAGATAAAGACTTGTATGCTGGCGACCAGGTGGCAGGCTTGCTGTATGTGCCCTTTGGTTGTTTAAATTATTATATTTTCTTGAGTGTTTTTGTGTATATCCCCCCAAAACAAACAACAAAA
>NW_006408546.1:580639-583058 GCF_000296735.1 Chrysochloris asiatica | reverse complement strand
GTAACAAAAATGGGGGAGTACTTAAACTTTTACAGTCCAGGAACAGAGGACCCTAGGACCATCAAGGGAGAAGAACATGAGCGGAATGTGGGACTCTTTCCAGAGAAGCAGTGACACCAGAGATGGAGGCAGAGATGAGGACATGGAGAAATAGAGCAGCTGAGGACTCTAGATTCATTGAAAGATAAAGACTTGTATGCTGGCGACTAGGTGGCAGGCTTGCTGTATGTGCCCTTTGGTTGTTTAAATTATTATATTTTCTTGAGTGTTTTTGTGTATATCCCCCCAAAACAAACAACAAAAAACAAAGAAAACAACCAAAAAACAGTGGGAATAGAAGCAAATACTGTTGAATGATGATGCACAGGGGACTGTAATCATTGGAATGAAATGATGAGTGTAAAACTGATGTTCTGCCATGTAAACAATCCCTCAATTCATAATAAAAACAAAAACAAAAAACCCATTCTCATTTAAAAAAAAAATGTTTAGAAACAATAAGGAGTAGTTCTACTGTGTCAGGGTCTTTGTGAGTCAGAATTGACTTGATGGCAGTGGATTTGTATTTATGTAATCCGGGATGAGACAGTTAACATGTTAATTGAAAGACTGGAGATTTGAAACTGCCCATGATCTGTTCTTAAAAATCAGTCATTGAAAGTCTTATGGAGTACAGTTCTTCTCTGATACACGTGGAATCACCATGAGTCAAAACTGACTTTAGAGCTGCTAATTTTTTGTTGTTGTTATAATCACTGTCCCTTGAACAATTGTTTCCCAAAGTCTGAAAAATGTGTTACTACTAGTGGTACATAGGATAAATTTAGGTGACACTTATTAACTTAAAAAATTTTAGGGGCACACTAGAAAAATGGAGTCCTAGTATGGCAATATAGAATAAATACTGGACTGCTAACAGCAAGATCGATGGTTCAAGCTCACCCTTCACTCTTTGGAAACTCTATAAATGGTTGCTATGAAGTGGAACCAACTCAGTAGCACTTATCAACAACAAGAAGAAAAATATTATCCTATCATACTTATGATTTTATGCATATTATTTCTATTTTAATTATGTATTGGTGCTTAACAGACCACCCATAAGCTTAGATACTTCCAGCATTGATTATTTCTTTTGATTTGGCATCTGGACTGGGCACAGTGGGTGTCAGCTTTCCCTGGTCTTTGGAGTCAAGAACACACAATAATGACTTCTTCATCCACATATTGTGCCTAGCCAACTGAAACTAGCTGGGAATCTCTGTCCTGTGTGATCTTTTCAGCCAGGTGAGTAGCTAGACTTCTTTACATGGCTGCTCTGGGCTCATAGAGCAATTATTTTATGAGAACAAACACCAGTGTGCAAGCACTTATCACGTCTCTGCTTGCATCACAATTGCCCATGTCTCATTGGTGAAAGAAAGTCACATGGCTACCGAGATTCAGTGTAGAAGGAACTGAATGAGGGTGTGACTACTGGGAGGTGTGGTTCAGGGGGAGCCATCAGTATAACAATCTACTACAGTCATAATTTATCCAAAGCCTCACAGTTAATATGGATCCAAGCTGAGGTCTGATATATGGACCTTGGTTCTAAACGTCTGATAGGTTCCTCAGTTTCACATCTAAACTCTCCATGTGTCTAGCTTGGGCTTCCTCCTAACATGGTGTTGCTGTTGTTAAGTGCAACAAGTTAGTTCTGTCTTATAGCAGCCCTGCATAGGATTTCCAAGGATTGATTGATAGGTTTGAACTGGCTTACCTTGTAGTTAATCATCCAGGGTTTATCCTACAGCACCTCACCAAGATCTGCAAACACAGTTGTTGTTAAGTGCTGTTAAGTTGGTTCCAATTCATAATGACCCTGTATAGAGTTTTCAAGGAGCGGCTGGTGAGCTTGAACGACCAACCTTACAGTTCAAACAGACCTGTGGTCAAGTGCTTATCTTACAGTGCCACACCAGGACTCCATGATAGTCTTGGGATATTAAAATTTCTTACCTAGTTGCTGGCTTCTCCTCATAGTCCAACGTAGAAAATTCCAGGCCCTTAAAGCCTAGTCTCAGAACTATTACTGCTTCTTCCCTGCCACATTCTATTGGTCAAAGTTCCAAGCTTCATCTAGATTCAAAGGAAAGAGTAATGGACTTTTTCTTGATGAGAGAAGCCGCTGGAATGTACAGTAAGGAAAGGAATCAACCGATAGTCGTATTTAAAGATCTTTTTACCACAGTGTGCTTAGGATAAAACTAAAATACTTAGCACTAATTTAGGTGTTTTAAGTTAGTCAGCTGAAGAAAAAACTTAATAAATTTCTGTTAAACCATATAACACTGCTGTTTTTATAAGTCAAAATTACCTGAATATGGGTAACTTTATAGAGCTCAACTTAATAGTATAATGGTCATAGGATACAGCA
>NW_006408546.1:573987-575448 GCF_000296735.1 Chrysochloris asiatica | reverse complement strand
CGTTCGGATATTATCATATCACAGACAGAATTGCACTTTGATTGATCTTGAAATGTCTTTTTTAATCATGAATGAGACCCCATTCCTCTTCAATTTGTCATTCATTGCAGAGTAAACCATATGATTGTCAGACTCAAAATGGCCAATACCAGCCCATTTCAGCTCACTAATGCCTAGGATATCTATATTTTTTTCATTCCATTTCATTTTTTATAACTCCCAGTTTTCCTAGATTCATACTTTTTTTAGGTGCCGTTGGGTCAGTTCTGACTCATAGTGACCCTGTGTAGGATTTCTCAGGAGCAGCTGATGACTTTAAAGCACCAACCTTTTGGTTCACAGTCCAGTGCTGATCCCATAGCACCACACCAGGAGTCCAGATTCATACTTAGTAAGAAGCAAGTAACCAAAGTTTGAGGTACATCTAAATTTGATTATTTTTACCTTCTAATCATTTCCATAACCTTAAATATATTTATTTACCAAGCCATTTGTTGCAGTTGTTAAGTGCCATAGAGTCGGTTGTGACTTATAACAACCTTGTATAGAGTTTCCTAGGAGCTGCTGGTGAATTTGAACTGACAACCTTGCGGTTCACACGATTTTGTAGTCCTGCACATTAATGCAAGTACCATACCAGGACTCCATGGAAAATGCTTATTTGGAAAATTTGTTATTGTTTTGGAAATTGTTCATAGAGGCTACAACATGTCACTGCCTATTGAACATCCTCTTTCCCCAAAATGGCCTTGGTCCAAGGTTCCACGAATTTCACATTTGTTCTTAATCAGACACCTGAGATAATAGCCAGGTCCCTGGATCTTCCTGGAGAGAATGTCTGATTGTTTTTGTATCAACAATATTTCCCACATTTTCACATATATCAGCAGAAACCCTATCAGTGTAATGGGCCATTAAAACTATTTTCTGACAAGAATTGGTGCAAGAATGTTTAGCTAATGTCGTGTGCATCTGAAAAGACAGAAGAGTTTTCTCCAAAATAAACTGTTCAATAGTTTATTTAAGTGACTAGTTTCTTTATACAGGGCTCTTAAAACTTGTGGATTAGAACTTCAGAATTCATGCATTCTGTGTCATTTTTCAATATTTTAAATATGTTTATTGTGAATTGAGTGAAGCTTTACTGAGTAGATTATCAGTTTTGCATTCAATGAATCATATATTTTCCTTCATTACAATGATTGTAATCCCCTCCATGTACCATCAGTTAATGGCATTTACCTCTATTCACTTTAACTCTTGCAATCCTCCCTTATCTTCATCTTTCCTCTGCCAGCCTCTCTCATTGTATATTGCCTGCCCCATCACCCATGTTAACTAATATGTGTCTACCCTCTAGCCCATGAATAATGCATCCTCCCTATGTAACCATCAAAAGTTGTTTATTTTTTTCAAGAAATCCTATTCTTAACTTTTTACAGTAATCTCATACAAATATTT
>NW_006408546.1:571097-573412 GCF_000296735.1 Chrysochloris asiatica | reverse complement strand
AGCTCGAACGCACTTAACAGCAACACAGCAAATAATGCTAGAGTAAGATGATGTGTCATTGTTATTTTGATTTACATCTCTCTAATAGCTAATGATCATGAGCATTTTTTCATGTTTGTTGGTCTCCTGAATGTTTGTTCATGTCCTCTGTCCACGTTTTGATTGGATTATTTGTCTTCTTGTCTATAAATTTTGGAGAGTAGTCCTTGTCTGATATTTCATTGCCAAACACTTTTTTCCCAGTCTGTGAGTTCTCTTTTTGCTCTTTTGGTGAAATCCTTTTACACACATAAAATGACTAATTTTTACGACACAGTATTTTGTATTCTGTTGTGTTTTCAGTTATGTTTGATAGTGTATTTTGACCATAAGTTTGTTCCCACTTTTTCGTTGATGATATTTATAATTCTAGGCTTTCCATTTAGCCTTTAGTCCACATTGAGTTCATTTTTGTATATGGTGTGAAATATGGGTCTTGTTTCATTTTGCCGCAAATGGACTTTCAGTTTTGCCAGCACTGTTTGTTGAAGAGACTGTCTCTTCCTTAGTTAATGCATTTGGCCCTTCTGTCAAAGATCAACTGACTACAGGTTGCTTTTGTCCACATAATTTTCTGCACTCAGTTCATTTTGTTTATGAATTTTCTTTTCATTTTCATTTCTGTTGTGTTGAGGTTTACTAAATCTTTCTGATTTTCCACTTTTTTTCTTTTGATGTTAAGGTGTATCAGTTTTCTTTGAGGCTACTGTGTGATTTAAAAATTTTCCCCCATTTAGAACAGTCTGTTTTATCTTGTCATTTATTTAAGCCATTCTCTCAACTTTCTTTGTATTAGCTAAAATTGTCTGTTGTTTCTGAAACATTATGGTGTTATGTATTTAAGTGATTATTATATGTTGATATATTCTTAGGCTCTCACCAACTGTCTCCTGTGGATGTACTTAGAGAATGAAAGCATATTCAGTGTTCTCTGTTTGCTGTTTTTGCACTTTAGTGTAGGGTGAATTTGGCTGGTGTTGGCTCCTGTCTGTCATTGATCAGGTGGTATATGAGCTGGTTTTGGCTCTTGCCCAGTGGGTGTAGCCACAGAGGTTAAAGTTGTATTTGGGTTGTATTGGTATAGATGCTATCTCCTGTTGGGTGGAAAAGAGGAGAGCACCTGACCATACACAAGAAAACAAAACAGAATTAACAAGCAAGCAACCAACAATGAAAAGAGAAAATAATAAAGGAGAGAAAATAATTAAAATC
This sequence comes from Chrysochloris asiatica, assembly GCF_000296735.1. Lineage (NCBI taxonomy): Eukaryota > Metazoa > Chordata > Mammalia > Afrosoricida > Chrysochloridae > Chrysochloris > Chrysochloris asiatica. The sequence goes on along the minus strand of NW_006408546.1, from coordinate 572,161 downwards.
AGGCAACAAACAGAAAAGAAACGTAATAACTGAAAAGAGAAAAGAGGGATAGGAAAATGGAGTTCGAGAATAGAAAAATAAAAGGAAGACATTTTAAAAATTAGACATGATAAAATTATGGAGATGGAAGATGAAAAGAGAGTAGAAAGTAGTAAGGAAAGATCAAAAGGGAAAAAAGAAGAGGAGGAGAAATGAGAAACAGAAGAAAAGAAGGGAAAACAAAAGCAGCGATAGAAAGGATAAAATTCAAGGGAATGGAAAGGTAAGAAGGAAAAGAAAGAATAAAAAAAACAAAATCAACCTACCAATGATGCAGCTGCTTTCAGTGTCTGCTAGAACCACAGAGCAACTGGGGCTAGGGTGGCTAGTTATGAGGGTTTCTGCTATACTAATGCTGGTGCGGTGGCTCTGTGGGTTTTGTAAGGTCTGGAGATGAGCCTGTCTGAATCCAGGCATCCAAGTGGTGCAACTGGCTCCTGCCTCACACTGGTGTGGCTCCCAACTACATGGCCCCAAACATTGATAGAGCCAAGAGCTTCGCTGGGGGTGAATAAAGGTAGAAACTGACCACACCTCTGGTCACCAAGGGTGCCTGGGGGAAAAGAAGGAATCTCACCTTTCCCATCACCTGGGTAAATCTACTCTGCCACACAAAAGTGAGCACTATGTCTGACCTTCTGTCTGCCAGTCTATCTCTCTTGCCATCTCTCTCTGCTCAGCTTCTCCTCCCAGCAAGCACTCAATCCACTTCTGTAACATTTCCTCTGAAGTTCAGGCTTCCAGAATTTTCATCTTTGTCTGTTTCATTTGGTCTCTCATATCATTGTTTTAAGGCGCTCTGGTAGCGTAGTGGTTACGAATCGGGCTGCGAACCTCAAGGTTAGCAGTTGGAAACTACCAGCTGTTCCACGGGAGAAAGATGAGGCTTTCTGCTCCCATAAAGATTTACAGCCTCGGAAACCTTGTATAGGGTCGCTATGAGTCGAAATCGACTCCACAGCACATAACAACAACAACAACAATCATTGTTTTAGAGGGTTCATAGAGTGCATCTACCCAGTTTG
>NW_006408546.1:568834-570302 GCF_000296735.1 Chrysochloris asiatica | reverse complement strand
TCTGAATTATGGTATTGGCAAAGACTATTGAATATACCATTATCTGACAGAAAAACAAATAAATCTGCCTTAGAAGAAATACAGCCAGAATGCTTTGTAGAAGCAAAGATAGAGAGATTGCCTCTCACATATTTTGGACATGTGATCAGGAGTAATCTGTCCCTGGAGAAGGACATCGTGCTTGGTACAGGGTTTGAAAAAAATGGAAGACACTCAATGAAATGTATTGATATAGTGGTAGCAACAATGGGTTCGAACATAACAACAATTGTGAGACTGGTGCAGGACCAGACAGTGTTTTATTGTGCTGTACATAGGGTGACTATGAGCCCAAACCAGCTTGACAGCACCTGACAACAACAACATTTAGTCTTCAATAGATTAAAAAAGAAAAATTCCCTACCATTATCCTGGTTGTTTTTCAGTCTAGCAGCATATTTTTAGATTATAACCAAATTGAGTAATTTTATATTGTAGGTCACTGGTAAATACATTTCTGATTTTCCCAACATTATTAGAAGGCTTGGCACTGGCAGAATAATTTTTGGACTCCTTTCTTTCATCTCAACTCTTTCAGAGTGAAATTTGTAGACATTTTTTGTTCAAAAAAAGCATTCAAATGGTTTTAATTTCCAAAAATAGTCAGCACCAATCCAAATAATCCATTTTCTAAAAGGATTTCCTGAAGGAATGCTTTAAAAAGTCTAGATATATCCAAAATGGATTATGTCCCATGCTTCCTTTAATCTATAATAAACGTTTTTGCCTCACATTTGCAGTAGCTTCTCAAGTTATTTTAGTTGTTCAACTCTGACAGTTAAATAAAAACTTGATGACAGAAAAGGTTTTATTGTGTGCATTGATGTAATTTTCTCCCCATTAATCAGGGAATAGCAAACTAGAAATTATTCAGAGGCTCAGAATAATAATGTCAAAGTTAATTCAGTCTCTCACAGGTCAAGGTTTGTGACATTTGTCACACAAACAAATGCATAGCACTTCTGGGAGCATCTTTTCTGTACATAAAATCACACATTAAAATAAATGGACATTGATTTCTCTTACACCTATCTTTGTTTACCTTAGTTATTTATTTGGGGGGTAATGCAGAAATGGTGTGAACCTGCATGGCCAATTCCTCTTACACATTCTTTCTCCTGCCATAACATTTTTTTAAATGTTTTATTGTGAATTATATGATAATTTACATGGGAGAACATTAGTTTTATATTCATCCTATCGTATATTGTTTCATTGCTATGGTTACAGTCCCCTCCATGCATCATCAACCAACCACAGGGTATACACTACAAGCCTGCCGCCCAGTCATAAGCACACAGCCCTTCTCCCTCTCTGTCTCTAAAGTCCCCAACTGCTCCATCTCTCCACATCATCATCTCTACCTACATCTCAGGCATCACTGCTTCTCTGGGTAGGGTCCCACTCTCCGCTCTTCTCCCTTGATGGT
>NW_006408546.1:562048-567493 GCF_000296735.1 Chrysochloris asiatica | reverse complement strand
CCCATGCAAACCTGCCTAATTGTTCTCCCATCTGCTTTGTTCTTCCATTCACTTCTCCTTTCTTGTATATTGCCCCCCTCCCCAGCACTTAAACTATCCTGTATCTACTCCCTGCCCTGTGCTTCCCCTTCCTCCCCTCACCCCACCCCCTGCCCACATCCCAGCAACCAGCAAAGAATCCACCCCCATTTAGTATGGGTTCTTTTTCTTAGTCTTTTACAGTAGTGGTCCTATGCAGTTTTGCTCCTTTTGTGACTGACTAATTTCACTCAGCATAATGTCCTCAAGGTTAAGTGGTGGCTTGCAGTTTCCTTGTTATTTTTCAAGGTAGCATAGTATTCCATTGCTGCAACAACATTTTAATAGCAATGCCAAGACCATGATTTCTATTACATGCTTGTTACTTACCAATGCTATGTTGAATTTTAAGATCACATTCTTTTTCTTGAATTTAAATACTCAAAAATATCAGAATCTTCAACTGAGGATTATCTTTCTAGGAACTTAAATTTCTATACACTCATGACTTTTAATAGCGATTGTTTAGTTAGTTACAGTTTAGATCCAGCTTTTCTAAATTTTTGTCGCTCTTGTTACAGGTTGTACAGAGATGACAATGTCTTACTGGACCATTAAAATGGGTCTAAATTTAAGCTTACGAGGAGGTGTTTACATAAATATTATATAATATCCAGTGTAAGACTATGCAGAATTATAATAATGCTTCCTCAGAAATTGTTGTTGTTGTTAGTGCCGTCAAGTTGGTTCCAAGTCATAGTGACCCTATCCACAACAGAGCAAAACACTGCCTGTCCCTGTGGCATCCTCACACTAACTGATTTTCTCCCCCAGCTAATGCAAAATAGAAACTAAAATTGCCTAATGAACAACAGATTTCCTATGTCATCATCTTAATTACTAAATCTTGAAAACCTAGCAAAGAAAAACAAGAGCTATAATTTCTTATTATGAACATCTAAGGTGGGATGACCTTGAATGCTAAATTTCCAATTAAGAGGAAGAAATAAACAGCCAAATCATGTTTCACAATACCAGCCATCTGTTCCCAAGTCCTATAGGTTACTCCTTTGAGGCTAAAAACAGTTTAGTTAAGTAAAAGAGAGAATCTATAGCAGATTTCAGGATTTATACCTAGCACTAGAGAGGAGCCCTGGTGATGCAGTGGTTATAAGCACTGAGCTGCACACTAAAAGTTCTATAGTCTAACCTGCCAGATGCTCCACATGAGAAAATGTGAACAAGCAGGAGTGGCAATATGAATTTTTTTTATAAAATACACTTTAAGGGAAAGATCAGCATAAGAGACAAGGAAGGACATTATATTATGGTTAAAGGATCAATTGAAAAAGAGGTCATAACCATAATAGCTATGCTCTGAATGAGAACATAAAAAACTTAAACTGTAAAAGAATTGAAGAAAGAAAAAAACCCAACTCTATAATAATGGTTGTTGTTGTTAAGTGCCATCGAGTCAATTTCGACTCATAGGGACCCTATATAGGGTCTCCAAGGAGCTGCTGGTGAGTTTGAACTACCAACCTTGCAATTCAAATGACTTTGCAGTCTGACGCATTAGCCCACAGCGCCACACCAGGACATAATAATGGTATGAGAGACAAAATCTCACTATCCTGGCTTCTAAACAGCATCCTGGCTGTACTTCTTCCAGCAGAGATTTGTTTATTCTTCTGACAGTCCATGGTACTTTTAATATTATTCTCCAACACTGTAACTCAAATGCATTAATTCTTCTACAGTCTTTCTTATTCATTGTTCAACTTTCACATGCATATGAGGTTATTGAAAATACCATGGCTTGGGTCAGGCACACCTTAGTCCTCAAACTGATATCTTCACTCTTGAACACTTTACAGAGATCTTGTGCCCAGATTTGCATAGTGCATTAAGTCATTTGATTTCTTGACTGCTTCTTCCATGAGTGTTGATGGTTGATCCAAGCGAAATGAAGCCTTTGACAACTTCAATCTTTTATGCATCTATCATGATGCTGTTTATTGGTCCAGTTGTGAAAATTTTGTTTTCTTTACATTGAGGTGCAATCGATACTAAAGGCTGTGGTCTTTGATCTTCATCAGTAAGTATTTTAAGTTCTCTTCACTTTCAGATAACTAGGCTGTATCATTTGCATGTCGCAGGTAGTTAATGTGTCTTCCTCCAGTCTTGATGCCACATTTTCATATAATCCAGCTTCTCAGATTATTTGCTCAGCATACAGATTGAAAAAGTATAGTGAAAGAATACAGCTCTGGTATACATCTTTTCTGATTTTAAATTACTGAGTATCCTCTTGTTCTGTTCGAAAGACTACCTCTTGATTTATGTACAGGTTCCTCACAGGCACAATCAAGTGTTCTGGAATACCCATTCTTAACAGTGTTACCCATAATTTTTCATGATCCACACAGTCAAAAGTCTTTGCATATTCAATAAAGCAAAAGTAAAGATCTTTGGTAATTTTCTCTGATTTCAGTAAAGATCCATCTGACGTCAGCAGTGATATTCCTCTTTACACATTCTTTACTGAATCTGGCTTGAATTTCTAACAGCTCCCTGCCAGTGTACTGATGCATCCATGTTTTAATTGTCTTCAGCAAAACTTTACTTTCATGTGTTATTAATGATATTGTTAGTTGATTTCCACATTCATCACCTTTCTTTGTAATGAGCACCAATTTGGAACTCTTCCAATTGATTGGCCAGGTAGCTATCTTTCAATTTCTTTCACATAGGCAAGTGAAAACTCTCAGTGTTGCATCAGTTTGTTGAAAAATTTCAGTTTGCATTCCATCAATTCCTGGAGCCTTATTTTTTTCCAATGCCTTAGTGCAGTTTGGACAGACTTTATCAGTACCATCTGTTCTTTATCATATGGTAATTCTTGAAATGGTTGAACATGTACCAATTTTTTTTGGTACAGTAATCCTTTGTGTTCCATCTACCTTCTTTTGATGCTTTCTGCATCATTCAATATTTCCCCCATAGAATCCTTCAACATTGCAAGTAGAGGCTTGAATTTTTTCTTTTGTTCTTTCAGCTTGAAAAATGTTGCGTGTCTTCTTCCTTATGGTTTTCTAATTCCAGGTCTTTGAACACTTCATTATAATACTTTGTCTTCTCAAGACATCCTTTGACATTTTCTGTTATGCTCTTTTACTTCCTCCTTTCTTTCATTTGCTTTAGTGTCTCTATGCTGGATATCAAGTTTTAGAGTCTCTTCTGACATCCATTTTTGTCTTTTCTTTCTTTCCTGTCTTTTTAATGACATTTTGTTTTTGTCCTATATGATATATTTTTTTTTTTGATGACATCCCACAACTTTTCCAGTCTTCAGTCATTAGTGTCTAAGGCATCAAATCTGTTCTTGATTTGATGTGGCATCAAATTCACGTGCCATATGTTCAAAGTCATATTTTGGCTCTGATGGACTTGTTTTCATTTTCTTCAGCTTCAACCTCAGTTTGTATATAAGCAATTTGTGGTCTGTTCCACATTTGTCCCTTGGCCTAGTTTTGGCTGATGATATTGAACTTTTCCACCATCTCTTCCCATGTTGTTGTTGTTGTTATGTGCTGTTGAGTTATTTCAGACTCATAGTGACCCTGTATAGGGTTTCCGAGGAGTGACTGGTAAGTTTCAGCCACCAATATTGCAGTTCAAGCCAACCTTGAGCTTGAGAGCTTATCCTATGACACCATTTATTACTGTGTATTCTATCTGGTGAGGCCCATGTGTACAGTCACTTTTTTATGTTATTTTAAAAAGCATTTGCAACAAATAAGTTATTAGTCTTGCAAAATTCTATCATGTGATCTCCAGCATCATTTTTTTTATTACCAAGGTCATATTTCCCCAAGAATGATCCTTCCTCTTTGTTTCCAACCTTCACATTCCAATCACAAATAATTATCAATACAGCTTGATTACATGTTTAATCAATTACAGACTGAAGAACTTGGTATAATTTTTCAAATTCATCATCACTGACTTTAGGGATTGGTGCATAAATTTGAAATATAGTGATATTCACTGGTCTTCCTCTAGCTGTGTGGGTATTATCCTATAACAGACAGCATTGGACTTCAAGATAGATCTTGAAATGTTCTTTTTGACCATGAGTGTGACACCATTCACTCCTCTTGAATTTGTTATTCCTGGAATAGTAAATCGTATGATTATCAGATTCAAATTGACCAATACCAGTGCATTTCAGCTCATTTAAATCTAGAATATCAATCTTTATTCATTCAATTTCATTTTTGACAACTTCAAATTTTCCTATATGAATGCTTTGTACATTTCATGTTCAAATTATTAATGACTGCTTACAGCTGTTTCTCCTCATTTAAAATTGTGTACCATTAACAAATGAAGGTCACAAAGCTTTACTTCATCTATATCATCGTGGTCAGCTCTACTCTGAGGAGGCAGTTTTTTTCCCAGTCATATTTTGAGTGCCTTCCAACCTGAAGGGCTCATCTTCTGGGACTATATCTGACAATGTTTCACTCTTCTTCATACGACTTTCAGTAGCTTAACATTCAGAACTGTTTTACTTCACCTTTTTCTTAGTCTGTCTTAGTCTGGAATCTCAGCTGAAATATGTCCACAATGGATGAGCCTGCTGATTTTTAAATTCTGGCAACATAGATTTCAGCATCACAGAAACAAGCCAGCACAGTACAATAAACTGATGGGTAGTAAGAAGCTCTAATACACTCCAATACAATAGAACAACTAGATAGCAACTCAACAAAGACACAGAAGAACTAAACAAAACAATCAATGAATTTAATGTCATAAACTTATATAAAACATTAAACCCAACATCAGCACACTATACTTTATTTCCCAATGCACATGAGACATTCTCCAGAATAGACCATATGTTAGGACACAAAGCAAAATCAAATAAATTTAAAAACATTGAAATAATACAAAACATCTTCTCAGATCACATCACTACAAAATTATAAATCACAATAGGAAGATCAAGTGAAAAATGCAAATGCATGGACATTTAATATTGCCCTACTTATAAACTAATAGGTAATAGAAGAAATAAAAAATGAAATTTAAAAATTTCTTGAATTAAATGAGAACAAAAACACATCATACTAAAACCTTTGGGACACAGAAAAAGCATTACTCAGAGGGCAATTTATGATAACAAATGTAGACATCCAAAAAGAAGAAAGAACCAAAATCAACACCTCAACACAACATATCAAACAATTAGGAAAGGAGCAGTAAATTAAATCTACAGCCACCAGAAGAAATGAAACAATAAAGATTAGAGCAAAACTAAATGAAATAGAAAACAGAAAAATGATGTCATTCAATAATTTCTGCATTCTGTTGGATCACCTTTCTTGGAATGGGAACAGATATGGATTCATTGAAGTC
>NW_006408546.1:539467-560898 GCF_000296735.1 Chrysochloris asiatica | reverse complement strand
GTGGTATTAATTGGCCTCCCTTCTTGTTGTTAAGTGCCATCGAGTCAGTTCTGATGCACAGCAACTCTGTATAAAGTTTCGAGGAACAGCTGGTGACTCTGAACTGCCGGTGTTGTGGTTTGAAGTCCAGTGCTTATCTTATAACATAACATAGAGATATGAACTTTATCCTATCACAGAGAGTGCTGTACTTCAAGATAGAGCTTGAAATGTTCTTTCTGATGATGAATGCTACACCATTCCTCTAGAAATTGTTGGTTGTTCCTAGCATAGTAAACCATATGGTTGTCAGATCCAAAATGACTAATCAGTCCATTTCAGCTCACTACTATCTAGTATATTGATCTTTATGTGTTCCGTTTCATTTTTGACCAGACTTCATTTCTTATACTTCAGATATATTGTTAAAAGGCACTAGTCCCTGGAGAAGGATATCATATTTAGTAAAGTAGAGGATTACAGAAAAAGAGGAAAACCACAATGAGATGGATTGACATAGTGGCAGCAGCAATGTGCTCAAATGTATTAATTATTGTGAGACTGGCTCAGGACCGGGCAGTGTTTTGTTCTGTTGTACATAGGGTCACTATGAGTTGGTACCAGCTCAATGGCATCTATCAACAACAATATTCCTAGATTCATACTTCATACATTCCATGTTCTGATTAATGAATAGTGCCACTTTTTCTCTTCATTTTGAGTTCAGTCCCCTCAGCAAATGTAGGTCCCCAAAGCGTTACTCCATTCATGTCATCAAGGGCATCTCTGCTTTGAAGAGACAGCTCTTCCCCAGTTGTATTTTGAATACCGTCCAACTCTTGTGTAGTTCCATATTATGTTAAATCAGGGATGGCCAATAGAGTACTGTACAAGTAATGAGTGTGACTTATGAGGCTAGATCATAAATGGTCCAGCAGCTTGTGTCTTACTTTCTCAGATTGCTCTCTTTGGGGAAGCTAGCCATCATGCCTTGAGCACATTCATATAGCCCTTTAGAAAGGAATTGAGACTTCTCACCAATAGCCAACACCAATTTTCTGGATTTGTGAGTAAGCTACTTAGAAAGTAGATCTTCTAAATACCATTCAAGAGTCTGATAAATGCAGTTTCAACTAACATCTAATTCTAAACTCATGACAAATCCTGAGTCAGAACTGTCCATCTAGGATGTTCCCAAATTCCTGATCCACAGAAACTATGGCAAACTAAATGAATAAATTATCAATATTAACTAAATTTGTCTATTTTTCCTTTAAATATTTTCCCCCTCTCAATTTTTACTAAATGCAATTTGAAACTGTTCCTAGATATATTTATACATAGGATCGCTGTGTTTCCTGATAAATTGGCTCTTATTTATACCAAATGACCTTCTATCCCTCTTTGTCTCAAAGCTTATTTTGTCTAGACTTACTATGGTCATTTCGGCTTTCTCACTGTTAGTTTTTGCATTATTTATCTTTTTCTCTCTTTTCACTTTAACTTATCTGTGATTTTATATTTAATGTGTATTTCTTACAAAGAACATAAATTGGGTCATATTATACCTTTTAATGGGTATATATGGACTCTTTTACATTTAATGTTACTATCAATATTGAGTCCTGGTGTGGTGCTGCAGAATAATGCATGGACTGCAAGGTCAGTTTGAAATGCAGTGTTGGAAACCCTACACAGAGTTGCTATGTGTTGGAACCGACTAGACAGCAGTTAACAACAACATCAGTATTGTTGGAGTCCTAGTATGTAGTGCTTGTAGGATAAGAACTAGACTGCTAACTAATCACAAGGTCGGTGGTCTCATCAGCCAATTCTCGGACCATATACAGGGACTCTATAAGTCAGAACTGACTCAATGGCACTTAACAATAAACAATAACATCAGTATTGTTGGATTTTGATCTTGATGTTTGTTATATATTTGTCGCTTATGTAATTTCTTTCCTTTTTCCTTTATTGTTGTTAAGTGCCATTGAGTCAATTCTGACTCATAACAACCCTGTATAGTTTTCCAAGGAGCACCTGGTGGGTTTAACTGGTGACCTTGTGGTTTGCAGCTCAATGCTGCTCCTACAATGCCACACCTTTTTCCTCTCAGGGAATTTATTTTAATATTCAGTTTCATTTCCACTACTGATATATAAATTGAAGTTATATATCTTTGCTTTTGTTTTTGTCAGTGTTTTGTATTTGTTTTGTTGTAGTGGTTTGGGTGGTGGTTTTTAGTGGTTGTTCTACTGAAACACCTTTATCTTAACACAATCATCAAATAATCTTATACCACTTCATGTATAATGTTAAGAAACATGAAATATAAATTTCTATTCCCCTGCCATCCTGTCATTTGGGCTATTATTGTCATACGTCTTAGTTCTACATGCTTTATAAGTCCTGCAATATATAGCTTTTTTTTTTTTCTTTAAATTGTTAGTTTTTCATGGAAAAAAAATCAGAAAAAAACTTTTATGTTAACATACATACATGCCTACCATTTTTGTGTGCTATTCATTCCTTTGTATAGATTTTAGTTTCTATCTGGAGTCATTTTCCTCGAGCTTGAAAAATTCTCTCTAACATTTCTTATAAAACACTTCTACTGGCAGTGAATTTCCTTATCAAACGTCTTTATTTTGATTTCATATTTGAGGAATATTGTAACTGCATATAGAATTCTAGATTAACTGTTCTTTGTGTGTTTGCTTGTTTTTTTTTTTTTTTGTGGGGTTTTTGTTTTTTTATTTGCTACACAATTTTAAAAATCTTGTTCTATGTTGTTATTTTTCAATGAAGTAAATTGCTGTTCATATCTTTACTCTCTTGGATATGATGTGCATTCCCCCCGCCACAGTTGATTTTAAGATCATTATCACTGGCTGTGCAATGTAACAATGATTATCCTTTGATTGTTTTCCTTTTTGAAATTTGTTAAACTTCTCAGAGAATTTTGCCATAACGCTTCAAATACTTTTATGCCCTCTCTGTCTTTTCTAGATTACAATTATCCATAATTTGTTATTTGCTAGGTGCCCATGAGTCAATTTCCAACTCAGAGTGGTCCCATGTGACAAGGTAGAACTTCTCCCATAGGGTTTCCTAGGCTGTAATATTTCTGAGAGCAGATCACCAAGTCTTGTTTCCTCAGTGCTGCTAGGTGAGTTCAAACCACCAGTCTTTGGCTTAGCAGTCGAGCATTTAAGTATTGCACTACCAGAACTTCTTTACATATTGGTATTTGTTGCCAAGCACCATTGAGTCAATCCTAACTCATAGTGACCCTGTATAGGGTTTCTAAGGAGCACTGGTGGGTTTGAATCTCCCAGTTTGTAGTTAGTAGTCTAGTGTTTACCCTACTGCATCATTGTCCCACCTATCATGGAAGTTTCTCCTTTTTATTTTTGGTTTGTGTTATTTGTTTTCCTCTCTCTGCACTTCAGTTTGGATAGTGAACCTCCAGGTTCACTATTCTTCAGCAGTGTCTAAGACACTGTTAAATCAGTCCAATAAAGTCTTTTTTCAGATCACTGTCCTTCCATTGAAAAGAATAATCTTAAAATATATAAAAAAATATATGCACAACCTTGGAACAACAAGCATTGGGATACAGAGATTGAGACATGGTTGGAATGGGCAAAAACAGTGATTCCAGAGATGGAGGCAGAGATGATGATGTGGAGAGATGTAGCGTCTGGGAACTCTAGACCCAGGGAGGGAGAGGGGCTGTGTGCTGACAACTAGGGAGCTGGCTTGTGGGATGTATCATTTGGTAGGTTGATGATGCATGGAGGGGATTGTAACCATGGCAGTGTAATGATATATGATAGGATGAATGTAAAGCTAATGTTCTCCCATGTAAACTATCACATAATTCACAATAAAACATAAGAAAGAAAGAAAGAAAGAAAGAAAGAAAGAAAGAAAGAAAGAAAGAAAGAAAAGAAAAGAATATCTTCCATTTCCTCTCATTATGTTCATAGTTCCTTTGTATCTTTTAACATATTTGTAATAGCTACTTTAGGAGTTGTCTTCCAGTTCCATAATTTCTATCATTTATTAATCTGTTCATATTGCTTAATTTTCTCCCTTTCATGGGGCCCATTTTCTTACTTCTTCAAACTTGTAGGAATTTATTATTGAATGCTCTATGTGGTGGATGTTACCATTGTTGAGTATCAGGAATTCCTTGTTTTTGTTTAAAGAATATAAATTATTGTTTGGGCAGCTATTTTAAGATCAGTTTATCTTTTCAGGCTTAGTTTTAAACTTCTAAAAATGAGAGTCTAGATTAGTTTAGATTTACTCCTAAGGTATTGCTTTTCAGCTGTCTCCACTATAAGATGGGTGCTCAATGAGGTCTCTCTAATTTAATTAGAAACTGAATGTCTCTCGATCCTGTATGAACTCTGGTTGCTTAGTAAGAGATTACATGTAGTTGTGGTTGCAAAAACTGACAATCGCAGCCTAACCATGTGATGAACATAAGACAAACCCAAATTGACATAATACCTACCCAGAATTCCCCAAAACTGTCAAGGCAACCAAAACCATCTGAGAAACTATCATTATCTAAAGGAAACTAAAGTATCCTGGATGGGATCCTGGAACAGAAAACAGACATTAGGTAAAAGCTAAGGAAATATTAATAAAGTGTGGCGTTTACTTAAAATAATGTATCATTGTTAGCTTATTAGTTTTGACGAATGTTCTATAGTACTCTAAGATGTTAACAATAGAGGAAATTGGGTCGGAGTTATAGGGCAACTCTCTGTACCATCGTTTCAACTTTTCTTTAATTGTAAAACTATTCTAAAATAAAAAAAAATTAAAAAACAACAACACAGCAACAAGAATAGGTAATATTTGAATTGTATCATTTCTATAATGAAGCCATAAAATTCTCACCAAACTTAGACTGATAATTTTATTGACTCCATATATTATTAGTTGGTGAACAGCAGCAATGAAATTTTTGTTATTGTTGTTTTTAACTTTTTACTATGAAGTGAGCGAACGTTTATAGACAAGATCATCAATTTTCCATTCAACAAATCATACACTTCTTTTCACTTCTATGTTTGCAATCCCCTCCATGCAACAACAGTTATCCCACTTCCTCTCTGTGGGTCCTGTTTGTATTCCACTCACCTTCCCATCCCTTCTCAATTTTGTCCTTAGGTAAATGTTGCTGCTCTGATTTTGAATGATTGATCATTCCATGGTGAACATTTTTTACTAGTGTTGTTGTTAAGTATCATAGAGTTGGTTCCAACCCACAGCAATCCTGTCTGACCTTGTAACTCATACCAATTTTGCAGTCCAGTGCATTAACCCCCAGCGCCATACCAGGACTTCACTAGTGTAGATAGTGTCATAGTTCCCCCTATATACTTATCTACTGCTTGACTGAAACTGGGCATCCTTGTCTGGTTCCTTTCCAGACTTGAAGGGTGATGTAAGGCCATAGTCTCATGTTCTTCCAGTCTCTTTCTGATCAGTAAACCCAGTCTTTTTCTATAATTTTGAGTTCCACTCTACATTTTCTCCTACTCTGTCCAGCACATTCTATTGTGATCCCTTTCAGAGCAGTTGGTAGTGATAGCCAAGAACTATCCAGCTGTAGTCTCAGAGTAGTGGAGACTGATGTTTACATGTTCCATTGGTCCCTTGGACTAATTACTTCCAAGAATTTTTAATTCTTGTCACTCTTCATTCTTCCACACATGGAGAGACCAACAGTTGCAACTTAGATGACTGATTATGCTCTTTTAAGATTCTAGACACTACATACCCATTAAAGGAGAATGTAGAACATTGTATTTGAGGACTATGTTATGCCAGTTGACTATGGTGTCCCTTGAGACTATGTCCTAATCCCTCAGGCCCAGCAACTCATTTCCTTAAGATGTTTGATAATGTCTTTATCATTGATAATGTTTTTATCATTCTGCCTGCTGTATGCTCCACCACATTTATACTTGTATTTGCAGGAAGGGTAAATATCGTGTACAAATATCCTCTTTCAAACCTGTATATATTTGTGGGTATGCACCACTTTTCCTCCCACACCCATTCAGCTTGCGTATCTGTCCAAGTATCTATCCTTAGAAAACATGTTCTAAGATCATGTGTTTAACACTATTTATCTCTGTCCCCTTTAGCCCTTGCATACCTCCCTGTTTCTTCACCTGTCTTCATCATTCTTCTGCCAGTCTCCTTCTTCTTACATTTTCCTCCTCCCTTCTTATATAATGCTCTCCCTGTCACCCACATTAACATGTGTGGACCCTCTAGTCAGAGAATTATTCTCACTTCCCTTCCATACCTAGTGATAATCAAAGATTTTTTTTTTTTTTTTTTGGCATTAAAACCTTTTCATGGGTTTTTACAATAATGGTCTCATACAATATTTGTCCTTTTGTACTTGACAAATGTCACTCCGCATAATATCCTCCAGATTCATCCATTTTATGAGGGTTTTTTTCCCCAGATTCATTGTTAGTCTTCACCATTGCAGCTTATTCTTCCATTGTGTGTATATGCCACAGTTTGTTTATTCATTCTTCCGTTGATGGGCATTTTTTTGTTATTGTGAATTGCATTGCGATGAACATTGGTGTGCATGTATCTACTCGTGTCCTGACTCTTATTTCTTGTATATATACCAACTAGAGAGATTGTTAGGTCATATGATATTTCTATTTCCAAATTTCTGAGGAAGTGCCACAGAAATTGAGCCATTTTACAGTTCCACCAGTAATGTAGGAGGGTCCCAATCTCTCCACATCCTCAACAACATTTGTTGTTTTCTGTTCTTTTTTAACTTTGCCATTAATGCTGTGGTGAGATTATATGTCATTGTTTTGATTTGCATCTCTCTAGTGACCTCAATTTGTAATACTGGGGAATTCTGTGGGCTAAATATTGAATGATGCAGACAGCATCAAAAGAAGATGGAAGGAATACACAGAGTCACTGTACAAACGAACAAACAAAAGAGTCAATGTTAAACTCTTTCAAGAGGTAACATGCATCAAGAGCCAATGGTACTGAAGGAAGAAGTCCAAGGTGCATTGAAGGCATTGGCAAAGAACAAGGCTCTTGGAAGTGATGGAATACAAATCGAAATATTTCAACAAACTGATGCAGTGCTGGAGGCACTCATTCATCTATGTCAAGAAATTTGGAGAACAGGTACTTGGCCAACTGATTGAAAGACATCCATATTTGTGCCCATTCCAAAGAGTGGTGACCCAACAGAATGCAGAAATCATAAGACAGTATCATTAATATCATATGCAAGTAAAATTTTTCTAAAGATAATTCAAAAATGGCTACAACAGTAAACTGACAATGAACTGCCAGAGATGCAAGTTAGATTCAGTTAAGGATGTGGAATGAGGGATATCATTGTTGACATCAGATAGACTTGGCTGAAAGCAGAGAATACCAGAAGAATGTTTACCTATGCTTTATTGACTACGCGAAGGCTTTTGATTGTGTGGATCATGACAAGCTATGGACAACATTAAGAAGTATGAGTATTCCAGAACACTTAATTGTACTTCTGAGAAATCTGTACATGGACCAAGAAGCAGTTGTTCAAACAGAGCATGGGAACACTGAATGTTTTAAAATTGGGAAAGGTGTGCAACAAGGTTGTGTTCTTTCACCATACTTATTCAACCTGTATGCTGAGCAAATAATACGAGAATCTGGGTTCTATGAAGAAAAACATGGCGTCAGGATTGGAGGAAGACTCATTAACAACCTGAGATATGCAGATGATACAACCTTGCTTGCTGAAAGTGAAGAGGACTTGAAACATTTACTGATGAAGATCAAAGAGCACAGCCTTCGATATGGATTGCATCTCAATGTCAAGAAAACTAGAATCTTCACCACTGGACCAATAAACAACATTCTTATCCATGGAGAAAAGATTGAAGTTGTCAAGGACTTCATTCTTCTTGGATCAACTATCAACACTCGTGGAAGCAGCAGTCAAGAGATCAGACGACATATTGCATTGGGCAAATCTGCTGCACAGGAACTTTTTAAAGTATTGAAGAGCAGAGATGTCAGCTTGAGGACTAAGGTGCACCTGACCCGAGCCATGGTATTTTCAATAACCTCATATGGATGCGAAAGCTGGACAGTGAATAAGGAAGATCGTAGAAGAATTGATGCCTTTGAGTTGTGGTGTTGGAGGAGAATACTGAAAGTGCCATGGACTGCCAAAAGAACCAATAGATCTGTTTTGGAAGAAGTGCAACCAGAGTGCTCCTTGGAGGCCAAGATGGCTAAGCTTCGTCTCTCATACTTTGGACGTATTGTCTTGAGGGAACAGTTGCTGGAGAAGGATGTCATGCTGGGTAAGGTGGAGGGTCAGAGAAAAACAGGAAGTCCCCTAACAAGATGGATTGGCCAGGTGACATCATTGATGGACTGAAGTGTGGCAGCGGTAGTGAGGTTGGCCCAGGATCGGACATTGTTTCGTTCTGCTGTGCATGGGGTCGCTATGAGTTGGTTCTGACTTGATGGTACCTGACAACAACAACAACAATACATTTAGTGTTCAGTCTTTCCATCTCTTTAAAGAATGACATTGGAATCTGAACTGGGATTGCATTATATCCATAGATTGCTTTGGGAAGTGTTGATATTTTCACAATGTGTAGTATGATATATTCATCTATTTTTGGAATTCTCTTTTGGTTTCTTATAGTAGTGTTTTGTAGTTTTCTTTGTATAGGCTTTTTCTTTCTCTGGTTAGATTTATTCCTAAATATTTCATCTTTTGAGTAGCTATTATAAATGGCATTGTTTTCTTAATTTCCTGTCCTTGTTAGTGTAGAGGAATCCAGTTGATTTTTCTATATTTATCTTATACCCTTCTACTTTGCTGAACCTTTGCTGAGTTCCAACAATTTCCTCGCAGTTTTTGGGATGTTCTATGTATAGAATCATATCATCTGCATATAGGGAGAGATTTACTTCTTCTCTGATGATTTGAATACCTGTAAGTTCATTTTCTTGCCTTATAGCTCTGACTAAGACGTCCAACACAGTATTGAATAGAAATGGTGATAAAGGGCATACTTGTTTGGTTCTTGTTCACAAAGGGAATGATATGAAATCTCTTTTTGCTCCTCCACAAATAAAACTTTGGAGTGAATGTCCAGAGAGATTGAAATTAGCAGTCTTTGTTGCTCATGGCCAGATCAATAAAAATATTGAACTAGTTGAGACTATAGAGCAACTATTTAACCATCCTATTTTGTAGGTAAAGAAACTGGGGCCCAGAGAGAAGAAGGGATTCATCTCAGGTCCTTTAAACACAAACACTGGACTGGAACCAGATTTTTTTTGTCTCCTAATTCAGTGTTCATTCTCCTTACCCATGTATCCTCTTTCATTTTTTCTGCTTAGCACAAAAGCCTCTGTGTTACTATATATTCTTTCATCTCCCCTCACCCACTTTGTTCAAAGAGCTGTGTAAACTAAATACTGTATACAAGACAATCGGAAAACACAAAAACTTCAGGATCAGATTGATTTGGGTCTGAATGTGAACTTCTCTAAAGTTTCTGTAATCCCTGTCTCTCAGTGAGATTCAGTACATAAAACCTCTTACAGAGCTTGGCCATAGTGGACTCCCATAATGATCGTTTCCTTCCATAGAAATATGTCTTTGTTTACACCAGTGACAGCACTCAGGATGCTTGAGGCCCTTAAGTAGCACATTAGCACATAAAAAAAACAGTGTAATAACTACATCTATGGAAGTGATTCCTAACTAGAGTTGTTTTTCATAGAGCCAGCCATGTCTGTAGGCCTTTCTACTTGCCATAAATTGTTCTCCATCATACTCAAGGCTAATAAGTAGGGAGAGACTGTACTTTTACATGGCAAATTGGTTAATGGGATTCAGGATCTAGCCCCATCTTGCGGGAGCCAAGGAGACACCAGACTGAACGAATGCATCATTAGGATATGTTTTTTAAATCTTCACAGGCTGAGAGGTATGGAATTTGGAGCCTTGAAATGTTCAGCTCAGTCTATGCATTTTATTGTCTCTCTTCTCTAAATCTGATGAAAACTGAGATTTCCGTTTCAGATGACATTAAAATAAGTATAGTGTCTGCCTTTCATTTGCATTTTAGAATGAAAAAAAGGGTTTGTGTTCTGTGGGTACTTTGTGGCCTGCTTTGGATTGCTAGCTCTGATCACCCAGCACAGAGGCAGGCTAGAAATGTAGAAAGACAAATCATTATTGGATAATTTATCAAAGTTTTAAAACCTTTTAAACTGTGATTAATTCATGCTTTTACTGTAGGATTCTTGAGAAATTATAGCAACTCTGTCCTAGTTAGGCTTCTTGCAAGCACTTTCCAACAAGGATTGGACTGAGAGCAGGATTTTGGGAAATGATATCAGGAAGAAGAATTGAGGGAATAGGAAAATTGGAAAAGAGATGGGAGAAAGACCAACAAAGGGTTTTTAGAGTGGAGTGATTGAGGTAGCTCTCCATCTAGGGACTTGCTAAGAAACCATACTAAACATTAGTTAGAATTTTCTCACCAAAGAGGATGGACAACATATCTCCTGAGGTGTGTTCTCTATGGCTGAAAAGTGCTTTTGGAGATGTTAACCCTCCATCACATCTATGTATCTTTGTGTGTGGCTGCAAGGAAGGCAAGTCAAAGAGGTATGAACAGGAGTTTGTTGCAGTACTCCGGTGTGGGCCTAGAACTGCCTACCAAACTGCAATGAAGTCAGATGGAATAGGGGCGATGGCACCATAGCACGTTCTAGAACTATACTGTACAATACAGTAACCACTATACCCACCCACTGCAATCCAGTTGATTCAGACTCACAGTGACTAATGCTATAGGACAGAGCAGAACTGCCCATAAGGTTTCTGAAGCTGTTAACCTTTATGGAAGCAGACTACCTTATCTTTCTCCTGCTGAGTGGCTGGTGGTTTGAACTGCTGACTTTTCAGTTAGCAGCCCACTGTGCCACATGTACATTAATAAAAAAACAAAACAAAACAAAAAAAACCTCAGTTTTTCAGTAGCACTAGCCACATTTCAAGTTCTTGATAACCATGGATGTATAGCTAATGGACAGAACAGATATAGAACATTTTTAATAGCAGCAGAAAGATCTCTTGGGTTGATCTAGAAGATAGCTCTCTGAGGATCTTCAATTCTGTAGACCCTTTATAGACATTTCTGAAGTGAGTATCTTTTAGTCAGGATAGGCTGTATTTGGCTGCAGTAGCAAACAACCCCCAACTCTTATGACTTAAACAACGAAGATTTATTTCTCATTTATTCTGATGTTCAACATAGGATTCAGATTGAGACAGCACCACCATCTGGAAAATTGTCCATTGCCATAGCAGGAGAAAAGAGTTCTGTGGGTCTCTCGTACCAACAGTTGACTGCCCTGTGCCAGACGTGATATACCATTTCTATTCACAACTCAGTGGTCTGAACAAGTCATACAATCCCACAGAGAAAACAAGAATTCAGAGAGGAAACTAGGGCATCAGTGAGCAGGTCTATTGACTACCTTGTTTATAGAATAAATAAATGATCATTTATTCACTTAATTACTGAAACATTTATTCAATAGATACTTAAACGTCTACTGTGATTTCTGGGGATGTAGTGATGAATAAGCAGACATGCTCCTGTCCATACAGAGCTTACCATTTCTTGGAAGGCCAGACCATTAAAGGAGCAGCAGCAGAGAAAGTGAGAAATAACAAGATGCTTGACATCAGCAAGCAGAGAGCTTTCATATATCTCAATGAGATAACTGGAACTGTGACTATTTTTCTCAGTTAAGGAGGTAAGAACAAGCACTGGAATATGAAAGGGAGGCCTCTGTGTATTTCTCCATTTGTGACTTAGCCTCATTCCTAAAGGGAGTCTAAGAGAGGTGTTTAACTAGCCCTTGCCAAGTGTGGACCTTGACTCCACATGCCCTGGATAGATGCCTGGGGATTGATTGCATAGAAGTCTTCTTCTGTGGACACATGGGATTAGATCCACAGAATTCACAATGGCACTGAGAGGGAGTCCGGGCTAGAGTTGTTAGCACTGAGCCTTAGCTGGGTAGCAAACCTGGGAGACAGCAGGCCTTTCTTGAAACACATAGAAGGGCATATGAGAGCATCCAAGAGCACAATGTCATGTGAGTATGTCTCCAAGGACTTGAAGGTAGGGAAAGCAGGGGTCTGTGTTAGGGAGGTGTTGCATAGGTGCATCTTGCTCTTTTCCAGGCTCTGTGTTGGCAACCTGCCCTTATCTCTGCTAGTCCTCAGAGTAGGGCCTGTGGCCAAATGTCACAGTTCAGTTCCTGTCATCTGGTTTAGGGAATGTCTACAAAGTGAAAGCTTATTCGATTCCAATATCTAACAATGTGGTTCTTTCTCTTCAAATCTGTTCATTCAAAACAGACATGCTGGAAGAAACATGGCGGTTGAAAGTAAGGACTCTGGGTCAAATATCCTGGATTTGCATCTTAGTTCTGCCACTCATAGCTGTGTGGTTCTGGACAAGTTACTTAGGCATTTTGTGCCTGGACTTCCTCACCTATAAAAATAGACATAATAATTGTACCTGACTCAAATGGTGGATTGTATTGGTTAAACAATGTGATAAAGGATTGTACTGGTTAAAAGTACAAAAAAAGATGCCAGGCACAATTAGCAATTATGTTATTATTATCATTATTGTCATTATTCTTATTAGCAGCTGGTGAAGTGTCCAACAGCATATCTTTTGTGTTAGGGTTGGGGAATGTACAAAGTTAGCTTAGCATTCATGTAGCACGGTGGTTATGATAGGAGCCAGGCAATCAACCAGCCCAGGCTTCAAGTCTGGGTCTTTCATTCCCTGAATGGGTGACTTTGGATCAGTTACTACCTTTTCTAGGCATCATCTGCAAAATTGATAATGACTCCCAAGGTTTGCATGGGAATGGACTGAGATGATGTACATACATCAAAAGTCAGCCCCGTCCTCTATCTAGAATGTTTCTCCCTAATTCCCTGCCTGATCAGTCCTTAACTGTCCTTCAAGAACCAGGTCCCAGGATACCAGCTCTTCCCAAACTCATCCATCTACTATGTGCCTATTTTCTCTCATCCACCATCCATCAAGTTTCTCTTTACCCTCTACAATTACTGCTAAACCAGATCATATCATGTACTCTTTAGGATCTTGAACATCAAGCTAAGCCAATCTCATCATATTAGATAGCAGTGAGACACATTGAAGGATTTTGACTCAGAGAGTGGCCTACCTGATCACTGGTATCAAAGAAGGAAGTGGAAAGGCAACTGCACAAGTCAGTGGGGTCAAGTGAAATGTAATAGTGAAATTTAGAGTCCTTACTGCATGACTCATAGTATACTACATACTCATTTGGATTAACTCCTTCAATCTTCACAGTAACCCCACCCTATGGGTACTTTTGTTATCTCCAATTTACAGATGGCACAGAGAGCTTAAGTTAGTTGGCCAAGATTACACGGCAAAAAAAAAAAAAAAAAATCCAGGTCTGGGATTTAAATCCAGAAAGCAGGTCTGTGAGCCTGAGCTATGCCCATAAAATGGCTGCATTTTTGTGGGGATTAGGGAAGGAGAGGGAAAATGGAATATACAAAACTTGTGGGGGAAGTTGTCTCACCAAGGGCACCAGAGGAATGATGAAAGACGTGGTTTAAAGCAGTCAGGGTGTTTGTCTTGAGATGGGAGAAGCCTTGTTCTCTGAAACAGAAGAGAAAGAGAAATTGTGAGGAGAGAGGGAGTAACGTGAGGTAAGGAGGAGTTGCCGGATCTCCTGGGAAACAGCTCTGAATTGCTGAGGCGAAGGTGACACAGAGTGCACAGAGTGGTGCTTGTTAGAGGCTCACAAAGGGGAAGTAGGGCTTTGGAAACAGTACTATAACAAAAAGTTTGTTGTACTGCGGTGAGGCATGTTCTATGAAGGCAGAATAGTTAGAATGGGACTAGCTGGATTCAAATCTAAACCCTGCCAATTTCTACCTGCATGACTTTGGGCAAGCCACTTAACTCTCTGTCTTTGTTGGAAAATTGTGTTAATAATGGTTCCTATTTTATGGGATTAGAAGATTGATGGAACACAAATACACAGATTTACTGTACCAAAAAGAATTGGTTGAGTTTCATCCATTTCAAGAAGTAATACTGATTAAGGAACCAATAGTATTGGTTCAGAAGAAGTCCAAGCTGTACTGAAGGCTTTATCAAAATACAACATTCCAAGAATTGAACGAATACCAATTGAGATGCAACACTAAAAGTGCTCATCATCTATGCCAAAAATTTGGAAGACACCTATCTGGAAGAGATCTATATTTGTACCCATTCCAAGGAAAAGTGACCAAACAGAATGCAGAAAGTATGAAACAATATCATTAATACCACACACAAGTAAAATTTTTTGCTAGAGATCATTTTTAAATGGTTGCTATAGCATACACAGGGAACTGCCAAAAATTCAAGCTGGATTCAGAAGAGGACATGAAATGAGGGATATCATTGCTGATATCAGATGGATCTTGGCTGAAAGCAGAGAATACCAGAAAGGTCTTTCCTATGTGTTATTGTCTATCTGAAGGCAGTAGATAGACTATATGAGTCATAAGAAATTATGAATAACATTTCGCAGAATGGGAATTCCAGGCCACTTGTTGTATGCTTGTGGCATCTATATATAGACCAAGTGATACTGCATGGTGTAAAATCAGGAAAGGTGTGTGCCAGGGTTGTAGTCTTTCACCATATTTGTTCAATCTGTATGCATAACAAATAATCTAAGAAGTTGGACTATATGAGAAGAATATGGCATTAGGATTAGAGGAAGGCTCATTAACAACCTTTGATTTGTAGATGAAACAACCTTGCTTATGGAAAGTGGAGAAGACTTGAAACACTTATTAATGAAGACCAAAGAATACAACTTTCAGTACGGATTACAACACAATGTAAAGGGAAAAAAATCCTCATAACTAGTGTGATGACCAAATTATAATAAACGGAGAAAGGATTGATGTTGTCAAAGATTTCGTTTTACTTGGGTCCATAATCAATGCTCGTGGAAGCAACAGTCAAGAAATCAAATGTCCTATTGCATTGGGATCCTGTTGTGGCACTGTAGGATCAGCACTGAACTTTGAACCAAAGGTCAGCAGTTCAAACCCAACATCTGCTCCTCGAAACACTATACAGGGTCTCTCTGAGTTGGAACTGAACTCAACGGTACTTAACAACAACTTTGCATTGGGCAAATGTACTTAACAACATATAATGTACTTAACAACAACAATATTGCATTGAGTAAATTTGCTGCAAGAGAACTCTTTAAAGTGTTAAAAAGCAACGATGTTGCCTTGAGGACTCAGATGTACCTGACCCAAGCCATGGTATTTTCAGACATATCATGCAAACAATAAATAAAGAAGATCAAAGAATTGATGCCTTTGAGTCATGATGTTGGCAAAGAATACTGAATGTATATACTGTGTACTGCCAGAAGAATGAACAAAACTGTCTTGGACGAAGTACAGCTAGACTGCTCCTTAGAAGCAAAGGTGGCAAGGCTGTCTCATATACTGTGCACATGTCATCAGGCAGCATCAGCCCCTGGAGAATGACATCATGCTTGGTAAAGTAGAGAGTGAACAAAAACAAGAAAGCCGTCAATGAGATGGATTGACACAGTGACTACAAGAGTAGTCTCAGACATAGCAAATATTGTGAGGATGCGTAGGAGAGGTGGTATCTTACTTGACTGCACATAGAGTCACTATGAGACAAAACCAACTCCATAGTTCTAATAGCTTATAGAATTAATTGTTGTGATGGACTGGTTAGTTGATGGGGAGTCCTTAGAACTTTTGGATGGTCAATGGTATGTGCTAACTATTGATATTGCTGTTGTTACTTTTCCTACAATTGTGGGAATTTTGAGAGAAAGAGAATGATGGTAGCCGGTGGTCTAGAACTCTCAGAATGGGTCCTATAACCCATTGGGCTGGAGTTCAGAGACATTCTTGATGGTTTGGGTTTGAAATGTGGGGAGAATGATTCCACTTTTGATCAATCAAATCCTTCATTTTTCAGTGGCTAATTCCAGAATCACCAATGATGTCTTCAGAATCAAATTCCTACTGTGAGAACAAACGTGTTCCATAGAGTACTTACTAATAAAATACCAAGCCCAAGGAAAGGATGGAGACTTATGGAAAAATACCAGATACACTAACAAAGGAAATTGGTTAATCTGGTCTTCAAACCACAGATCCTGCCAACCCCTTCATCAAGGTTTCAGTGAGCTTACAAGCCTTCCCCCCAAATTTTCCATTTCAGAGCAGATATATGTCACACCTAAGCTTTCCTCTTCCCTGTCCATGCCATTCCCACCCCTTCTGTGACGTCAGTTTCTGGGATCACCAACAGAACTGAATATATTGATATAGGTGATTGAGTTAAGTCAAATGCATACATTTAATTTGATAGCATACTGCTTTACATTTATAGGATGCAGCACATTTAGTTGATAACAGCTCACTTCATCAGCCTAAAACTGTCAACATCTTGACTAAAATTCCTTTTAGAAGTACCACCTTTTGATGTTGGAGTACCACCTCTTTTGACCTGGGTCATTGGAATTAGTAAGGGTCAGGGCCAAGAAAAAGACATACGCCCACCTTCAATTCTCCAACACACACACACACACCTCCACAAGCTTATTCCACTGATAAAAAAATATATATATTTGGTTTTATAAATCTTTTTAAATGGACATACCCGTTCACTTTAATGGGGATTCTCACAATTATATGTGCTACTACCTGAACTGTTATTGTGATTATTAAGTGTCATCAAGTCAGTTCTGACTCACAGCCACCCTGTATAGGTTCTCTGAGGGTTTGAATCACCAACCATGTGGTTAGCAGTTCACTGCTTATCCCACAGTGGCAAACCAGGACTCCACTGAATCTGGACTGCCAGTGGGGCCTGCGGGGTATCTGAAGACAGAGGCAAAGATGGAGAAAGAGTGCAGAGGAGATGAGGTCCTTTCAAAAGTATCTCACCTTCTTTACAAAATTTATTAGACCCTCCATGTTGACTGGTAGTGAAAGATGACCACTTGGGGAATTTCATCAAAGACATTGCAAAATGTGTTCCTAAATGAAGAAGAAAGCATTTTAGCTCCTTTATAAATCCGCCACTCAGAGCACCATCATTTATTTAATAAACATATCTGAGGTTTTCAATATTTGCTACATGTTGGAATCACCTGGGGAATTGGAAAAACAAAAAAACAAACACCCAATCTAAGAGCCAGGCCGTACCTCAGACCAGTTAAATCAGAATCTCAGGAAGTAGGGTATCCAACCAACCATCAATATTTTTTAAAAGACCCCAGGTGATTCCAAAGTGCAGCTGTCATGCATAGTGATTTCTATGTGACTTCTGCATCTTAACACACTTAACTTTCACAACAATCTTATAAGAGAGGTGCTGACATTATCCCCATTTCATAAAAAAAGAGACAGAGACATAAGAGTCCTGTGCTTTTCCTTAAATCACATGGTTATTAAATTCCAGAGTATGGATTTGAACCCAGGCCATCTGGCTCCAGAGTCTCAGCTCATAGCCAACAGGTTCATTTCCTCTCACAAGAGAGACCCAAGGACTTGGCAAAGTTACATACTGTAAAGTAGTCATAGAACAGGATATGGAGACCCTACATCTGCTTTCTGGGAAGCTGAATGAAGATCCTCCGAAGCAACGCTGTTTTTATAATTAGTGGTTTAAAAACAATGTCTACCAGAAAGTGCAGACTTTCCTATTCCTCCTACAGACTGTCTGAGGGCAAAATTTCCAACCTTTCTCTTTCTTTCCTATTTCCACCCAAAAAGATCAAGAGCTAGACTCCAGCCAGAATTAAGTGGAGAGTGGGTGTAGTCTGTCAGCTGGTCCTGCACACATCTCTTCTATTTTTGAGGAAGGTCCAGCCAACTAGGTTGAAGGTTTACTAACACTTGAGTTGGGATGAAAGACTAATCACACATATGCTTGTCAAAAATAAGTCTGCTGCTTTATTAGATAGACTGAGGAAAGAGAAAAGTTCTAGAAGTCCCACTGTGTCTAGTCCCTGTTGCTTCTCCAAACCAGCCCTGTAATCCTTGGTGAGTTATTTCACTTCTCTCTGGGACTTGGTTTCCTCTTTGGTAAACTGAAGAAGGTTGAATTTCATTTGAGATCACATTTCAGTTCAGCCAAGAGGCATGTTTTGTTTGGCCCTCAGTATGCTTTACCATATTCTGAATTAATTGCCAGCATTTGAAAACTGGAATCATTTATGTAAATATCTGGAGTTCCAGCTTTTCTTGAAAAATTACAAGAAATATTCTTGCCACAATGGGTCCTATAGGGCAGCCATGGGCTAGAGCTGAGAGGCAGCTGACCTTTTAGGTGGGACACATTCTCCTCAGATGTCTTCATTTTTCATTTGGCCATTGTCACTCTTTGTTTCTGTTTTTTACTTGTATTTGGCTTCTATAGTGACTAGAAATCAGATGTTCAGCAGAGTCTCCTGCAGAGGTTGAGATTCCTTGATCTTAAAACTTGTGAGGCAGGAAGAAAGTTGTAGGGACTCAGACTCAGTTAATATTTTCATATAAAGATATGGACAAAGTAAAATGAATAAATGGCAATGTTGTTTCTCAGATACTTGCCTACATTTTATCATTGCACTTGGCACATATAATTTTATAATGCTTGGCATACTTTATGTGCATTTTTGCATTCTGGCTCACTCTTTGAAAGCATAGCAGAGACAAGACAAAAACCATAAAAGGTTATGGAGAAATTGCCATGGTCAAGAAGACAGAGGACAGGATAATTTGTTCACAGAAGGACAGTCTGAAATTACAGAAGAACTACCTGTTCTTCAAAACTAGATAATCGGAAATAAATTCTGCAGGGGGGAAAAATGTCAGATGGGTGCTGAATGTAATGTTGTTTTGCACAGACCACAGGCAATAAATCTTTCTCTTTTGATGAGATGTGAAATTGTCAGAACTGGGTTGTTTATTTAGGAATTTTCTGATCACATAGTCAGTTGAGTTCTCACATAAATTTAAAACTTGTTTACTCTGCACTTGAGCTCTTCTGCAAGGACACTAATGGAAATTCAACTCGATGTAGATGATACATGATCTTAATCCCATGCCCTCTCCCCACTCACAATCGTTTTTATGCCTAGCCTTTATTTTTACTGGACTATTTGTGAAAATAAAAGTAGTATGTATAAATATAACATAGTTCAGAAAGATATGAAATGAGAAATACACATATCATCTCCCTGATCTTAACCTCAGTGTTAACTGCAGTATAATCATCTATATCCTTTCAGAAAAATGTATTCACATTCTTTTCTGTTTACAAAAATATAATCACATTTAGATATTTTCTGCCTCTTCTAAAGTTTATACATCACCATATACCAATCATGTTTGTTTTTTTCAGTAACTTCAGAATATTCTACTTTTTGATTAGACTGTAAATTTCTTAATCAGTTCTTTTTGATGAATAGGTTATTTTTTGTGAGTTTGGCTATTAACAAAAAGAAAAAAATCTCTTAATAAACATAATGGTCTATATATCTTAGTGTATATCTGTCTTGTGAGTAAATAATCAGCAGCCCATACATTCATTTGGTTAACAATATTCTACCTGAAAATGCATAGTTTTCATATTTAGAGTTTGTAGCTTGGATAGAGTGCTTGTTATAAACTATAATGGCATTGTTGTTGTCCTTAGGTGCCATTGTGTCAGTACCAACTCACAGAGACCCTATGCACAACAGAAGAAAACACTGTCCGGTCCTGTATCAAACTCAAAATTGCTTCTAAACCTGAGCTCATTGCTGCTGCCACTATGCTAATCTATCTCATTGGGGGTCTTCCTCTTTTATCTGATCTTCCACTTTACCAAAGGAGCTCTGGTAGCATAGTGGTTAGAAATAGGGCTCCGAACCACAAGGTCAGCAGTTCGAAACTACCAGCTGCTCCACGGGAGAAAGATGAGGCATTCTGCTCCCGTAAAGATTTAAAGCCTCGGAAACCCCGTACAGGGTCGCTATGAGTTAGAACCAACTCCATGGCACACAGCCAGCCAGCCACTTTACCAAATATGATATCCTTCTCTAGTGACTGGTTCCTCCTTATATGTCTGAAAACATCCTAGCTTCCAAGGAACATTCGAGCTGTATTTCCTACAACACAGACTAGTTTGTTCTTTTGGCAGTCCATGGTACTTTCAATATAATCTTCCAACACCATAACAAATGCATCAATTCTTTTATGGTCTTCCTTATTCACTATCCAATTTTCACCTGCTTATGAGGTTATTGAAAATACCATGGCTTGTGTCAAGCGCACCTTAGTCCTCAAACTGACATCTTTGTTCTTCAACACTTTAAAGCAGTTTTGTGCAGCAGATTTTCCAAATGCAATACATTGTTTGATTTCTTGACTACTGCTTCCATGAGTGTTGATGGTTGATATAAGCAAAAGGAAGTCATTGACAACTTCAATCTTTTCTTCATTTTTCTTATGTTATTTATTGGTCCAGTGATTAGGATTTTTGTTTTCTTTACATTGAGGTGCAGCCCATATAGAAGACTGGTTTTTGATCTTCATCAGTAAGTATTTTAAGTCCTCTTTGCTTTCTGCAAGCAGGGTTGTAGCACCTGCAATATATTAATAAGCCTTCAACACTTTAAAAAGGTCTTGTGCAGCAGATTTGCCTAATACAATATGTTGTGTGATATCTTGACTGCTGCTTCCATGAGTGTTGATGGTTGATCCAAGAAGAATGAAGTCTTTGGCAACTTCAGTCTTTTCTCCATTGGTAAGAATGTTGTTTATTGGTCCAGTGATGAAGATTTTTGTTTCTTTACATTGAGATGCAATCCATACCAAAGACTGTTAATACTTTAAATCCTCTTCACTTTCAGTAAGCAAGGTTGTATCATCTGCATATCAGAGGTTGTTAACGAGCCTTCCTCCAATCCTGATGCCACGTTTTTCTTTATATAACCCAGTTTCTCAGATTATTTGCTCAGCATACAGGTTGAATAAGTATGGTGAAAAAATACAACCCTATCACACACCTTTTCTTGCTTTTAAACCATTCGGTGTTCCCATGTTCCCTTCAAACAACTGCCTCTTGGTCCATGTACAGATTGCTCATGAGCACAATTAAGTGCTCTGGAATACTCATACTTCTTGTACCCATTCCAAAGAGAGGTGACCCAACAGAATGCGGAAATCATCAGACAATATCTTTGATATACCATGCGAGTAAAGTTTT
>NW_006408546.1:537954-539177 GCF_000296735.1 Chrysochloris asiatica | reverse complement strand
AACTGGTGAGCTTGAACCACCAACTTTGCAGTTCAAACTGACTTTGCAGTCTGGCGCATTAACCCACAGCACCACACCACAACTAGAATCCTTTAATATTGCAACTTGAGGCTTGAATTTTTTCTTGAGTTTCCTCAGCTGAGAAATGTTGAGTGTGTTCTTCCTTTTTGGTTCTCCAACTCCAAGTCTTTGCACATTTCATTATAATATTTGACTTTGTCTTCTTGAACTTTGAAACTTTTGGTAAATCTCTTTTATTTCCTCATTTATTCCATTTGATTTAGCATCTCTATACTGGGGGGCAAGTTTCAGAGTCTCTTCTGACATTGATTTTGGTCTTTTCCTTCTTTCTTGTCTTCTTAATGACCTTTGTCTTTCTTCATGTATGATGTTCTTGATGTCATTCCACAACTCTTCTGGTCTTTGGTCATTATTATCTAATGCATCAAATCTGTTCTAGAGATGGTCTCTAAATTCAAATGGGATATGTTTGAGGTTATATTTTGGTTCTCATGTACATGTTTTAATTTTCTTCAGCTTCAGCCTGAAGAAATTACATATGAGCAATTGATGATCTGTTCCACAGTCTACCCTGGCCTTGTTTTGGCTGATGATATGGAGCCTTTCTACCATCTCTTTCCACAGATGTAGTCAATTTGATTTCTGTGTATTCCATCTGATGAGGTCCATGTGTATAGTCATATTTTTTGCTGTTTAAACAGGGTATTTGCAGTGAAGAAGTCATTGGTGTTGCAAAATTCTATCATGCAACTTCTGGCATCATTTCTATCACCAAGGCCATATTTTCCAACCACGGATACTTCCTCTCTGTTTCCAACTTTTGCATTCCACTTGCCAGTAATTATCAATACATCTTGATAGAGTATTTGATCAATTTTAGACTAAAGAAGTTCATAGAATTCTATAATCACTGGCTTTAGTGGTTGGTGTATAAATTTGAATAGTAGTTGTATTAACTGGTCTTCCTTATAAATGAATGGATATTATCCTATCACAGACAGAGTTGTACTTCAAGACAGATCTTGATGTGTTGTTTTTGTTGATGAATGTGGTACCATTCCTCTTTGATTTTTCATACCCGGCATAGTAAACCATGTGATTGTCATATTCAAATTGGTCAGTATCAGTCCATTTCAGCTCACTACTGCCTAGGGTATCAATGTTTATTTGTTCCATTTCATTTTTGATAATTTCCAATTTTC
>NW_006408546.1:516563-537614 GCF_000296735.1 Chrysochloris asiatica | reverse complement strand
TGCTGATATTTAAAATACCCATGACATAGCTTCCAGAATCACAGCAACATGCAAGCTACCGCAGTAAGACAAACTGACAGATGAGTTGTGGCACTATAGGATAAGCACTAGACTGTGAACCACAAGGTCAGCCATTCAAATCTACCAGTTACTCCTTAGAAATCCTGTACAGGGTTGCTCTGAGTTGGAATGAAGTCTACAGCACTTAATAACATCAAGTGACTATCCAGTGAAGGTCTGTTGGTATAGTGGTGCAGTGATTAAGCACTTGGCTGGTAACTAAATGGTCTACTTGTTGTTGTTAAATGCTGCTAAGTTGATTCCAACACATAGTGACCCTGTACAGGGTTTGAGGAGCAGCTGATGAGTTTGAACCACTGACCTGTGGTTCGCAGTCTAGTGTTTCTTCTATAGTGCCACACCAGGTAGTCACTGGCTGCCTGAAAGTCTTACTTTGTTCCGTGAACCTCAAACCACTCATCTTTGGTTTCAGATTAGCTCTTCCTTATTTTTTCTGGCCATATGAAAATCCCCTCCCATCATTCATCATTGCTTTGATTAGCAATAGTTTTTCATACTAACAAACGACGGTTTGGGTGAAACGACAGAAATGCTGGCCAGAAACAGGTTGTTTGCAGGAGATGATGAGAATGACATGTGGACAGACCTTCATGTAGTTGACATCTGTCTAATGCAGTGGATGTAGCAGCTTAAGAGAGAACTCAGTCCGGTACTGTACCACAGTTTAGTATCAAGGCTCCTTAGCTTCTGTCGCTGTATTGGTGGCTACAATGGGCCAATCTGCCTCAGAGTGTCCTGGTATGTGGGAAAAATGCATTCACCAAGTTTAGGGAGGCAAGAAGACATCTTGTAGACCTTCATCTTGGATAAATTGATTTGTTGTCAGTAGCTGTTGTTCCAATTGATTCCAACTCATAGTGACCCTGTATAGGGTTTCCAAGGAACAGTTGGTCAGTTTGAACTGCCAGTCTTGTGGGTGGCAGTTCAATGCTTATCCTATAGTACCACACCAACACTCTGTGAGTAGTTGTCGTTATTGTTAAGTTCCGTCGAATCACTTCCGTAGTGGAATACGAGCTGGGCTGCTAACAAGGTCAGCAGTTTGAATCTACCAGTTGCTTCACTGGAGAAAGAGGAGGCTCTTGGCTCCTGTAAAGATTTACAACTTTGGAAACCCTATATAGGGTCACTATTAGTTGGAACTGACTCGATGGCACACAACCACCACCACATAATATTAATGAATTGTATGTGTTTGATGTCTGTCTTCCCATTCAACTGGAAGTTTCAAAGCCATGGCCATTGTATCCTCTTCAATATCCCTGGGATTTAGAAGAGGACTGAAAATAAAGCCAGTCCTCCAAAAATATTGATTAATCATTAATTGATGAATGAGCAGCATCAGCCTTCAATCATTCTGTCCCTAGTGATGCCTATGGGCAGTAAAGAGAATAGGTTAGCATTGAATGTTGTTGTTGTTATGTGCTGTGGAATCGGTTCCGACTCATGGCAACCCTATACAGGGTTTCTGAGGCTGTAAATCTTTATGGGAGCAAAAAGCCTCATCTTTCTCCCGCAGAACACCTGGTAGTTTCGAACTGCTGACCTTGCTGCTCGCAGCATTGAATAGTTGTTTTTTTCTACATTCCCCAGCCTCCTTTGCAATTAGTTGTGGCCATGTGACTTGTGCTGGCCAACGAAAAATGAGCAGAAATAACATACCAAGATAGTTAATAGCTGGAGTCTATCCTTCATCACTCTATTCTACTGAAATGCCCTTGAAGACCACAGCTTCCAGGTGGCATAGCTTCAAAATGAAATATCCTCTGACCTACATAAGACTTTATGAAAGAAATAAGCTGTGTTAAGTCAATGAGATTAATGTTTTGCAGCAGCAATTATTATTACTCTTACACATGACCTTTTTTTTTCTTCAAGTGCAGAACTTTGAGTTACATACCACGTTATCTTTCATTTTTCATAACGAAAGTTGGAAGTCTGCTGTTGATCCCCTCCCCAACTCCCAAGGTTAATTTTCCTTGCCATTGTCTTCTTACAGGTTGAAACCATTTATTCTTTTTCAGATATTTTCATGGTAATCAGAATCATGAAAGTAGCAAAGTGACATGTTTCCTATTTTCCAGGAGGCACTCGGTGTAGGCCCTCCTGATAATAGACAATCTAGTCAAGTCCTAACAAATGGGGCTGGACTTTCTCTCATAATTTTCCCAGTAATTGGAGGCAAAAATGTGAAATCTCCATTCAGCAGGGAAAAAGGGTTGGCAGCTGTTTGAAAGAGATGAGCGTTGGCTGAGCTCCGTCTTAAATGTTCCTGGCTTGATTTGTGCACTTAATCTCTTTATTCAACCCCCTTGTCTCCATTCTTGCTGTTTTGCTACCCAGAAACTACTTGGTGAGGCCTAGAAATAAAATGGGGAGAAAGATGGTTAGGAAAATCAAGACCAAGCTTTATTTTTAACATAATGCCCCTGAATCCACTATTTTTGTCTATTGCATCCTGATCAAAAGAACACACATATCAGAATAAAAATAGCTCCTTTTAATAGGAAAATGAACAGGCAGGCAAGATACAATTCAACTTATGAGAGGATCTGTAGAGTTCTGCATTAATCTCAAAATCTATTATTTACCTGGTGCCAACTCAAGAAATGCATAAAGTTTTTCAATGTTAGCTAAAGTTTGACTCCTGTAAAGATTTACAACTTTGGAAACCCTATATAGGGTCACTATTAGTTGGAACTGACTCGATGGCACACAACCACCACCACATAATATTAATGAATTGTATGTGTTTGATGCCTGTCTTCCCATTCAACTGGAAGTTTCAAAGCCATGGCCATTGTATCCTCTTCAATATCCTTGGGATTTAGAAGAGGACTGAAAATAAACTATTGGTTGAATAGTGGCCTATGGCTTAGTTACCTAGTGCTGCTGTGACAGAGTACCTCAAGTGAGTAACTTCAAAAGAACAGAAGTTTACTTTTTCAAAGTTCACGAGGCATAGGTCAATATCAGAGTCTCAGCCATGTAGATCCCTTCTTTGTACAGACAAAGCTTTAGTGTTCCTTGTTAACTGTTGTCCTGTTGATTCTGACTAACGGTGACCCTGTCTAGGGTTCCAGAGGTTGTAAATTTTTACAGGAGCAGAAAGTCTTATTTTTCACCCATGGAGCAGATGGTGGCTTTGAACAGCTTATTCCACAGTGCCACCAGGACTCTGAAGAGTTCTTAAGTATTCCTTGGTGATCCTTAGGTTATAGATGATCTTCAGATGGCATCTGTCTTCCCTTGTGTGTGCATGAATCTACGTTCATTCTACTCTTCATATAAATCAGAAGTTGTTAGGTTTAGGTTCCACCCTGTGTTGGTATTACCTCAAGTGATTGGTTACATTGCATTAGACTGTATCATGAAGGATGATTACATATGATTGTACTACCTCTGCAGGTATAAGGGTTAGAATTGCAACACATATTTTGGGGGCACACAATTCAATCCATAACACCTCACCAGGCAACTCACTCAAATGGGATCAGAAGGCAGCTGCTTAATTAGTTCCTAAGTGGTCACTAGGGTCAGTTAGATATGAAGGTAATGCTGGTAGCCCCAGGATGACTAGCAGGACAAAGGGTAAACACAGGCTGGGCTAGTCCTCCATGCCTATGTTATTCCTTCATGTTGTTTCTTCTCAAATTCCTGAAGGGTCCTAGGAGCTTCGGAAGGGACCTGTGCTAGTGAAGGACCCTCAAACTTAAGCTTAATCAGCTTCATATTAAGCCCACCACTGTCCTCAACACATACTATAATCCCTCTAGAGCCCAGAAAGTTAGGTGTTATTAAAACCATTTTGTTGTTGTTGAGTGCCATTGAGTTAGTTCCAACTCGTAGCTTTTCAAGGAGCAGCTGGTGGGTTTGAATCACCGACCTTGTGGTTAGCAATCCAGTATTTATCCTACAGCACCAGACCAGGACTCCTAAAACCATTTTGTTGTTGTTGTTAAGTGCCATCGAGTCAGTTCCTACTCATAGCAACTCTGTATAGGGTTTTCAAGGAACTACTGTTGAATTTGGACAGCCAAACTTGCAGTTCAAACCAACCAAGTGGTCGAGTGCTTATCCTACAGAACCACAAGTTAAACTATGAAACATGAGGGGAAGTACCTTTGCCTAACATCTACAGATAGCCAAGATTCTCAACAGCCCCAGCCCTTAGAGTTTGCAGTCTGACACTGTGATAACAACAGGGGACACTGTTGTTGTTGTTAGGTGCTGTAGAGTTGGTTCAGATTCATAGTGATCCTGTATAGGGTTTTTGAGGCTGTAAATCATTACAAAGCCTCATCTTTCTCCCATGTAGAGACTGGTAGAGTTGAACTACTGACCTTGTAGTTAGCAGTCCAGCTTGTAAACCACTACACTACCAGAGTTGTTCCTTCAATATGTCCTATAGGGAATACAAACAAAAAAGGAACACAAAAATTGTTCCTCTGTGATGGTCAGTTTTATGGGCTAGATTGGTTAGGCTATAATCCTCAGTTGTTAAGTCGAACACTATTCTAAGTGCTGCTATGAAGATAATTTGTAGATGTGGTTCAAGTCCATAATCTCAGATAGTCTGGGTAGATCAGATTTAATTATTCTTATTGTGGCACTGTGGTTCAAGCTCACCAGCCACCCCTCAGAAACCTTATGCTGGGTCACTATGAGTCGGCACTGACTCCATGACACTTAACAACAATAAGAAGAATAATAAAGAAAGCCTTAAGAGCAGGGATGAAGTTTCCATGAAGAACTCCATCTGTGGGCTATAGCTTTGGCTTATTCCCCAGATTTCCAGTCTGCCCTTACTGACTGCTTGCCCATCAGACTTTCTTACCCTGTCTCTACAATTGCGTAAACCAATTCCTTGTAATAAATCGTTTAATATATAATATACTTCCCCTGGGTTCTGTTTCTCTGGTAGAACCCTGACTGATACCTAAAAAGGAATTTGACTAAGTCATAGTAATTCTTGTGAGCCTTCTACTTGCAGAGAAAGACAAGAGAAACATCAAGGCAACAAAGCTACTTGGATGACCTCACAGTAAAATCTGAGCCTGGGATTGCCATTTTAGGTGACTTTGAAGTTTTGGTGAAGGTTTAAAAATTGGATGTGCTTGTGAAAGGGAAAGTTGGATGCAAGCCCTTGTCTGAG
Source organism: Chrysochloris asiatica (assembly GCF_000296735.1). Taxonomy (NCBI): domain Eukaryota; kingdom Metazoa; phylum Chordata; class Mammalia; order Afrosoricida; family Chrysochloridae; genus Chrysochloris; species Chrysochloris asiatica. The sequence continues at coordinate 532,378 of NW_006408546.1, read as the reverse complement.
AAGCTACTAAGAGGCCTTAAGGTCTAAAATAGCAAATTTCAGAGAAGATGCTACCCCAATCAACAACACAAAGTGTGAGGCATAGTGATCTGAATTATGTCCAAGATGGTGCACTTGATTTCCTTTTAGGTAACCAGTGTTTCTTCATTTTAGGCATTAGGTAGTACCTGGCTCATATATCATGAATTAGTCCTTCAAGTAAAACAGCTAAGGAATGGTATCTACAGTACATGTTCTCAGCTCTAAAAACTTAGGTTTCCATTTTCTGGTATATAAAATTTGAGGAGTGCACTTCCCCAACGTTTTTTTCAAATGCCAACATTCTATGATTCTCTTGATAAATACAACAGCTCCCATTGCCAATTAGAATGGTCTTTAAATGAAAAAGTGCTTAGTTTGGATTTGTAGGGTTCTCCTCACAGAATCTGAAATGTGGAAAATTAACCCCATCAGGAATCCTAACCATGTGTGTGGACTCCAGCCCCCTACCCACTGCCTCCGGGTAACCCCGTGGGGTTTCTTTACATAGTGACTGCTGGGTTTGGACTGCCAACCTTTTGAGTAGCTGCTGAGTGCTTTAACCACCGTGTCACCAGGAGTCCTTCCAGCCTCCTAGAAGTTTACAAGTCTACCTTCTGAGAGACGTCTGTACAATTACAGGAATTCTGAAATCACAATTCTGCCAGCTACTGTTTATCACAGTTTCTCGGTTTGCATTTCGAGTACCAGCTTGTGAGAGGAATACCTTCATTGCTGAGCTAACACTGGTTTTCTCACATTCTAAATGAGTGAACAGTGGCCTGAACCAGGACAGAATCCTTCAGAAAAGGGAGAATTCTTTGAGGAAAAGGTAGAAGGTGTCCTCTAAATTGGATTAAGATTAGCTTGGTTGAATAGTGAAAAATGATCAAGAGAACTGATAGGCTAAATTTTTCCCCCTGTATCCCTCAATAGAGGTAAATATTTTTAAAAAGACATCAAACTCATTATCACTTCATCAATTCCACTTATAGTGACACTATAGGATAAAGTAGAAATATCCCAAGGAAATCTTTACCTATTAGACCCCTGTTGGCACCGTGGTTAAAGGGTTCCACTGCTAAACAAAAGCTTGATGGCTTAAACCCACCAGTCTCTATCTGACCAGTAAACCTGTCCTTTTTTGACGTTTTGCTTCATATTTTTCTCCTATTCCATCCAGGATCTTCGCATGTCATCTGTGTAAGAGAAGTTGGCAGTTTGGAGTTTAATTTGTAAAGAAACCAACAGCCATATATTTCTACATCAGAGTACTGGGGGATTCAAACTGCCAACTTATTTGGTAAACAGCCAAGTACTTAGCCACTGTACCACCAGGGTTCCTTAAAAGGACATCCGTGGATCCAATAGTCAGGGAAATGGCCTCCACAGAAAGTGATTTCAAACCTCTATTGTCAGAGAAAAAGCCCACTGAATGCCTTTCTAATCAAGTGGTCAGCCTGGAAGCCAGGATCACATGACCAAATGTTCAGTCCGTGGTTTAAAATCACTCCCTCTGTAGACTGAAATAATAACTTGTTTCACAGATTTTGTATGACTCATCCCCAAATACACATAGATGGCATGATGAGGAACAAAATACAAATTATTTTTTAAAGCATCATTGACTTCCTAGGCTTAGGTCTTCAGATAAAAGTCCTTAGAGTCATTTTTAACTGTGAAAAAGAGTCCTCTCAGCACCAAGATTGGAACCGCTGCGCTGCTGGTCATGACTTCTGCTCAGGTGGAGCTCCCTTGGGTAGGAGGGGAGGCTCTGCCACATTGAGCTCTGTCTGCAGACCCGCCTTGGCAACATGGAGCCCTGCCAAGTCCACAGTTGGCTAGTGTTGTCCACACACTCCCCCACTCCAGTTGTCAGCAATGAAACGCATCCCCAGCTGTCCGGGAAGAGAGTGGACACAGAGAGAAGTTCCCTGGGCCTGCCTGTGTTTGTGTCTTAACCTTTAGACACATGGTCTAGCATAAGGACATGGGCGGCTTTGTTTAAAATCTGTCAGTTATTTTCCTTTATTCCAATTTCCTTTCTTTCAGGACTTTTTGCGTTTCCTTCAGACTCTGTGGTTCCTATCTTATACAGCAGATCTAAGGTAATCTGTTTTGTTTCTAAAAATGTCGTTTTCTGCTTCTTCCCATCCCTGCCTTTTGCCTTTAGACAATGTAGATATTTAACAACATAACACAGGGAGCTTTTCTTCCCAAGGCTTTTTTTTAAGAATTACCCAGCACAAATCTGAGTCAACAAAACAGTGTTTTCTCATCATCCAGTCTTGAGCTGCAATATGAAATCTGATAAATTACATATAGATACATTACATAAAAAAAATGGTGGGGCATTGAATATTTTTTGCTTGGATGTTTTTGTTGTTATTACAGGAAAAAAGTGACAATGGATTTCAGGTACATGTCTATATTTTTTTTCCCTACATTTCTATATTCATAAGCAAAGTTTAACAGTTGATATATGTTAAACTCAAGAGATTTTGAATGCTAATACTTGGTATTTTCAAAATGACTGAATACATAATCGGGAAATATCTTAATTTTCATTTAATAAAAGCAGCCTTTTCTTCATGCCGCAGGCCCTTGATGTTGGAATAATCTCTTATTCTTAGACTTTATGTTTTTCCATTCTCAAGCAATAATGAAACTAGCTCAATATACAATAAGCTGGTTATGTTGTTTTCAGATGGATTTCCTGCATTGCTGGTATTAAGTACTTTGATCTCTGTTCTTGACACCAAGCTTCTATTTATAGCCAACACATGATCAGAAGCCAGAGTTAAGGGCAGTTGTTTGGTCAACCTAGCTGTTGAATGCTGATTGGTAACTGTCAAGGTGTGTCCACTGCCATCTGGCCATGTCAGGACCCTGATAGTACTGCTAACACTTATTTAATTCAGGCAAAATAAGTTAACTTCAAATAACTCTATAGAAGCAAACCGGATTAAAAGTTTTGGACACTCCAGCAAGTTAAGTTGATTCCTGAAAATCAAAAACAATGTTGTCTGAAGTCATCAGGGTTTACCATGACACACTCTGCCTTTCCCATGTTTAGGATTCACAGACAGAAGTGTAGGCATCTCAACTCCCTTCTCACAAATAGTATTGAGTACTTTTGTAGACAAACCAAGAAAACGGATTTTGGTAGCTCCGAGGAATTGATATAATCATGGTTTTGCAAGCATTGAAAGAGATGTACTCAATCAGTCATATGAATTAACATGGAATCATAGATTGGTATAACCCAGAAATTAGCTCAACCATAAAAGAAATCAGGCAATGAATAAGTTAAATATACATTTCAAGAAGATTAGAGCTCAAGGCATTGTTTTTAAAGTAGTAAATTACAGGTAATGTTATTAAATGCCCCTCATCCTGTAGGAATTGAAAGACTGATAGAGAAAATGTCTGCTTTGGTGGTTAAAATTTTGCCCATGGTTGATATTCAGAACTCTTGGCAAGATTTAGACAAATACTTCTCTATATTTATGCTTGTAAATTAACTTCATAATAATTCCAGTCATCATTAATCAGTAGACAATGTGAATAATAGATGCTATATAATAATAGCTACAAAACAACCCTTGGGAGCTGATATTTCCCAGATAGTACCCTAACCCATGGACCATGTTTGCCATCTTTCCAAGAGAAGTTGGGGTGGCTCCTCTTTTCTAGGGGAAGAAGTTGAGTCATTGCAAGATTAAATGGCTCCCTAGAACCCAAGATGACCCCTGGCCTCAGTTTTTCTCTTGAAATGAAGGACCCATGCATTTGATGTGCCAGGTATTCCTCCATCATTCCTCTGAGCACTCATACGGGTTGGGATGACTTTCCTGGAGAGTTATTTTGCTTTATGGATAAAATTTAGTAAGTTAACTTGCTCAGAAAGTTTTGAGGGTTGCAGAATGTAAACTTTTGACATCTGGGAGCTCGTGTTCAGAGACCTTGTTTTTATGGGAAACTGCAGTTTGGTGGCTGAGGGTATCCTCTCAGGGGTCCATTAGGCCTAAGGTTGAATCCTAGCTCTGTCACTTACTGTGTGACTTCAGGCAACTTATTTAACATCTGCAAGTCTCAGTTTCTTTATCTGTTAGATGAAAATGTTGAGAGGTAGGGATAGGAAGTGATAGTCTCTGTCCATACAGCATGCTGATTCATTCCATCTCTCTCTCTCTTTCCCCATCTCTCTTACGGACTAGACAAATTACAGAGTACAGGTTTGGGAAGCTAGGTGTGTAACCTCTAAGTTCTGAGTTTCTGGAATGGACTCAGATGCACACTTATGTCTGAGAACAGGTAGGGTGGGGAGAGTACCTCCAGGTGCCTAGGCTCTAGCTGTTTTGTCATTCATTTTTCTCTGACTAACCTTGGACATTATTGACATCAGATAGAATTTGGCTGAAAGCAGAGACTATCAGAAAGATGTTTACCTGTGCTTTATTAACTACACAAAGGCTTTTGATTGTGTGGCTCATGAAAAACTATTGAGAATCAGTATTTAGGACCACTTAACTGTGCACATAAGGAACATGTACATAGACCAAGAGACAGTTTTTCTAACAGAACATGGGAACACTGAATGGTTGAAAATTAGGAAAGGTGTGTGCCAGAGTTACAATCTCTGTGCTGAGCAAATAATCTGAGAAGCTGGATTATATGAAGATAAATATGGCATCAGGATTTAAGGAAGACTCATTAGCAACCTGTAATATGCAGATGATACAACCTTGCTTGCTGAAAGTGAAGAGGACTTAAAATACTTAGTGATGAAAATCAAAGACCACAGCCTTCAGTATGGGTTGCACTTCAATGTAAAGAAAACAGAAATTCTCACCACTGGACCAATAAATGACATCCATATAAATGAGAAAAGATTGAAGTTATCAAAGGCTTCATTTTGCTTGGATCGACCAGCAACACTCACAGAAGCAGCAGTCATGAAATCAAACGACATATTGCATTAGGCAAATCTGCTGCACAAGACCTGTTTAAAGTGTTGAAGAGCAAAGGTGTCAGTTTGAGGACTAAAGTGCGCCTGACCCAAGCCATGGTATTTTCAATAACCTCATATGCATGTGAAAGTTAGCCAGTTAATAAGGAAGACCATAGAAGAACTGATGCATTTAAGTTATGGTGTTAGAGGAGAATATTAAAAGTACCATGGACTGCCAAAAGAACAAACCAATCTGTGTTGGAAGAAGTATGGCCAGATTGCTCTTGGAAGCCAGGATACCCAGATTTCATCTCTCATGTTTTGGACATATTAATAGGAGGGACCAGTCCCTGGAGAATGTTTTGGTAAAATGGAGGATCGTAGAAAAAGAAGAAGACCCCCAATGAAATGGATTGGCACAGTGGCAATTGTGAGGTTGGTGCAGGACCAGGCAGTGTTTCATTCTGTTATGCGTAGGGTCACTGTGAGTGGATACCCTCCCGATGGCACCTAATAACAGTAATCTTGGACAGGCCTGTGGCTAAGAATCTCTGTCTGAGGACATGTAGGCCTTTGCTTAATACTTACTAACTGTGTAACTAAATGGAAAATGGAAAAAAATTGGCAACTGCTATGGTATTAAAGGACTCCTGGTGTGGCACTGTGGGATCAGTACTGGACTGCAAACAACAAGTTTGGTAGTTCAAACCCACCAGCTTCTCCTTGTGGAGAAGTGACCTACCAGTGTCACTATGAGTCAGAACCGACTCGACAGCACTAAACAACAATTGCATTAACAGTCAAAGTGAATGATGATAAGGTTAAGAGAATTTTTTAGTTTTGTTTTAAGAAAATGAATATGAGTTTCAAAACCTACAGTGGAAACTCCATACACTGCTTGGACTACATAAAGAATGTGAAATGTTCAATCAAAGGTAAATTAGTTCCCAAGAGAAAAGAGCTCAAGAAAGTTGGTTGGCAGTTATGTCAACTGAGAAAAAGGTCAGCAATCGAAAAAAAGAAAATGGTCACAAAAGGCAAAAGTTGCTAGAATTCCAGTTTGAAATTCAGATTTTCCCAAGTGGCCACTTCTCACTTGCTATTTCACATGCAGCCCCAAGCAGTTCTTGGAGAGGGTCAGGGCACTCCTACATTATCAGGAGCCCAGAATGACAGATGGGATGTGCTGTGAGGGTACAGAGACCCAGAGTAATGTACAGGTTGTGTGCAACCCACCCCTGAGTATCCACAAGCAAAACAGGTCATCTGATATGTTTTCTCTGTTTAAATTCATTCCAACTGATATCTTTTCAGCTTGTCTTTGCTTACTCAATTTATGCTGCATTTGTTCTTGTTATAATTTTATATAAGTGCAAGTCCTATGATAGTGTTTACAAAATATAGATAATTTTAATATATTCCCTCAGAATGATTGTTGTTAAATGCCATCAAATCAGTTCTGACTCATAGTGACACTGGGTTGAGTTTCCAACTTTCAATCTTTTCAGGAACAGAAAGCCTCATCTTTCTCCCACAAAGCAGCTGGTGGGCTTGAACTGCCGAGCTTGTGGTTAGCAGTCCATTACTTATTTTATAGACTCACAGTGCTCCTATTCATAAGAACATATATTTCCATTCCGTTGAATCCTTTAATTAATTAAAATTATTGGATTACTTAAGCCATTTTAGAAATTTGACATGACTAACTGAGATCTTTGAAAATTTAAAGACCAGTTCTATGTGCTATGAAGAGTGATGAGAAATATATGCAAGTAACCTTATGTATACCTCAGAAATGTTGATTGTTTTAAAAACAATCAAATAGAAAACAAATGAAATCAATGACAACCACACTGCCAGCTGAATTTTCTAGTGTTTTTTATTTGTCACTAAATTCATAGATTAATTTTGGGGAATTAACATTTGGCAAGCATCTGTTTCTTGATTTTTTTTTCTGTTAATCTTTGTTATAATATTTATAATATTCTTTGCTCTTTAAACATTTTTAAATTTTTCAAAGTGAAAATAAAATGCTTGCAAGGTCACATACACACGAAGGCCACAACACCTATTATTGTTGTTGCTGTTAAGTGGCATGGAATCAGTTCCAACTCAAAGTGACCCTGTATAAGGTTTCCAAGGAGCAGCTGGTGAGCTTGAACTGCCAACCTTGTAGTTCAAACTGACCTTGCAGTCCAGCGCATTAACCCAGAAGATGAAAATCTCTCAAATATGCTGCCATGTCAACATACCAAAGCAATTGCACTTTATTGAATCCTGTGCCCTCCAAACTTGAATTTCCTATGAAAACTACTCTTTGCTGATTATCTATGTAACTTGTATTGCATAAGATTGGAATTACCTCAGTGACAAATGCTATTGATTCTGCAAGGGATCATCTGTGAGACATGTTGTTCTAGTTAATGCATCCACATGGATTTAAATTAATTCAGAACAAAATCAAGATTTTACTGCATTGGTAGGGTACTGGTGTGGGGCTGTAGGATAAGCCCTGGACTGCCAACCACAAAGTCGGTCCCAAAGGTGTTTTTTCATTACTCAATTATGCTTCATATTCGTATGTTTTTCTTTTATTGATAAACATTATGTCATCATCATTAGTGAGACATAACCATCCAAAATTGAAATTACAAAGAAATCAAAGATAAGTTCAAATGAATGATAAATTGTATCACAGGTTCATGTTGTTGTTGTTAGATGTCATCAATTTGTAACCAACACATCGCAAATGAAACGCTGCCCAGTGCTGTACCAACCTCACAATCATTTATATGTTTCAGCCCATTGCTGCTGCCAATGTGCCAGTACATCTAGTTGGGGGTCTTCCTCTTTTTCACGGACCCTCCACTTTATCAAACATGATATCCTTCTCCAAGGACTGTTTCCTTTTGATAATATGTCCCAAGTAGGAGCTTAATTCTGACCATTTTGTCTTCCAGGAAACTTCTGACTGTACTTCTTCCAATGCAGATTAGCTTGTTCTTTTGGCAGTCCCTGGTACTTTTTATATTCTCCTTCAACATCATAACTCAAATGCATTGTTCTTCTGTGGTTGTCCTTATTCCTTTCAAATGCATATGAGGTATTGAAAATACTATGGTTTGGGTCAGGTGCACCTTAGTCCTCAAGCTTATATCTTTGCTGTTCAGCACTTTAAAAAGGTCTTATGCAGCAGATTTGCCAAATGCAATACGTCGTTTGATTTCTTGACTGCTGCTTTCATGAGTGTTGATGGTTGTTTCAAGTAAAATGAAGGCTTTGACAATTTCAATCTTTTTTCCATGTATACAGATGTTTTTTATTAGTCCAGTCGTGAGGATTCTTGTTTTCTTTACATTGTGGTGCAACTGTGGTCATTGATCTTCATCAGTAAGTACTTTAAGTCCTCTTCACTTCAGCAAGCAAGGTTGTATCATCTGCATACCGCAGGTTGTTAATGAGTCTTCCTTCAATCCTGATGCCAAGTTCTTCTTCATATAGCTCAGCTTCTCAGATTACTTGCTCAGCATACAGACTGAATAAGTATGGTGAAAGAATACAGCCCTGGTGCACACCTTTCTTAATTTTAAACCACTAGGTGTTCCCTTGTTCTGTTCCAACAAAAGCCTCTTGGTCTATGTACAGGTTCCTCATGATAACAATTGAGTGTTCCAGAATACTCATTCTCCTCGGTGTTTTCCATAGCTTGTCATGATCCACACAATCAAAAGCCTTTGCATAGTTAATAAAGTACAGGTAAACATCTTTCTGGTATTCTCTGTTTTCAGCCAAGATCTATCTGACATCAGCAGTGATATCCCTCATTCCATGTCCTCTTTTGAATCCAGCTTGCATCTCTGGAAGTTTTATGTCAGTGTACCTTTGCAGACATTTAAAAATATCTTTAGCAAAATTTTACTTGTATGTGATATTAATGGAATTGTCCAATGATTTCCACATTCTGTTGTATCACCTCTCTTTGAAATGGGCACAAATATGGATCTCTTACAGTCAGTTAGCCAGGTAAGTTGTCTTCCAAATTTCTTGGCACAGATGAGTGAGTATCTCCCTTGCTACATCAGTTTGTTGAAATATTATAATTTTGTTCCATCGACTCCTGGAGCCTGTTTTTTGTTTTTGTTTTTTTTTTTTTCAATGTCTTCAATGTACCTTGCTTGGACTTCTTCCTTCACTATAATGGCTCTTGATCATATACTACCTCTTGAAATGGTTGACCAATCACCCAGAATTTCTTTTTGTTACAGTGATTTTGGGACTTGTGGTGTGGCGCTGCCAGTTAATGTGGTAAACTGCAATGTTGGTTTGGGATGTTAAGGCCGGCAGTTCCAACTCACCAACTGCTTCTTGGAAACTCTGTACAAGGTCGCCATGAGTTGGATCCCGACTCGATGGCACTTAGCAACAACAACAACAGTGATTTTGTGTATCCCTTCCATCTCCTTTTGATACTTTCTGCATCATTCAATATTTTGCCCACAGATTCCTTCAATATGGAAAGTCAAGGCATGAAATTTTTCTTAAGTTCCCTTTGCTTGAGAAATGCTCAGCATTTTCTTCCCTTTTGATTTTCTAACTCCAGGTCTTTGTACATTTTCTTGTAATTTTTTTACTTTGTCTTCTCTTGATGAACTTTGAAATTTCCTGTTCAACTCTTTTACCTCTTCATTTCTTCCATTTGTTTTAGCATCTCTACGCTGGAGTGAAAGTTTCAGAGTGTCTTCTGACATCCATTTCGGTCTTTTCCTTCTTTCTTGTCTTCCTAATGACCTTTTTCTTTCTTCTTGTATGATGTTCTTGATGTCATCCCACTTCTGGTCTTCAGTCACAGTGTTTAATGCATCAAATCTGTTCTTCAGATGATGTCTAAATTCTGGTGGGATATGTTCAAGGTCATATTTTGACTCTCATGGATTTGTTTTCATTTTCTTCAGCTTCATTCTGAAATTGTATATAAGCATTGATGATCTGTTCCATAGTCTGCCCTTGGTCTTGTTTTGGCTGATGATATGGAGTTTTTTCACCATCTCTTTCCACAGATGTAGTCAATTTGATTTCTGTGTATTCCATCTGGTGAGGTCCATGTGTGCAGTTGTCTTTTTTGTTATTTAAAAAATTGTTTGCAATGAAAAAGTCAGTGGTCTTACAAAATTCTGTCATGTGATCTCCAACATCCTCTCTATCACCAAGCCGTATTTTCCAACTACCGATCCTTCTGCTTTGTTTCCAACGTTTGCATTACAATCACCAGTAATTATCAGTACATCTTGATTACATGTTTGATCAATTTGTTAGAATTCTTCAGTTTCATCATCAATGACTTTAGTGGTTGGTGTGTAAATTTGAATACTAGAGGTATTAGCTGATCTTCCTTGTAGGTGTACGGATAGCATCTTATTACAGACAGCATTCTATGTCAAGACAAATCTTGATATGTTCTTTTTTGATGCTGAATGCGACACCATTCCTCTTCAATTTGTCATTCCTGGCATAGCAACCTATGTGATTGTCAGATTCAAAATGACCAATACCAGTCCATTTCAGCTCATTAATGCCTGAGATATCGATGTTTATGAATTCCATTTCATTTTTTACAGTTTCCAATTTTCCTGGATTCGTACTTTGTACATTCCATGTTCCCACTATTAATGGATATTTACGGCTGTTTCTCTTCATTTTTAGTTGTGCTTCATCAGCAATGAACGTCTCAAAGGCTTTACTCCATTCACATTATCACAGTCAACACTGCTTTGAGGAGGCAGCTCTTCCCTAGTTGTATTTGAATGCCTTCCAACCTGAGGGCCTTATCTTTTGGCACTATATCTGACAATGTTCTGGTGCTCTTCATTGTGTTTCAAAATTCAATTGTCTGTTGCTAGCAGAGTTCCATTGCTTTTCATAAGATAATCTGTCCTTCCTAGTCTGTTTTCTTCTTAGTCTGTTTTTGTTTGGAAGCTCAGCTGAAACCTGTCCACTGTGGGTAACCCTGATGGTATTTAAAATACCTGTGGCATAGCTTCCAGAATCACAGCAACATGCAAGCCACCTCAGTATGACAAAATGGCAAATTCATGTTAGTATAGTTAAAGTGCCATAGACATTCTCTTTGTCTTAAAAAAGATTTTCTAAAGTTTAGAAAAAATTTTAAGTATTTTTACTAAGTGGACAATTCCCATCCCATTTAATTCTAACAGTTCAATTAACCAAAACAGGAAAGGGAACAGGTAAGAGTGAAATCAGAGGTGTGTCTCCCAGTTAGCTAGTGAGTTAGCCACATGACCCTGTAGAAGTATCTGTGGTCACATTTGTTACAAGTGAAAAACATATCACAATAAGGTTGGCAAAGCCACAAGCATTACCCAATCTCACATAGCTACTGAAAATGCTTAAGCACACACACACAGACTCAACTATTTAAACTATTTAAAAAGATAATAAATATGCAGAGAATACCAAAGACAAGCTTGCCCCTTTCCTAAGAATAGAGACACTCTCCAGAGATCGGAGGACAGTCTGAGTAGAAATAAAAAACAAACCTAGAGCCTCCTTCTGCTGTTTTCAGAATCTTTGAGACTAAATTAAACTTAACATGAGACTGACCCAGCATCTATTGACTCTGAGGTTCTGAAACTGCCCTCGTGTGGGGTGTGTCTTCAGTTCCTGCAAAAACTCAAGCAACCAGGGCAAGCACTTAAGCATCCTAAGTCCCTGGGGAACCACCTGTGGGGTCAAATACCTAGCCCAGGGTTGGGCCCCACAGGAAGTGACAGCTTTTGTTGAGGTGCTGGTGCCTAGCAGCAAAAGTCCCACCCTTGTTTGTTGAGGCTCTCTTGCTTGACAGTGTGGCTGCAGTCTAAAGGTTCAAAGAGCCTCCAGCCCTGTTTCAGGCTTGAAGATTGCATCCAGTGCTGTTGTCCCATCCCTGGGAGGACGGAAATGTGGTTGTGGTGGTGGTGGGTGGCAACTAAAGCAGCTGGGAGAGGGAAATGCCAAATACAGATTTCCAGATGGGCTCCCGGCAACATGATGTTACCTTCTCAGAGTGCTTTAACGTTTCCTCAGAGATACTTGTTCATTTATTTAGCACTATTTAGTATTGTTATAGGCACTAAAGAAACCCAGAGAAATAAGACATGCTGCTCACTCCCCTCCAGGAACTGGGAATCCCAGGAGTGGGCAGAGCTGTCAACAGGCACAATTTCAGTATGGCAAGTGCTATGGTGGATGGGCCAGTGGGCTCAATGCTTCACAAACTTTAGTGGACAAAAGAATCACTCCTGGTTCTCATTAAAATGTAGCTTCTAATTCAATGTATCTGGAGTGAAACTCAAGATGCTCTATTTTAAAAATATAATTAATTTTATTGTTTCTGGGAATATGCATACAGAATATATAACAATTCAACAAATTGTACATGTATAATTCAGGGATGCTGATTATATTTTTCGAGTTGTGGAACCATTCTCACCCTCCTTCCCCAAGGTGTTCCTTCCCCATTAACATAAACTCATTGCCCCTAAGGAGTTCTGGTAGCGTACTGGTTACAAATCGGGCTGCTAACCTCAGGGTCGGCAGTTCAAAACTACCAGCTGTTCCTGGGAGAAAGATGAGGCTTTCTGCTCCCATACAGATTTATAGCCTCGGAAACCCTGTGCAGGGTCACTATGAGTTGGAACCGACGCCACGGTACTTAACAACGACAAAAACAACACTGCCCCTAAGGGGTCTAATATTTCATGTTGCTGTTGTCAACTTGATCACAGATAGATAGACCTTCAAAGAGCACAGTGGTCATAACAGACATTCTATCCTAGTTAAGTTAAACTATTGTTTCATGTTAAGAAGACTTCAGGTGTTTTTTTTTTTTTTTTTTGGTTTAAGTTTAATTATTATCTCAGGGAAATAATTTTAAGGGCTCATCCAACCTCAATAGCTGAAGAAATCTGGATTCTACATTTTCCCCATTTGATCCAGATTATCCAGTAGAATCTTTGATCAAAATGTTCAGTTATCATGACTGACACTATCCAGTTCTTCTGGCCTAGTGGTAAAGGTGACAGTTATTCGTGGAGGAAATTAGCCACGAATTCTAGTTCCTCTTCTTATTTATGACTTTTCTTCTTCTGGTGTTGATCCAGACAAATAAAGATGAGTTGTTTTTTCTTGTATAGCAACTTAAAAGCTTCTAATACTCTAGCCTCTATGCAATGAACTGGGAGGTAGAAAAGAAGCACTAAGAGTCCTGGTGTGGTACTGTAGGATACACACTGGACTACAAGGTCAGTTTGAACCAGTAATTCAAATTCAGAAGCCGTTCCTCAGAAACTCTATACAGAGTCACTGTGAGTTGGAATCAACTCGACAGCACGTAACAACAACAATAGGTCAATAAACTGGGCTATCTGTGAAACCATACCCTAAACCTCTAAGCCAAAGAACCAAATCCCATGAGGTGTTTAACTGTTCATAAGCAGCTACTCTTCTGTTGTTGTTGTTGTTATTGTTGTAAATATGTGAACCACACAGAGTTTACTAATTCAACGTTTTGCAGGAGTACAATCAAAACTGCATATTGACAGCAGTTACATTAATTCTGTATTTTTAACAAGTTCCATGGTGATGCTTCTGGTTTGAGGACCTCTTTGAGTAGGAAGATTCTAAGTGATGTCTAAGAAGAAGCTCCAGGTAAAGAAGAGGAAAGGATGTTAAGAAAGGAAACAAAATTTTGCTGAAGGTAATTTTAAATGGATTGCAGTTGTACATTAACAGTTTTTGTTGTGTGCCATTGAATCGGTTCTAACATGGTGACCAGTATAGGGTTTCTGAGGCTATAAATCTTTACAAGAGCAGAAAGTCTCATTTTCCTCCCTTGAAGAAGCTGGTGGATTTGAACTACTGACCTTGTGATTTAAGGTTTAAGTTCAATGTGTAACTCACCATGCTACCAGAAAGCCAACCGAATTTATCAAAGGACATGGAATGAAACATATCATTGCTGACATCACATGGATCCTTATTGAGAGCCGAGAATACCAAAAATATGCATTGCTGTTGTTGTTTTTAAATGCTGTCAAGTCGGTTCTGATTCATAACCACCCTGTATAGTATTTCAAAGAAGCAATTGGTGAGTTTGAAACACTGACGTTGTGGTTCAAAAAGACCTTTCAGTTCAGTGTTTTATCCAACACTGTCATACTTGTTTTTTGTTTTTGTTTTTATTGTGATTTGAGTGAAAGTTTATAGGGCAGATAATCAGTTTTACATTCAACAAATCATATACTTTTTTAGTTACAATGATTATAATCCCCTCCATGTACCATCAGTTAACAGTATTCCTCACTATTCATTTTAGCCCCCCCCCCTCTTTTTTTATCATTCAGGCATATATAATAATTGAAAACACTAAAGGGCACATTCTGCAAGCCTGCCTCCTGACCACCAGCTCTCAGTTCCTCTCTTCCCATGAATCTAGAGTCCTTAGCTGCTCCCTCTCTCTATGTCCCCAGCTCTGCCTCCATCACTGGTGTCACTGCTTCTCTAGATAAGGTCCCACACTCAGCTTGTGCTCTTCTCCCTTGATGGTCCTAGGGTCCTCTGTTTCTGGAATATAAGATTCACTACTCTCCTGTTTTTGTTACAAAACTTTTTCCTTTACAATTGTGGCAGTTTCAATAAGTCATGATAACAACTACTCATTATTGAATCATAAGAATTTTATCCCCATCTCTTTTAACCAGATCCATCTGGACAAGATGAAAACTATTCAGTGGAGACTCTATTTTCCCCCGCACACTCTTAAACTAAACTCCCTCTTAAAAACTTGTAAGCCAGTCAGTTTGTGCCTGTATCACCCCTCATTTTAGGTAATAAATATCTAAGTTGCCCATCCCTGTCTACCCTGTGTACAGAGGTGATAGCATTGATACTTGATGTGAAGACCCCTTTCCTCATTGTTGGTATTTTGAGCTTCCACATCCGTGAGTAGAGGTCAAATTCATCAAATTGTAGCAATTTACCCTCAATTCCTTTATTAATTTTTTTTTTTTTTTTATCCTCCTCTAGTCAAGTTCTTGTACAATCTACAAGTTTGGGTGTTCCTGTGCATCTTCCCTTACTTCGTATCAGCTGAATGCTTCACTCTCAGCTCTAGCCCTCTGGCTTTGTCCTTGTCCATGGGCCCAGGTGTCCCCAGATCTCACCACACTTTGGACCAACCAGCCTTTCCTCTTCTTTCTCCCATCTCCAGGTCAACGGGGATCTTTGGAACGTGGTTGAACTCAGCCCATATCTTTATTGAACTCAGCCTTTCCCCCTCTTCCAATGTGGTCACCAGCAAGCTTACATGGCTGTTCATGTGTTCCCTTTGAGTTTCAGTCTTAGAGGGGGATTTGTCCTGAAGGGACTTGATTGCTTGCCTTGATGGTTTCCCAGTAAACAACTTGCTTGTTCTTGTAGTAGCCAATCATACTGGCCTTTTTGTTTTGGAGTTTTCCCGCTGATCTTTCTTTGGAGATGTGTCTTCTGTTGCTCTAGCTGTTCCAGGCTGGTCTGCTTGTCCTTTCTGGTGGGAATGTCCCACCTCAGAGAGTTCAGGATGGGGCTCAAGATTCCACCTAAGGTCCTATACACTGCAAAGACTCCACAAGAGGTCTAGTTCTCTGGGCAAATTCTAGAACCTAGAAATTCTAGGCTAAATATAAGTTTACAAGCTTTCTGTAATCTTGTTTCCCGACATTCCTTTCTATCCTACTCAAGTGTCTATTTTACAATAGTTGTTGTTGTTGTTGTTGTCAGGTGCCATCGAGTCGGAACCGACTCATAGCGA
>NW_006408546.1:498125-515208 GCF_000296735.1 Chrysochloris asiatica | reverse complement strand
CATTCCGTTGGGTCACCTCTCTTTGGAATGGGCACAATAGTAGGCAAAAGAAACCAATATTCATAAGATGGTCAAGCATCTTAGTATTATTTTCCCTCTTCAGGCTACGTCTCAATCCCTGTATCATAGATCCTTGTTGTCCCAAGGTTGAGCATGTATCACTATTTACCTCTGTCCCATTTAGCCCATGAAAACCTGTCTCAGTGTTCCTCTATCTACCTTGTTCTTCTACCCCATCCCCTTTCTTATGTATTACCCTCTCTAATGCCCGAACTATGATGTGTCTGCCCCCAACCCATCACACCCCACCCCCACTGGTAAACAACAAGGAATAATATGGGTATCTTTTCTTAAGCTCTACAATAATGGTCTTATGCAATTTTTGTCCTTTTGTGACTATTTTCACTCAGCATAATGTCCTCCAGGTTCATCCATGTTATGTGGTAGCTTACAGCTTCCATGTTATTTTCAAGGTAGCATAATATTCCATTGTGTGTATGTACCAAAATGTGTTTATCCATTCTTCCATTGATGGACACTTAGGCTGTCTCCATCTTTTTGCTATTGTGAATAGTGCCGCTATGAACATTAGTATGCATACATCTACTCATGTTATGGCTCACATTTCTTGTGGATATATACCAAGTAGAGGAATTGTTGGACATAAAGTATTTCTATTTCCAATTTTCTGAGGAAGCGCCATACTGTTTTCCAGAGTGGTTGGACCATTTTGCAATCCCATCAGCAGTGTAGGAGGGTCCCAATCTCTCCACATCCTGGCCAGCATTTATTGTCTTCTGCATTTTTGAATTTTGCTGTTATTGCTGATATGAGATGATATCTCATTGTTGTTTTGATTTGCATCTCTCTAATGACTAATGATCCTGAATATTTCTTCATATGTTTGTTGGCTCCCCGAATCTCTTCCTTGGTGAAGTGTCTGTTCATGTCCTGTGCCCATTTTTTAATTCAGTGACTTGACTTTTTCTTGTAGAGTTGTTGTAGTTTCCTACAGATTTTAGAAATTAGTCCATTGTCTGATATGTCAAAGCAAAAGGTTTTTTCCCATTCTGTGGGCTCCCTTTTATTCTTTGGATGAAATCCTTTGACACACATAAGTTTCTAATTTTTATAATGTTCCAATCACCTATTTTGTCTCCTTTTGTTTGCATAACTTTTGCAATATTTGGTAGTCTGTGTGTACCCTGTATCAGAGCCTTAAATTTACCCCTACTTTTTTATTGATGGCCTTTATAATTCTGGGATTCACATTTATGTCTTTAATCCATGTTGTTTTGGTTTTTTGGATATGGCATGAGGTCTTGTTCAATCTTTTGCATATCGATTTCCAGCTCTGCCAATTCCATCTGTTGAAAAGACTGTGTTTTCCCCACTCAATATACTTTGACTCTTTGTCAAAGACCAGTTGGCTGTATGTTGTTGTTGTTGTTGTTAAGTGCCGTCGAGTCGGTTCCGACCCATAGCGACCCTGTACAGGGATGTAGATGGGTTAATTTCTGAATTCTCAATTCTGTTCCATTGATCCATGTATCTTTTATTGTACCAGTACCAGGCTGTTTTGGTCACTGTAGCCATGTAATACATTTTGAAATCAGGGAGTGAGATCAGGCTTCCAATTTTGATATTCTTCTTAAGCAGTGCTTTGCTTTGCTGTATCTCTTTCCTTTCCACGTAAAGTTTGTAATTGTTTTTTCCATCTCTCTAAAGAATGTCATTGGGATCTGGATTGGGATTGCATTATATGTGTAGATTGCTTTGGATAGTATTGACATGTCTTCCTATCCAGGAGTGTGGTATATTATTCCATTGTTGTAAGTCCCTTTTGGTTTCTTGTAGTAGTGTTTTGTAGTTTTCTTTGTATAGGTCCTTTGGTTCTCTGGTTATATTTAATTCCTAAATATTTCATCCTTTGGGTGGCTGTTGTAAATGGCATTGCTTTCCTAATTTCCTTTTGAACATTGTCATTATTAGTATAGAGGAATCCAACTGAGTTTTGTATGTTGATCTTGTACCCTGCCATTTTGCTGAATCTTCCAATGAGTTCCAGTAGTATTTTTGTTTGTTTGTTTGTTTTTTGCTGAGTCTTTGAGGTTTTCTATGTATAGGATCATATCATCTGCAAATAGGGAGAACTTTATTTTCTTTTTGCCAATTTGGTGGTGGTGGTGGTTATGTGCCGTGGAGTCTTTGCCAATTTGGGTGCCTTTAATTTCCATATCTTGCCTTATAGCTCTGGCTATATTGAATAGGAGTGGTGATAAAGGGCATCCTTGTCTGGTACCTGTTCACAAGGGGAAGGCTTTCAGTTTCTCTCCATTGAGAGTGATGATAGCTGTTAGTTTTGTATATATGCTCTTAATTATGTTGAGGAATTTCCCTTCAATTCCTACTTTGTTGAGGGTTTTTATCAGGAATGGATGTTGGAGTTTGTCAAGTGCCTTTTCTACACCAATCGATATGATCATGTGGTTCTTGTCCTTTTTCATATTTATATGGTCGATTACAATGACTGTTTTTCTAATGTTGAACCATCCTTGCATCCCTGATATGAACCCCACTTGATCATGTTGTATTATTTTTTTGATGTGCTGCTGGATTCTGTTGGCTAACATGAGGGATATTGGTCTGTAACTTTCTTTCTTAGTGATGTCCTTCCCTGGTTTGGGTATGAGGCTTATGCTTGCTTCATAAAATGTATTAGGAAGTTTTCCATCCTCCTGTATATTATGGAATATTTGAGTAGAATTGGTGACAGCATTTCCCTGAATGTTTGGTAGAACTCACTAGTGAAGCCATCTGGACCTTGGCTTTTTTTGGTTGGGAGTTTTTTGATGACCTGGCCAATTTCTTCCTTTGTTACAGGTCTGTTCAAGTTTTCTACTTTACTCTGTGTAAGTTTAGGCAGGTTGTGCTTTTCTGTAAATGTATCCATCTCCTCTAGATTTTCAAATGTGATGGAGTACAACTCTTTATAATATTCTGTTATTATCCTTTTTATTTCTATTGGTTCTGTTGTGACATCACCCATGTGGTTTCTTATGTGTGTTAATTGTGTCTTCTCCCTCTTATCTTTTGTCATTTTTGCCAGTGGTTTGTCGATTTTATTAATTCTTTCAAAGAACCAAGTTCTTTTCCTGTTGATTCTTTCTATAGCTTTTCTGTTTTCTGTCTTGTTTATTCCTGCTCTAATCTTTATTATTTCCTTTCTTCTGTTGACTATAGGTTTATTTTGTGGGTATATTTCTAGTTGTTGGAGATGTTGTGTTAATTTGTTTATTTTGGTTCTTCTTTTTGGATGTGACACTTGTGCTTTATTGAGTATGCAAAGACATTCATTTGCATGAATCATAACAAACTATGAACAATACTGGGAAGAATTGGAATACTTAATAGCTTGTACATAGAACAAGAGGTTAATTTTCTGGTATTAAACCATTAAAACAATAGGTGAATACTGAATGGTTTGATATTAGGAAAAATGTGCACCAGGTTTGTACCTAAGTAAATATGTATTTGTTTTTCAATCTTCACACTGAACAAATAATCCTAGAAATTGGACTCTATGAAGAAGAATGTGGCTCCTTGACAACCTGTGATATGCAGATGACACAACCTTGCTAGCTGAAAATAAGAGGACTTGAAACACTTATTAAAGAAGATCAAAGACTTCAGTATTTATTACAACTCAGTGTAAAGAAAGCAAAAATCCTCACAACTGGACCCATAGCCAATATCCAGATAAACATAGAAAAGACTGAAGTTGTCAAGGATTTCATTTTACTCAAATCCACTATCAGTACTAATGGAAGCAGCAGTCAGGAAGTAAAACAATTTATTTCATTGGACAAGTCTGCTGTAAAGACTTCTTTAATGTGTTAAAGAGCAAAAAACAAAAAAAAAAAAAAATCAGTTTGAGGACCTGACCCACTCTATGATTTGTTTCATATGCTTATGAAAGCAGGATAGTTAATAAGGAAAACTGGAGAAGGATTGATACATTTGAATTCTGGTATTGGCAAAAAATACTGGCATAAGCAGAGACTGCCAAAAGAACAAATAATTCTGTCTTGGAAAAAGTATAGACAGAAAGCTTTTTAGGAGTAAAGTTGGACGGCATAGTTAAGGGTCAGCACAAAAAGAGGAAGACCCTTAAGGAGATGCATTGTCTCAGTGGCTACAACAATGGGCTCAAACGCAGCAACGATTGCGAGGATGGTGCAGGACTGAGCAGGATTTTGTTGCTAGGAGCTGGAATCTACCCTATGATGGCACATAGCAACAAGAGAAGAAACAATCAAAGGGGCTAGTAGCAATGGTGTTTGAACTTTGAGGGAAGTTTTTTTGGATGGTGGGTAGCCTTGCAATTGCTCTGAGTTCATATTTTAATTTTATTAGGGATTTAATTTCCTTTTTAAGGTTCAGCCCCAAACCTACATATTCTGAAGAATATATTTCTGACACTCACTTGTCAGGTGTCATTTGTTTTATTGGTCTGGTTTCTTTACTGCCATGTAGATGACAAGATTCTGTGGTTAATATAAGGTTGAAGACAAATAGGTGGTAGATGACTTGTCAATATAATTGATTAAGCTCTTCAAATCCTAAGGCAGAGTTTCAAGAGGGAGAGTACTGCCTTTCCACTCTGTATACACAGTACAGCACCTGATACACACTAAGTGCTCATTACAAGTTGGGTTTGAAATGAATGAATGGATGGATGGATACTAATATCTTAGATTGGACTCAATGGAACAATAACAAATGACTAAGAGTTACAGGCACGAGAGTTAGAATCCTGGCTCTGCCATGGGTTAGCTCTGGCATAGGCACATCCTATAATTTCTCTGTTGTCTCAATTTTCTCATCTATAACATGGGAATGATAATAGTACCGGTCTCAAAGGGTTGTGAGCATTATCTGAAGTAATATGTGAAAATAATTACTTCTTGCATTCAATAAATGTCAGGAGCTCTGGTAGCATAGTGGTTATGAATTGGGCTACGAACTGCAAGGTCAGCAGTTCGAAACTACCAGCTGCTCCGTGGGAGAAAGATGACGCTTTCTGCTCCCATAAAGATTTACAGCCTCGGAAACCCTGTTCAGGGTCACTATGGGTCAGAACTGACTCAACAACACTTAACAACAACATTGTTATTTTTGTTAAGGGCTGAAGCTAACAGCCAATTTGACCACATTTTGGTTGGTATAGTTTGGTAAACATGGCAATATTTGTCTAAGGTATGGCTTATGAGTAAGCTTCATTTATATATTAATATGCATAATGACAACTTATTATATTGTTTTTAATAAAATTTGAGTATATCCTTGAATTTGAAATAGGAAGACACTAGATTAGGGATCCTGTTAGTATACTACAAGCAAGACCCATGGGCATAGATTGGTTTATAAGACCACCTCTAAAAAGACTTCCAGTTTGGGGGTGGGATAATCAGAGACAGGTAAGAGGTGTAGGAGAGGCACCTCAGTAGAGGTGTGGAAAAACCAGAGACAGTGCCTTCCGGGAGCAGCTCCAGAGTTTTGGATCTAGTATAAGATGCAGGGTGTCAATTTCCCACACCCACCACTGAAGACATCTGACTGTGGAAGGAAAATATGATGAATTCTGAATCAATCAGGAAACTCCCTGTGGGCCCCTTGGCCTGAGCTGAGATCAGAGGATGGGGCCACAGCCAGGCTGATACAGTGATACAGTGCTAAAAACCACAGAGTGGCATCTGGAAAAAGAGGTATCATGGATTTTACACTTTTATTTCCTCCTCTTCCCTGTCACACCCTCACTGCCCATCCTGGACACCTTCAGGAGGGTGGGAACACACCCCCAAAAGGGTACAGCATTACGCCCACAGTTTTCCCATGGCATGGGGAGGAGGTCCCTGGGAGCCCCATTGGTCCCACAGGCTGCTCCTTTGGCTGCTTCTTATGACATCTGACTCTGGGAGTCAGCCCTAAATTTGGCCTGGGCGGGACACTTTATTCCTACCTTCCTAGCAAGAAACAGCAGGTCTGGTCATACAGCCAAACCATATGTGCACCTTGTAAAACCCCAACAGAAAAGACAAAAGCCAACACCAACTACTATATACAAGGACACAGCTACTTTAAGAATTATTCTGTGCAGACGCAGATACCTAACTGACATTCAGAGATAAAAACAGTGGACAATCTTTCTTCCATTCATTTCTCAATATCTATCTGTGTACCTTCACGGTGGTCACTAGAGGAGGGGCCTGAGCGAGTGGACACCCCCACCCACCGCCGGAGGTTTCTACTAACCTGCACAGCAAAGGCTACTGCACAGTTGACTACAGTTTTATTTTTGTTTTGGAGTGGTGTTTTTTGTCTCTGCTTTTGTATTGTTTCTGTTTGGGGTCCTTTTGGTCTCATTGTTTTTCCTGGGGGTAGGAGCTTTCTCTACCTACATTACCATGGAAGAGACAGCAATTGTGGCCATATAGCCAAGCTACAAGCATATCCCATAACATCCCACCAGGAGCCAATACCAGCTGCTAGGCATTACACATGAAAAGGGAAGTCTATCTTCAGATCACATCCACCAGGAGACACTCAGTAAGCTTAACAACATAGCAACATACATTCATTTAATCACTGAAAATGCACCAAACTACTGAAAATGTCCAAGAGAAAACAACAAAAAGATCTCAGCACTTGTCCAAAAACAGAAGAGACAAGTGAGCTGGAGGCAGACATAGACTTCCCACTAGAAGAAGAGCAGGCTTTGGATCTGCCTTAGAAGGAATTCAGAAGAATGATATGGAGACAAATCCAAATGCTCCACAGAGGGGTGGAGGAAAATAAGGAAGAAGTCAGGAAAGTGCTACAGGAGCAATCAAACAAGATAGATACAGCATTGGAAACAATTCAAAACCTGCAAAAAGAGGTCCAGATGCTTAATAATAAAATTGCAGAAATAACAATACACTGAAAGGGCAAAGGAGTAGAACTGAAGAGAAGGAAGCCAGAACAAGTGAGCTAGAAGACAAAACTCTCAATATTGCTAAGATAGAAGAACAAGCAGACAACAGGATTTTTTAAAAATCTGAAGAGAGTCTAAGATTCATGTTGGATAACATAAAGAGGAATAGCAAGAATTATTGGCATTCTGGAACAGGAAGAATCACAGAAGTCCACAGAGGAGATAGTTGAGCTTCTGGAAGAAAATTTCCCTAACATCTTGAAGGATGAGAAGATAAGCAAGCATTCAAGATGATGAATGAACCCCAGGAAGGATAGACCCCAAAAGAAAATCACCAAGACATATCAGAATCAAGCTCTCCAAAATCAAAGACAAGGATAGAATCCTAAAAGCAGCCAGCGAAAAGGTAAGTGTTACAAAGGCAAGCAAATCAGCTTAAGCTCTGAATTCTCAGCTGAAGCCATGCAGACAAGAAGGCAATGGGGTGACATATATAAAACTCTGAAAGAAAAAACCTGCCAACCAAGAATCGTCTATCCAGCAAAATTGTCAATCAAATATGATAGTATAATCAAAACATTCCAGGATAAACAGAAGCTAAGAGATTTTGTCAAAGTCAATCCAGCACTTCAAAACATCCTAAAGGGAGTTCTTTGGACTAAAAATCAACAAGAACAGACAACAACCAGAGATTGACAGATGTGGCAACACCATCCGGAACTCAACTGAGAGATAGCAGAGTTCAGAACTAGACAGAATTACAACAACAAATTCAGAGGACCTGTGAGGCCAAAGATCAAAATAATGACAATGTCAAAGACAGAAAAAATATAGGAACAGAAATCCAAGTGGGGAGGAGGTTGAGTAGATTGCAAGAAACAGTAGACTGCCTTAAATTGAGGGAAAGGTTAATAGACTATATGGTAACTCCAAAGAAAGTTTAATACTTCACTACTTACCATGAAAATGAAGATCCAAGCAGAACAAGGAAACATTAAAACTAAGAAGAAACTGATAAGAAATAGCACAAAAAACATGAATTAAGCGCAAGAATGCATGAAAACCACCTCTAGTCATTGGGGGTTGTTGTGTGTGAGAATTTTATTCTGTTTTCCATGAAATCACCTGAGCTAGGCTTCTGAAATTCCAGCTGTAACCATAAATATAGGAATGTTTAGTCAGCAATCAGTAGGTATATACGTAGGTGAAACTGTGTGTAATGTAGTTGGGAAGGATTGGAAACCTACTGATTACAGTTATTACTCAATACTGTTGTGAATTATTGACAGTGTAGAGTGGTTATTGAAAAGTTCTGGAACGGAGATGATCAATATTTTTTCTCTCTTATCCATGAATATTTAGACTTGCGCTGTCTCATATAATAGCCACGTATAGATATTATATGAGAGAGCACAATTGTGGCGCTGTGTGATCAGCACCGGACTACAAACCAGAAAGTCAGCAGTTGAAACCCACCAGCTGCTCCTCAGAAACACTATACAGGGTCACCATGAGTCAGAATCAACTCAGCAGTACTTAACAACAACATTAACTGTTTAAATTAATGACAATTAAATTAGAATTTAAAATTCAGTTCCTCCATTGCATTAGAAACATTCCAAGTGCACAATAGCCACATGTGACTTGTTGTTTGCCATTGAGTCAGTTCTGACCCATAGCAACCCTGTATAGGGTTTCTGAGGAGCACCTGGTAAGTTTGAACTATCAACCTTGCAGTTCAAACTGACCTTTCAGTCCAGTACATTAACCCACAGTGCCACACCAGGACTCCAAATTGTGACTCGTGATTATCAAATTGAGCAGTACAAATATAGATATACATATGAAACATTCTATTGGACAGCATTGGCATTCTAAGGGTTTCAAGTTATAATTGTGATACCCAAGAGGTGGCAAAATCCAGAACTCATGCAATGAGGATATTGCGGAATTTAATACAAAAGTTAAGAAATGTAAAGAGCAAGTTTGCATTACCTTTAGACAAAAGGATTTGACACCAGTTTTGTTGTACAAGAGCTATTAAATAACCAGGTAATTATTTTGTATAAGCACTAAACTAGAGATTCTGGGGAAGAATGCAAAGTCCAGCAGATGCCATCCCTAATCCCAATTTGCTTGCAATTGAGTTGGATGGATATTAAGTGTGCTGTTGTTGTTGTTATGTGTCGTCGAGTCGGTTCCGACCCATAGCGACCCTGTACAGGGGTTTCTGAGGGTATAAATCTTTACAGGAGCAGAAAGCCTCATCTTTCTCCCGCGGAGCAGCTGGTAGTTTTGAACCGCTGACCTTAAGGTTAGCAGCCCGATTTGTAACCACTACGCTACCAGAGTGCAGATGAGGTTAAATAGTTCTCAAGAAGAGGTGTAGGAAAAATTCAATGAAATTCTGTGAAACCGCAGCGGTTTTGCTAAAGGAGGTGGTATTTGGCTTTGACTTGACAGGTGGCACAAATAGAATTGAATCAAAGAGGCAGAAATAGATACAATATGCTATGAAAACAGGAAACAGATAACTCTAAACGAACTGAGAATACCAGTAGACAGATTGGAAATAGGGCTGGGATCAGATTTAGGAAAGACTTTGAATGCCAATGTAAGGTGATTAGAGTTTATCCTGTAGACAGTGGGAGCCATAGAAGTGATGTGTAGTATCTTTCAAAAGTGAGTCTGGTAGGGGTAGAAAGCTCTAATGGAGGAACCAGTTATCTTTGCTGGAATTCCTCAAAGTTTCTGAGGAAAATCCAGGCAAGAAGTGAGAAGATTTTAACTTGGTAAATGGCAAGACTCAATAGGCTTTGACTAACTTTGACAGAAATATAGAAAAAGATAGCTTAACTTCTTGGAGGTTGGGGGTACAGGAAATTTCTATTGATTTAGAATTTAGGAGATAGCACAAGGATGCAACATATCAAAACTCTCCTTGAACTTCTATTTAATATTCATCTATGTAAATCATTGAACAATATCATTAGTATTATATGCAAGTAATTTTTTTCTAAAGATAATTTTTAAATGGCTGCAACAGTACCTCAACAGGGAACTTTCAGAAACTCTAGCCAAATTCAGAAGAGCATGTGGAACTAGGAATATCACTGCTGACAACAAATGGATCTTGATTGAAAGCAGAGGATACCAGAAAGATTTGCTTGTGCTTTATTGGCTATGCAAAGGCTTTTGCCTTTGTAGATCATGGCAAGCTATGAATATTATGGTAATGAATGAGTATTCCAGAACATTAATTATTGCTAATGAGGAACTTATACATAGACCTAGAGTCAGTAACAGGGAATACTGAATGGTTTAAAATCAAGAAAGGTGTTGCCAGGATTGTATTCTTTCACCATACTTATTCTATCTGTATGCTGAGCAAATAATTCAAGAAGTTGAATTATATGAAGCTTCATATAATCAGTATTGGAGGAAGACTCATTAACAACCTACAATTTGTAGATGATACTAACGTGCTTGCTAAAAGTGAAGAAGACTTAAAATATATGCTGCTGAAACCCAAAGACCATAACCTTCAGTATGGATTGCTCCTCAATGTAAAGAAAACAAAAACCCTCATAACTGGATTAATAAATAACATAGTGATAAATGGATAAAAGACTGAAGCTGTCAAAGACTTCATTTTGCTTGGATCTACAATCAACACTCATACAAGCAGCAACCAAGAAATCAAATGATGTATTGCATAGGGCAAATCTGCTGCACAAGACCTTTTTAAAATATTTAAGAATAAAGATGTTAGTTTGAGTATTAAGGTGACCCAAGTCATGGTATTTTCAATTGCCTCATATGCATGTGAAAGTTGGACAATGAATAAAGAAGACTGTAGAAGAATTGATGCATTAGAGTTGTGCTGTTGGAGGAATATTTAAGGTACCATGGACTGTCAGAAGAGCAAACAAGTCTATATTGGAAGAAGTATAGCTGGAGTGCTCCATAGAGGCCATGACTGTGAGACTCTGTCTCTCATACTTCAGATATATTGTAAGGAGGGACCACTCCCAGGATAAGGACATCATGTTTGGTAAAGTAAAGGATCATTGAAAAAGAGGAAATTTCCCAATGAGATGGATTGGCAAGTGGCAACAGCAATGGGCTCAAGCTTAAAAAATTGTGAGGATGGCACAGAACTGGGCAGCATTTCTTTCAGTTGTATATAGGATTGCTATGAGTCCAAACCGACTCAACACTATCTAACAACAACAGCAATGCATATTTAGTAATAATCTAACTCAAGAGCTAGTAATTTGCCTTAGTAATTGGGACTTCCATTCTTTGTTTTTTCCCTAAAGCTCCTTTGTTTAATGCCACACATGGAGAAAGTACCTACTTTATTGGGTAGTTTCTCTAAAAATAAATGTATGGTCAAGCCCTACTATCTAAATGTATCTTTTAAATTTCCTGAGTAAGAAGAAAGGATTAATTCTTTGTTTTAATTTTGAAATCTTATCAAAATGCTCCATTTTTTTTGTTGAGTAATTTTTTTGAAGAAATATATACTTGCAAAATGCTGTATTTGCAAAATTGGGGTGAAAATACTTACTTACCTCATAGAGTACTGACCGCCACTTATCTGTCAATTTGTCGTACTGTGATGGCCTGCACATTGCTGTGATACTGAAAGCTATGCCATCAGTATTTTAAATACCAGCAAGGTCACCCATGATGGACAGGTTTTAGCAGAGCTCCCAGACTAAGACAGACTAGGAGGAAGGAGAACAGATTATTTCTGAATGTTTAGTCACTGAAAATCTTATGAATAGTAGTGGAACATTGTCAGATGTAGTGTAGGAAGATGAGCCCCTTAGGTTGGAAGGCACTCAAAATACAACTGGGAAAGAGCTGCCTCCTCCACATAGAGTTGACAATGATGATGCAAATGGAATAAAGCTTTTGGGACCTTCATTTGCTGATGGGGACAAAATTCAAAATGAGGAGAAACAGCTGCAAACATCCGTGGAGCATGGAAAGTATGACTCTGAAACTTGCACTCCAGCATAGAAATGCAAAAGTAAATGGAAGAAAGGAGGAAATAAAAGAGCCAAACAAAAATTTCAAAAAGCAACATGAAAAGACAAAGTCAAGTATTATAATGAGATGTGAAGCCCCTGGAGTTAGAAAATCACAAGGGAAGAACATGCTCAGCATTTTTCAAGCTGAAAGAACTAAAGAAAAAAATTGAAGCCTCAACTTGCAATATTGAAGGATTCTATTGGCAAAACACTGAATGATACAGGAAGTGTCAAAAGAAGATGGAAAGTATACACAGAGTCACTATATCAAAAAGAAATGGTCAAAGGTAGAAGTTTTGTAACAAAAAGGGGGGAGTAGTTAATTGAAAAAAAAAAAGAAATGGTCAATATCCAACCAATATATAACCAAGAACCAATAGTACTGAAGGAAGTTCAAGCTGCACTGAAGATATTGGAGAAAAACAAGGGTCCAGGAGTTTACAGAATACAAATTGAAACTTACAACAAACTAATGCAACAATGTAGGTACTCATTCCTCTCTGCCATGGATTTGGAAAACATCTACCTGGCCATCTGATTAGAAGAGATCCATATTTGTGCCCATTCCAAAAAGAGGTGACCCAACAAAATGCAGAAATCATTGAACAATATCTTTAATATCACTTGCACGTAAATTTTTGCTTAAGATAATTTAAAAACAGCTGCAACCATATATCAACGTGGAACTGCCAGTAACTCAAGACAGATTCGGAAGAAGATGTGGTGTTGGGATATCATTGCTGACCTCAGATGGATCTTGGCTGAAAGCAGAGAATACCAGAAAGATGTTTACTTGTGCTTTATTGACTATGCAATGGCTTTCATGTCTGTGGATTATGACAAACTGTGTATTCCAGAACACTTAACTTAAAGAACCTCTACATATGCAGTTGTTCGAACAGAACAAGGGGGTACTGAATGGTTTAAAATTAGGAAAGGTGTGCACCAGGGCTGTGTTCTTTCACCATACTTGTTCAGTCCATATGCTGAGCAAGTAATTCAAGAAGCTGGATTTTACGAAGCAAAGGGTGGCATCAGGATTGGAGGAAAACTCACTAACAACCTGCGATATGCAGATGATACAAACCTGCTTGTATGAAGATAAAAAAAAATAAAAAAAACAACACCACAGTCTTCACAACTAAACCAATAAATAACATCATGATAAATGGAGAAAATATTGAAGTTGTCAAAGATTTCATTTTGCTTAGATCTACAATCAACTCACGCAATCAGCAGCCAAGAAATCAAAAGATATATTGCATTAGGAACAAATCTGCTGCACAAGACCCTTTAAAGTATTCAAGAGCAAAAATATCAATTTGAAGACTAAGGTGTGCCTGATCTAATCCATGGTATTTTCAATAGCCTTATATGCATGTGAAAGTTGGTCAATGAATAAGAAAGTCTGTGGAAGAATTGATACATTTGAATTATGGTGTTGAAGAAGAATATTAAAAGTACCACGGACTGCCAGAGGAACAAACAAATCTGTGTTGGAAGAAGTACAGCCAAATGCTCATTAAAAGCCAGGATGGTGAGACTTTGTCTCTCATACTTTGGGCGTATAATCAGAGGGACCAGTTTCTGTAGAAGGACATTATGCTTGGTAAAGTGGAAGGTCAGTCAAAAAGAAGACCTCCAAAAAGATGGATTGGCACAGTGGTGGCAGCAATGGGTTCAAGTGTAACACAAATTATGATGCTGGCACAGAACCAGGCAGTGTTTCATTCTGTTGTACATCGGTTGTTATGAGTCAGAGCCAGCTCTGTGGCACCTAAAAACAACGAGTACTAAGGATTCAATGAGATGCCTGTGAACTACCTAGCACATGGTTGTTGTTGTTGTTAAGTGCTTAGTAGGTTCAGCTCTAGCCCTCAGTAAACTTCTGTTGATTCTAAATCTAATTTACTGACAAACTTACGTGGGATTTGCAAACCCTACAGAATTTTATGACGCCTGTTCTTTTTATATGAACTCATTTGCTAGGCACCATAAAATGGAGAGAAGTTCTGAGGGCTATTACAGATGACTTTAAGCATCTGTAATACCAACTCGATGGCACCTAACATCAACAATTGTAAAGATCTTGTTTGCTCAGTGAGGAAGAAGTCAGAGAGGGGTCGAGCCCCAGAGCAAGCATACTCAGGTTTCTGTCTCACCTCTCATTTGTTCCTGCCTCTTTCACTGCTCAGGAATGGAATTGTTGTCAGCAGGGCATATGAGGGCAAGAAACACAACAACATTAAAGAGAAATTTCCAGGAAGGAATGCCATAGTTCTTTGTAAATGATTTGACTGACTTCCATAAACATGAGAAAAATCCGTGTTATTGTACTCGAGTTCAGCAATGCCAACGACTGTCAGAATTCATCTCAGTCTGGACCTTGGCCCTCTAATATGAAGGCCACAGCCTTTTCCCTGGTGCTTTCCATCTAGTTCTCCCTTCTGTGCCTCCCTCTGTCAATCTCTGTCAGACAAAACAACTTAATATATCTCCCTCAGCTTCTTAAAAAACCTTGTTGTTAAGTGCCATCGAGTCGGTTCCGACCCATAGCGACCCTGTATCGGGTTTCCGAGGAGCAGTTGGTGAGCTTGAACCACCAACCTTGCAGTTCAAATGGCTTTGCAGTCTGGCTCATTAACGCGCAGCACCACACCAGGACTCCTTAGGAGCCCCTTTATATCTGAAGTAAAAGCCTGAATGGCACTGCTTGGTTTCCTTATCAAAGGCCCGCTCACTTTATTCATTCAACCTTACTGCCTTGTTTTCTAAGTGCATCCTTAGCTCTAATAAGAAAGAACTGCACTAACTATATACACTTCCCTTCTGTGCTTTGACCCTGCCCTCATCCAGGATGGCCTCACTTTTGTCCTGTGCTTTGTTACATTATATTCATTCTTCAGGACACTGTCAAGAACCACTTCTTCCATGAAGTCTTTATTGATTATTCTAGCCTGTAGATATGTCACTTTCTTCTGGAATCCTGCATTTATTTACATGTCAAAGAATATCACTTTCTAACTGTTCAATAGCAAGATGTCACTTTGATGATACAGATGTCCCTGGGCCAAACCAGGGTATTTTCAATTGCCTCATATACATGTGAAAGCTGGACATCCAATAAGGAAGACCAGAGAAGAATCAATGTATCTGAATGATGATGTTGGCCAAGAATACTGTAGGATAAACACAGGACCTAGTTTTAGGTACTTTGCTTATCAAGTAAGAAGCTCTGGTGGTGTAGTCGTTAGGAGTTGGGCTCCTAACCTCAAGGTCAGCAGTTCAAAACTACCAGCCTTTCCACGGGAGAAAGATGAGGCTTTCTGCTCCTGTAAAAATTTACAGCCTCAGAAACCCTATACGGAGTTGCTATGAGTCGGAACTGACTCAACAGCACTAACCAACAACAAAGAATGCTGAGTATACCATGAACTACTATAAAATGAACAGATCTGTTTTGTGAGAAATATAGCCAGAACAATCCTTAGAAGTGAAGATGGCAAGACTTCGTCTTACATGCTTTGCACATGTTATCAGGAGAGACCAGGGAGAAAGACGCCATGTCTGATATAGCAGAGGGTCAGTGAAAACAGGAAGACCCTTTAAGAGATGGAGTGACACTGTGGCTACAACAGTGGGCTCAAACATAGCAACAATTGTGAGGATGGTACAGGACTGGGCAGTGTTCTGTTTTGTTATGCATAGGGTTGCTATGAGTAGAAACTAACTTGACAGCACCTAACAACAACATGTTTCTTGTTTCTTGCTTATGTTTATCAAGCAGGTTGAAATCAGCATCTGTGTCGTGCCCTTCAAACTATATCACCACTATTGAAGTTGAGGGCTCTGTGCCATTTTTATATTCTAACTCTTGTTCAGGATTTTCAAAGTGACATCTTAAAAGTGTTACTAAGGGGCACAGACTTTCATTTTTGCTCCCCTCTCCACCACTGCCTTCAATTGTGTTTCCTATTTTAAGAAGCTCTAATTTTAGGTACTTTATTTATCAAGTACCTGAGGAAGCTTGTGTTTAAAGAAAGGGTTCCTTAGCTAAAGCTTGAAAATTATAGAGTCTAGCTATTAGAAACTGAAAGGTGAGCTGTCATAACGTCCTACAGTTATAATGGTGAGAACTAGTCTAGATTTACCTTTATGAATATCAGAAAGCAGAACTGCTTAGGGAAAGTCAAATACAGAATGAAGTCAGATGGAAATGTATCCATCCTCCAACCTCCACCATTGCAAAAGTAATTTTCTCCTTGGAGAAAACTTAGAAAGCATACAAAATTATAAAGAAGTTGAAAATCATCTCTAATCCTACCCCTCAGAAAGAACATTGTTAATCTTGGTTTCTAATACATACACATATCATACAGATATAATTTATTACAGTTGGCATCATAACATCTTGAATTTGGTATCCTGTTCTTTGCATAGGCAATTATACCATGGCCACTAAAAATTCTCTTTAATATATTTGAGGTGGTACTTTTTTTTTTTTTTTAATGCTTTATTGTGAGTTATGTGATAGTTTACATGGGAGAACATTAGCTTCACATTGATCCCATCGTATATAGTTTCCTTGCCATGGTTACAATCCCCTCCATTCAACATTCACCAACCACAGGGTATACCCCACAAGCCTGCCCCCTGCCCCCCGCCCCCGGTCATCAGCACACAGCCCCTCTCCCTCTCCAGGTCCAAAGTCCCCAGCCGCTTCATCTCTCCACATCACAGTCTCTGCCTCCATCTCTGGCATCACTGTTTCTCTGGGTAGGGTTCCGTTCTCCTCTCTTCTCCCATGATGGTCCCAGGCACCTCTGTCCCTAGACTGCAAAGTTAATCCCTCCCCTCCCTTTGCTACAAAACTCTACCTTTACATTTCCAGCCCTTACAATCAGCCTGATAACAATTATTCACCATTGTATTGCAAGTGACCTATCTGCATCTCCTTTCCTTGGTCCCGCCTAGACAGATTGGATACTATTCAGTGGAGATTCTACCGTGCTTAGCTTGTTGTTGTTGTTGTTAAGTGCCGTCGAGTCGGGTCCGACCCATAGCG
>NW_006408546.1:477577-478919 GCF_000296735.1 Chrysochloris asiatica | reverse complement strand
ATGCCAATAATTCTTAAGTTGTTCCTCTTCATGTTATCCAGCATGAATCATAGACACTCTTCAGATTTTTTTCATCCTTTTTTTCTGCTGGCTCTTCTATCTTAGCAGTATTGAGAGATTTGTTTTCTAGCTTGCTAGTTCTGGCTTCCATCTCTTCTATTCTGCTCCTTTCCCCTTTCAGTGTATTGTCCATTTCTCATTTCTTATTATTAATCACCTGGACCTCTTTTTGCTGGTTTTGAATTGTTTCCAATGATGTATCAAACTTATTTGATTGCTCTTGTAGTACTTTACTGACTTCTTCCTTGTTTTCCTCCACCCCTTTTCGGAGCATTTGAATTTGTTTCCATATCATTCTTCTGAATTCTTTCTCAGGCATATCAAAACCTGGTCTTCCTCTTCTTGTGTGTCTCCAGCTTATTTGTCTCAGCTACTCTCTGCTATTTTGGGGCATGTTTTGATATCATTTGTTGTTTCTTGTTTGTCATTTCCAATAGTTATGTGGTTTCTTTTGTTGTTGTTGTTATTTTTAATACTTAAGTGGATGTTTGTTGGTGTTTGTTATTAGGCTTACTGGGTGTGTCCTGCTGAATATGGTCAGGAGATAGGCTTCCCTTTCGCATGTAATGCTTAACAGGTGTTATTGGCTCTTGTCTCAGTGGTGGAATATTGTGAAATATGCTTATAGCTTGGCTATATGGCCAAAATTGCTGTCTCTTCTTGGGTAATATAGGGAGAAAAAGCTCCTACTTCCAGGAAAGATGTGTGATCAAAAGGACCAGAAGCAGAAGTAATATAAATGCACAGACAAGTATCACCACTTTGGAACAAAAATAAATCTGTGGTCGACTGTCCCATGCTACACAGGCAGTGTGTGTGCAAGGTAGAAGCCTCCAGCAGTGGTTGAGTGTGTCTGCTCACTCAGGCCCCTCTTCTAGTCACTAGAGTAGAGGTGCGCAGGTAGATATTGAGAAGTTAATGGGAGAAAGATTGTCCACTGTTTTTGTCTCTGAAGGTCAGTTAGGTGTCTGCGTGTGCACAGCACAATTCTCGAGATGGTTGAGTCCTTTTATGTTGGGGTTTTACAGATTTTATTATAAGGGTCCTACACATGGAGCTCAGAAAGCGCAGCAGCCAAGAATGGGGCCACGAACTGTAAGGTCAGCAGCTCAAAACTGCCAGCCACTCCACGAGAGAAAGGCAAGGCACTCAGCTCCCACAAAGACTCACAGCCCTGGAAAACCCCGCACAGGGTTGCCTGGAGTCAGAATTGACTCCAAGACGCACAGCCACCAAGGGTCTTTCATAAATCAATCTTAGGTCTGTGTCTCCACTGCTGATA
>NW_006408546.1:452471-477352 GCF_000296735.1 Chrysochloris asiatica | reverse complement strand
GAGGTGGCCACAGAGGGAGTCCTGTCTCCAGATTCCTAACTGGCAGTATTTTCCTTGATATCATGATTTTTTCACTTGCGAGTGCGGGAAACTGATGTCCTGGACCTTATGGTAGATCCAGAGCTCTGGAGTTGTTCTGTGAGTGCTTCCTGCATGAGATCTCAATCCCTCTAGCGCGGAAATTTCCCTACCTGACTTTCTCCACTGACACTGAAACCTGAAATCGAGGTGATTCATTTTTACAGGTTTATTCTTCAGGAAGCAGATGCTCAACTGCATGATATTTACTAGAGATGGCCTTTGGAATCAACATATTCAAAAAGGACGAGGAGTAAGCAGAGCTGGGAGGTAGGGAGAACAAGGCTTGCAATGTAGGCCAAAAGAAGACCTCGACCAACTGCATGGGGAAATCTGGATTTGTGATGACCTTCGATTTCAGACTACCCCTGGAAAGGTGCATGCTTTTAGACTAGGCAGATTTCTTCAGTCTATGCAGGCCCCAAAGAGGGCTGGCCACCACAGGCCAGGAGAATAACTCATTCCTGAAAGGGGCTTTGGACAGCACATTACAACCTCCACTACACTTAAACTACTATATTGTATGGCTAATAAAAATAATGACTTACACTGAGTACTTCCCATATGATGACATTGTTCTTGATGGTCTCATTTAACCCCATAAATTTCCAGTGAGGTGCTTAATAATGGTGTTCCTGCTTTATCAATGAGGAAATAAACCCAGACACTAAGTGGGTCCCACAGTTGACAAGTAGGGGAACCAGAATTTGAGCCCTAAGTCTTTGCTTTGTTTGTTTTGGTAAGTACTTAAAAGAGAATTTTAGGCAAGAATTTAAGTTTTCAGGCGAAAATCTTTCCACAGTTTGAAATGGAAAGAGGTATGATACATTTCCTTTCATCTCCATGGTTGACCAGAAGGATAATGTTTATAAATAGTAAATATGACCACTGTAAGTGGTTGTTCTTACTAAGTGTCATTAAGTTGGTTCCAATTCACAGATACCCTGTATAGGGTTTCCAAGGAGTGTTTGGTGGGTTTGAACTGCCACCCTTGCTGTTTTCAGTCTAGTGCTTATCCCACAGTGCCACAACTGGACTTTTGTGAATTAGGAACACTTTAGTACCTTGTGGAATACTGGATTACATGTTGGGCTTTCTAACCCTATGGTCAGTAGTTGGAATCCACCAGCTGCTCCATGGGAAAAAGAAGAGGCTATCTGAACATATAATGATTTATGGCCTCAGAAACCATCTACAGGGTCACTTTAGGTTGGAGTCAACTCAGTGACACACAATCACCGCCAAATATTAAGACAAGGGTACATTTTTTAAAAGTTATGAGCAATGGACAATAGAGACAATAGGGACTTATGGTTGATGCAATTCTTTTTGTTAAACAAACAAACAAACAAGCAGCTTGTTCCAACTACACATGAATGGGAAACCTTGAACTCAACATGCTCCTTTTTTCTACTATGCTTGTAAATGATCATTTCTGTTGTATGCAATAAGGGAATAACACTGGGATTGAATGTGACCATTCCAGATTTGTTTCTTAATACCACATTGAGTGTTATTTCTTATTTTTGGAAAGCTATTCCAATCAAGAGATAATACAATTTAACATTTTATGCCTTAATAATATTAAACATATCATTATTATTAATTTTAGAATGCTTTGGTTAAATTCAACATGCCATTCTAATTTTTAAAAGCACTTTTATTAATTTTTCCACAAACCTACTCAAATTTTTTAGATTTTTATCACAATTAAAATAGTTTTTTTTTTAATGTTCCTAAAAAGAGAAAGATTTCACTGATTTTTTATGTTGCTCTATTTGTCATCGTGTAATCTCTTACATATACTGCTTATTAGTAAAAATGAATGCATTCCAGGATGATTGCATTTATGTATTTCTTTTCCCTAATTTATTTTGCCTAAACATCCAGACAAAAATGAAAATTCAGGGTCAATTATTACAGGATAGTGTTCTCAGCAATACAACTCAGTTGCTAGGTAACCTGTGGGCGGGTATTAGAAAGGAAGGGAAAGCAACATCAGCTAGCACTCCAATAACAGTATTGGCTTTCATTTCAAATGTGCAAAATAATAGGGCCATGCAATTTAGCCCAAGTTGCTTACATGTCTTCTTGAATGGAAAATTAATCTGGTTTTGCACTGGGTAACATCATTTGCCAACATATTTCCCCTGCTATGAATTAAAAAACCAGAAAAAAAAAGTGCTTCCTTCTTAGGAATGAGAAAGTTCTGTTTCTTTCTTCATGTTTTATAGTTTTTCTTTTCTTCTCCTTCTTTGTTTTTAAGAAAGCACATCATTTGCAGCCTATAAATCCAAGATCAAGGCATGATGATGTGGAAGAGTTCAGGAAAAAGTAAGGATTTAGAATATAGTGTTTTATGAATAAAAAACACCCCCCTCACATATCTTCCAGAAAGACATGTTTAATAGTCTTAACTTATTACCTGTTTTATGGACAGGTAATAAGTTAAGACTACTTAAAAAATATCCTCACATATCTTCCAGCAAGACTTGTTTAATAGTCTTAACTTATTACCTGTGACCCTTAAACTTCTGAAGCATAGAAGCATATGCACACATAGACACATACGCAGAAAAAAATGAGTCAGAACTTTTGCCAATATCAAATGCAATAAAAGAGGGTGGTTCTAGGATGTAGTATAAAAAGGAGTCCTCCCAGGGCTGGTGGAGAAGATAAGAGAATTGGCTTACGTGATGCCTGGAGAACTTGCCCAGAGGTTAAAGCTGACCTCATTTTCTACTGTCATCTCAGGGCCAATATGATATATCCCCTGCTTGACCCCTACCTGACACATATGACTGATCAAAGAGCTAACATAGCACCTTGCACAGAGTAGTTGTTCACAACATTTTTTGGCAATGAACAAATCTTGGTCTAGAAATAGGAAATCCAATCAGAATGGAATTGTAGGAGAATGTATTTCGGGCTTCACGTAATTTTCTGTCCTAGGGATGAAGGACATGGACTTGCAGCCAAGACTGGTAAGCTGTTCTTGGCTGAATGTGAACCAGGCTTCAGTTCTGTGTCACCAAAAACTTCTTTGTGCTTTCTTCTCCCTTTGAGCAATTTAATTTTCATCTGTCTTCCCTATGTTTGCTAGAGTTATTAGAGTGGGTCAGGGTTAACTTGAAAATAGATTTAACAGTTTTAAACTTGTGCTTTCAGATGTATAATACTTGGAGCACAGTTTCAGGCTCAGGATACCAAAACATTAATTTGAGATTCTTCTTTGGAAACATATCTCCTCTCTTTTCTTCCTTTCTGTTGCATAGGTAATTTAGGTCTTCACTGTCTCAGGGCTGGGCACTGATCCAACATGATAACTGGGCTTCCTGCTGGCAAACTCCTACACACCCACTCTGCCCACTGTGTCCTCACACCTTTCTTACTTTCATATGATGTAATGTGCAATGTCTTCTGCAATTGTTTTCCTTTCTCTTGAATACCACAGGCTTCCACTATGGTTTCATAAGATCATATCAGCTCTTTTCACAGCTGATTTCCAAGTTAGCATGTCTTAAAATGGAGTAAAGTCACCTTGGTGATCATCAGCAATTCTTCCTGGGTGTTAGCATTCTCAAAGTTTGAGAAATAGCATCCTTGTTATTGTTCATTTGAAGAGCTCACCTCCCATAATATTTGTACAATTGAATTTTTGAACCGAAAGGTAGCATTTTATATTGTTTTTGTAATAGTTGTAGGGGAGACGCATACCCAGAAGAAATAGAGAAAAGAAGTTATCAGAGCAAAAAGAAAAGGGGACACCTAAGGGAAAGGTAAGAGTTGGAGAAGGAGCCATCAGCAAAAGGATAGAGAAAGAAAAACAGAGGCAGAGGAACTCAGTCAGGGCCCCTGTGAGAGGACTTAGTGATCTTGGGGCAAAGAGCAGGCTTTTAGAATAATCAGATGGAATAGGCTACAAAGGAAGGGAGCCAGGGATGCTGGGAATAGGTACAAACCTCAAGCAGGAGGATTAGAGTAAGCCTTTGGAGGATGGAACGGATGGTAGTGCACACTGGTATCAGCATCACTGACCAGGGCAGGGCAGACTATAGGAGTGGGTATAATCTGTTACTCCCTCATCTAATGGTTTCTTTCCAGTTACCCTTCTCTTGGATATCTCATATTTCATTCTCTTTTTCTTGAATCAATTTAAACAATCAATCTCTTTCCCTTTTTGTTTCTTGACTTATAAATGTTTCCCAAACTATAAACTTGACCTATTAATGGGTAGTAAAATTAACGTCGTGGTTTACATACATTTTTTAATGTACTGAAATAAGTTAGACTATATAGACCAACATACAATAAAACAGAATATACTAGAATACATTATTTTAGGGTAAGGGGAAATTTTTGTTTCCTTTGTGTGTGAGGGTATGGCTGTGTGTATATAAAATCATTTTGTACCATGTATTACTAACAAGAAAAATATGAAGGCCACTGGGGTATAATTTACAATGGAAGAAATCTATTATTTGTTATAACTAATAATATCTTTATGATGAAAATATTTAAGAGGAGCATATTGATAAAGCTTTAATACTCCTTTAGCTCTCAACTTGTATCTCACAAAAAAAGTTGCCTTTTTTTCTGGCATTTTCTTCTTGTGGCTTAACATTCCTAGGAAGAAAATATGTTCCCTAGCTGAAAAGCTTTGTGAAACCTTGAGTTCACATAACATATTGACTTTTGTTAAACCCGTAGGCAATATCCATTTTCTGGATGTAAACCAATTCAAATGGTTACCTTGTTGACTGAGAGTGGGCAAGTCCCATTATCTATGTATGCTTGGATGCAATTACACAGTTAACAGAATAGTGAGACATGAATTAATTGATTTTTGTAAAACATAATTAGCATTACCCAGGACAAAGAAAGATAAGTGGAGAGGACCCAATCCTGTCTTTAAGAAACTTCCATCCTTGACCACAATCCCATTCTGCCCATCAGGAGAGGATATTTGGTTTACTTGATATGTACTAGTTCACGAAACATAAGACTTAATTAATGTATAGCCACATATAACCTATCTGATAATTTCACCATCATTTTTACCTTTTAAGTTTTATAAATTGCAGAAGCTAGTACATTCTCATCGAATCCGAGTCAAACAATATGTGTGCATAAAATCTCAACATCCTCTTCCCGCTGCATCACCCCCATAGTCCACAGTTTCACACTTCACTTCAGAAGAATTTTAGATTCATAATATGTGCTCTAGCATCAGAATTCATCTAGATTCCTAAGGACTAAGAATCAGGATCAGCAGACATCTGGTTCCTATGAAGTAGAGTTCAGAATTAGCTCTACTCTCCAACTTCTTTACCATTTCTGTCACCAGCCGTTCCTCCCAGCACTTTATTTCTCTGCTGAGTTTGATAATTTATTGCAATAGCTAGACAGAACTCATAGACCTACTCACAATTAAGTTATATTATGGAAGTAACAGGAACAACTAGAGTCTTGGTGTAGCTCTAGATTGCTAACCACAGGTCAGCAAATGAAACCCACCAGCTGTTCCTCAGAAACCATATGTAGGGTCGCTCTGAGTCGGAATCACCTCAATGGCTCTTAGCAACAACACAACAGGAGTAGCTTGGGATTCAGATCAACTTTGAAAAAACAGGAACTTGGGATCAGGACCAGAAAGTATATAACAAGTTCTGGAAAGCTCTCCTGAAGAGAGAGCACATCCTTTCCTTCTTTAGTGCAGACAGCCTCCAGTCACGACAGCTTTCTCAACTGTTCTCTACAAGCTTCTTGGCCATGCTAGTAGGCTCTTCTCAGTCAAACAAGCTAGCTATCTCTTCCTGACTGTGTCTGCCCACTCTGGACAGGCCTCCTTTAGACCCCCTCAGAGCAGGCCTCCTCTCAACCTTCTCTTGGCCCTTATATCTTGACCCTCTCAGCTTAGGACTATAGCTATCAGCACAGAAGGGTCCTCTGCTACTGCAGCATGTAACCACTTGTTCTGCTTGATTGTCTGCCTGCATGGGCCCAGACAAAGACTGCTTCCCCTTTACAGAGCACCTGGTACCATTGGTGACCTGCCCGGAGGTATTTCTCATGGCTCCTGCTGCCTTTCCTGCTGCTGTTGTTTCTTTGTTGTACTGGGCACCATCTTGGCTTTGCATCTTCAGTGTTATAGACAGAGATATGTATTATATCTCTTTTAAGAGGTTCCCTCCTTTTCTTTCTACTAAAACTTCCATGGGATTAACTATAGAGGCAAACTCCTTATCAATTTTGAGGCATAGTTCTCCCGGCAGGACCACCAATGAACCAATCACCTCAGTGGACTGCAATTCTATTGAATAGGTAGAATCAGCACTGAACTGTGAACCACAAGGTTGGTCGTTCAAACCTACTAGTCGCTATGAGTCAGAATTGACTTGATGGCGCCTAACAACAACAACAATTGAATCAAAAACCAACCAATACCTACAAGGTGTGTAAAATAGACCAACCATAAAGCAGACTGTGGTCTAACCAATCATTTTTGGCAGATTTACAAACTCAGAGCCAAAAAGAAGGTATATAAGAAAAAGCCATTGAATTGCACAGGACAGTGCTAGTAAAACTTTCAAGTGCACATGAGTCATCTGGGGTCACCTTAAATGCAGATTCTGATTCAGCAGGTCTGGGAGAGGGAGCTGAGACTTCACGTTTGCAAGAAGCTCCCAGGTTATGCTGATGCTGAGGTCAAATAACAGGAAATATAGATCAATCAATAGTGGGCTCTGTAATAAGGCGACTGTAGTGCAGTACCACTCAGTATAATGGCCGCTCACCACCTGTGGCTACGGAAATGTAAATGAAGTAAGTGTGGCTCGAGCCACACTTCAAATCTCACTAGCACTAGCGATATGTGATTCATGATGAAGAATATGCCCATCAGCACAGAAAGTTCCGTTTGATGGGCTAGAGTCTTCTACAGGTTGATGTAAGCGTATACGAAGGGACTTCATTCATGGAAAAATGTCATTACCTTTTCATTCAATTTTTCCACAAACTTTTGAAGGCCCCTCATAAGTATATCTTATGTAAAAAATAAAAATGAAAACATGTGACTAAAATTCAATGAGAACTTGTTCTCAACCCTGGAATGCAAAATAAGTTTTGAAAAGAGAAAAATTTGTAACTACAGAAGTGCAACAAGTGCCTCCCTGTGGACAGACAGGCAAACCTGGTCCTCAGAAGGAAGGGGTGGGGAGTAGGGGAAGGATGAAACTTAAGAGGGGAGCAGCCGGCTTTATGTTTGTGCTTCAGGCAAGGACCAGACCCATTCATTTCAGGAAAACAATTGTTCCTTCAAGTTATCAACAGTCTCTAATCAATCTAATTTAGTTACTTAGGCCTGTGAGTCAGGGGAAAAGCAGAGGCTCCTTGTTTAACTACCCATGCTTAACATCCTCTAGAAAGACAAGCTTTTAGACTTCTGGTGTGGAACTGTAGGGTAAACACTGGGCTGCTAACCTCCAAGTTGACAGTTCAAACACAACAGCTGCTCCTCGGGAACCCTATAACGAATCACTATGAGTCAGAATTGACTCAACAGGACTTAACAACAAGGACAGACTGATGTACAAGAGGTTTGTTTGTTGATGTTGTTAAGTACCATCGAGGTCATTGCAGTGTAATTACAATAGTGAAAAAGGTAAAGTAACCTAAATGTAAAACAACAGTTGGTGAAACAGACCATATTTTAGTCGCATATTTACTCATGCAAGTAAAGTTGTGCTTAGGTTGTTGTTGTTGTTATGTGCCATGGAGTCGGTTCCGACTCATAGTGGCCCTGTACAGGGTTTCCGAGGCTGTAAATCTTTACGGGAGCACAAAACCTCATCTTTCTCCCACGGAACAGCTGGTAGTTTCGAACTGCTGACCTTGCGGCTTGCAGCCCGATTCGTAGCCACTACGTTACCAGAGCTCCATTGAAAATTGTGTTTTCTAAGAATATGTGTGAGCAGACTTAATTGAAAAAGTAAAATGTATTTTATACACATGTGCTTTTATGTATATGCGAGTATACCTGTATGCATACATTTATCTGTACTCACATATCTATCTCTTTCTTTCTAAGTATCCTTAAAATTGTCTCTTTTTTCTAGGTGATGGGATTGTGATTGACTTTTATGTTCTTTATACTTTCTACAACTGATCATGGGCATGGCACAAGACGAGGCAGGATTTTGTTCCATTGTGCATGAGGTCTTCATGAGTCAGGGCTGACTCCACAGCTGTGAACAGCAGCAATATTCTCCACATTGTTTATGCTGAAAGTGTTCATGGTTTTTCCTCTTTATTCCTAAGTCCTTGAGCATATGGTTCCTAAGACCAAGGATGTCCTCTTGCCTAACTGTAGCATAATAATCAAAATTAGGAAATTTGATCTTGATGCAGAACTGTTATCTAAATATGCATATTCAAATTTTACAGCAATTGCACACATATCTCTGTCCCCATCCAAAGTCACACCCAAAATTATATATATTACATTTTAATAAGGAAAAGCAACAAACCCTTTTTTTAAATAATCAAGTCATCTGAGTGTAAATCACAGTCAGAGCATAAGAGCAAGGGTATTAGCCCTCCTCTGTTTTGTCCTGTTCAAATCATATATATAGTGGCCTCTGGTAGCGTATTGGTTATGAGTTGGGCTGCTAATCTCATGGTTAGCAGTTTGAAATTACCAGCTGTTCCTCAGGAGAAAATGAGGCATTCTGTTCCTGTAAAGATTTACAGCCTTGGAAACTCTATACAAGGCCCCTATGAGTCATAACTGACTCCACAGCACACAACCACCACCATATGTGTGTGTGTGTGTTGTTGTTGTTGTTGTTGTTAATTGCTGTCGAATTGGTTCTGGCTCATAAGTACCCTGTATAGGCTTTCTGAGGAGCAACTGGTGTTGAACTTCCAACCTTATGGTTCAAACATACCTTAAGGTTGAGTGGTTATCCTACGGCGCCACACCAGGACTCCGTTTATATATGTTAGGTTTGTATCACCCTCAAATACTTATTCTATAGTGAGGGAAGGTTGAGGATTCTTCATTTATTTAGTCAATCACTTAGTCATTCAACAGTTATTTAGTAACCAAGATGATCCTAATAAAGTAGACTTAAAAGTCAAATTTTTTACAAATTGTTCATTGAGGGTTCAAAATATGTACCCCATCTCCATGTATGTAGAAGCCATGTTTCACCAATAATTAGCCATGTTTTGTATTAGAAAAAAAACAGAAGATGGAGAAAAAGATGCCATGGTCTTAACAGGATGGACTTCATTGAAACCCATGCAATTTTAATTAAGTGAAATCCTATATTCTGTTATGTCTCCAGGCAAAAACACTCGACTTAATCATTTGCTTTTATGAAAGGTATATTCTTTTTGGTTTTGACTAGGAGAGTGATGCAAATTTAATTTTTAGAAAGCATATAAGTATTTTTTTTTTAATGTGTCACCAATCAACTTTGTTGTTGTTGTTGTTAAGTACCGTAGAGTTGGTTCCGATGCATAGCGACCCTGTACAGGGTTTCTGAGGCTGTAAATCTTTACAGGAGCAGAAAACCTCATCTTTCTCCCGGGAACAGCTGGTAGTTTTGAACTGCCGACCTTGAGGTTAGCACCCCGATTCATATCCACTATACTACCAGAGCTCCTTTATTGAGGTACAATTTATATACAATAACATGCAAAGTAAAAGTATATAATTTGGTGAGTTATGACAAATGTTTGCAACTGTGTATTTTTTTAACTTTTAATTGTAAATTGGGGGTGGGTTTACAGAGCAGATCAGTTTTCT
This sequence comes from Chrysochloris asiatica, assembly GCF_000296735.1. Lineage (NCBI taxonomy): Eukaryota > Metazoa > Chordata > Mammalia > Afrosoricida > Chrysochloridae > Chrysochloris > Chrysochloris asiatica. The sequence continues at coordinate 467,460 of NW_006408546.1, read as the reverse complement.
ATTAAGCAATTCAAACACATTTTGTTTCATGATTTTGATTGTAAGCCCCACATTTTAATACCATTTAGCCCAGTTCCACCCTGTGTTTCCTGTTTCCATTACTCTTTCTCTCTAACCCTTCAGAACTTTGTCCTTGGGTAAATGCTATCCTTTTAGTCTCAAATGGTTGATTATTCTAAGGAGTGCATAACTCCATAGTGTGATTGTTCCTCTTACAGACCTGTCTGTTCTTTGGTTGAAAATTGAGCCATAGGAGTGAGCTGATTTCCAGACCTGAGGGCTGACTGAAGTCCACAGTCTCAGGAGTTCCTTCTGTCTCTAACTGACCAGTAAGCCTGGTCTTTTTTCTTTTTCTTTTCTTTCTTTCTTTCTTTTTTTTTTTTTTTTTTTATGATTTTGAGTTTTGTTCCTCATTTTATTCCCACTCTAACCAGGACCTTCTAATGTGATCCATTTCAGAGCAGTTGGTTATGAGAGTGGGCACCATCTAGTTCTTCTGGTCTTAGGGTCAGGTCATGGAGACTGATAATCATGCATCTTCAATTTTCTTCAGTCTTGTTTCCTCTGGATGGGGAGAAACCAATGGTTGCACCTTAGATGGCTGCTCACCAGCTTTTTAAAGACTTCAGTTGTTTCTCTCCAAAGTAGGATGTAGAACATTGTCTTTGTGGACAGCTATGTCACTTGACCTTGGTGTCCCCCCAAACCACAGTCCTCTAAAGAGGTTTCATAATTCGGCCCCCTGTAAGCTCTACCACATTCATGGATATATTTGCAGCAAAGGTAGATGCACTTGTACAAATATTCTATGTCAAACCTATACATATAAATATATATATATATACTCATGAGCATACTGCTGCTCTCCCTTCCACACCCTATCTGCCTACCTGTCTACCCATGCATCTACTAGTGGTGGTGGTGGTGATAATGTGTCCTGCAGTCGGTTCCGACTCATAGACACCCTGTTTAGGGTTTCCGAGGCTGTAAGGAGCAGAAAGCCTCATATTTCCCCGATGGTAGTTTTGAACTGCTGACCTTGAGGTTAACAGCTCAACTCATAACCACTATGCTACCAGAGTTCCTTGTTGTTGTTGTTATGTGCTGTCAAGTCGGTTCTGACCCATAGCGACCCTGTACAGGGTTTCCGAGGCTGTAAATCTTTACGGGAACAAAAAGCCTCCTCTTTCTCCCACAGAGCAGCTAGTAGTTTCAAACTGCTGACCTTAAGGCTGACCTTAAGGTTCACAGCCCAGTTCGTAAACACTACGCTACCAGAGCTCCTTACCAGAGTTCCTTAGATCATCAGTATTGCAGGATTCTGTTTACTTCTGTTGCCGTTAATTCTTGCATTCCTTGCAGTGTCTCCCCCTAACGCCATCATTTTTTTGCTGACTTCCATCTTAGTATAATAGTCTTCCTGTTCCCCCAAGTTAACATATCACTATCCTCTAGCCAGTAATTTACCATCCCTGGTAGCCATCAAATAATGTTTGTTTCAGTGTGAAAACCTTTTCATGGTTTTTTACAATAGTTGTTGTTAAGTGCCATGGAGTTGATTCTAACCCATAGTGACACGGTATAGGGTTTCCAAGGAGTAGCTGGTGAGCTTGAACTTCCGACCTTGCAGTTCAAATCAGCTTTGCAGTCCAGCACATTAACCCACCACTCCTTTACAATAGTTGTTGTTGTTGTTGTTAAGTGCCGTCGAGTCGGGTCCGACCCATAGCGACCCTGTACAGGGTTTCCGAGGGTGTAAATCCTTACGGGAGTAGAAAGCCTCATCTTTCTCCCGCGGAGCAGCTGGTAGTTTCGAACCGCTGACCTTAAGGTTCGCAGCCCGATTCGTAACCACTAATAGTAGTCCCCTACAATATTTGTCCTTTTGTTACTGATTTATATCACTCAGTATAACGTCTTCCAGGTTCATCCATGTTATAAGGTGTTTTGCAGATTCCATTGTGTGTTTGTACTTTAGTTTGTTTATCTTTTTTTTCCATAGATGGGCATTTAGCTTGTTTCTAAGCACTGATAAATGTTTGTGCTTTTAAATCTAAATTTATAGCAATATCAAAAACTAAATCATGATCTGTTATTTTATAGTCAAAGGAGATTGAAGTGAAAACCTTGGAGGTGACTAGTCTCCAGCTTAACAGGTTGTTCATGAATTTTTGTGTGCTAGATTTCTTGCTTTGTTAGAGTACAATGGATCCATTGTTGCTGTTAAGTGCCAGCCAGTCAATTCCAACTTATAGCGACCCTGTATAGGGTTGCCCAGGAATAGCTGGTGAATTTGAACTGCCAACCTTGCAATTCAAACCGACCTTGAGGTCCAGTGTATTATCCCACAGTGCCACACCAGAGCAGTGATGATGATAGTATGCTGTGGAGTCGGTTTCCACTCAAAGCAACCCTGCTATAGGGTTTTTGAGACAGTAAATCTTTACAGGTGCAGAAAATATCATCTTTCTCCCGAGGAGTGACGAGTAGATTCAATGTTGACCTTGTGGTTAGCAGCACAACGTGTAACCACTGTGCTACCAGGGCTCCTTAAAGCCAATGATGATAAATTTGAAGCATTCTACTAACTTCTTCTGTCTGAAATTGATCAATCATGCAATCACAATACATTGATAATTACTGGTGGTTGGAATACTAAGGTTGGAAACAAAGAGAAAGGATCAGTAGTTGGAAAACATGGTGTTGGTGATAGAAATAATGCTGGAGATCACATGATAGAATTTTACAAGACCAATGACTTACTCATTTTAGATTCCTTTTAAAAAACATAAAAGTGATTCTACACATGGACCTCACCAGATGGAATACACAGGAATTAAATAGGCTATATCTGTTGGAAGAAATGGTAGAAGAGCTCAATAAATATCATTAGTCAAAACAAGGCCAGGATCAGTCTGTGGAATAGACCATCAATTGCTCATATGCAAGTTCAGGTGAAAACTGAAGAAAATTATAACAAGTCCATGAGAGCAAACATATGACCTTGAACTTATCCCACCTGAATTTAGAGACCATCTCAAGAATGAATTTGATGCATTAGGAACTAATGACCGAAGACCAGAAAGTTGTGGGATGACATAAAGAATATCATAGAAGAAGAAAGCAAAAGGTCATTAAGAAGACAGGAAAGAAAGAAAAGACCAAAATGGACGTCAGAAGAGACTCTGAAACTTGCCCTTGAGTGTAGAGAAGTTAAAGCAAATGGAAGAAATAAGAAAGTAAGAGAGCTGAACAGAAAATTTCAAAAGGCAGTTCGAGAAAATATTCACATATTATAATGAAATGTGCAAAGACTTGGTTAGAAAACCAAAATGAAAGAATATGCTCAGCATTCTCAAGCTGAAAGAACTGAAGAAAATATTTAACACTTCCATTTGCACAATTGACGGCAGTTAACAGCAATAACAACTTACAATATTGAAGGAGTCTATGAAAAAAATATTGAATTATGCAAAAAGCATCAGAGTCACCATACCAAAAAGAAATGGTCAGTTTTCAGTCATTTAAAGAGGCAGTATGTGATCGAAAACCGAGGGGACCGAAGAAAGAAGTTCAAACTACACTGAAAACATTAGTGAAAATCAAGCCTCCAGGAATTAATGGAGCACAAATGGAAATCTTTCAACAAACTGATGTAGAACTGAAGGTGCTCAAGAAATTTGGAAGACAGGTACCTGGCCAACCTATTGGAAGAGGTCCATATTTGTGCCTATTCCAAAGAGAGGTGACCCAACGGAATGTGGAAATTATCAAACAATATCATAATTATCACATGAAAGTACAATTATTTTAAAAATAATTTTAAAATGTTGCAATGGTACATTGACAGAAAATTGCCAGAAATTCAAGTCAGATTTAGAAGAGGACATTGCAGATATCAGATGGATCTTATCTGAAAGCAGAGAATACCAGAAAGATGTTTACTTGTGCTTTATTTACTACACAAAGGCTTTAAACTGTGTGGATCATTACAAGCTATGGAGAACACTTAATTGTGCTCATGAGGAACCTGTACATCGACCAAGAGTCAATTGTTAGAACAGAACAAGGGGACCCAAATTGTTTAAAATCAGGAAAGATTTGTGCCATACTTGTATTCTTTCACCATGTTTATTCAATCTGTATGCTAAGCAAATAATGAGAGGAGCTGAATTATATGAACAATAACCTGGCATCAGAATTGGAGGAGGCTCATTAGTAACCTGCAATAGGCAGATGATTAATCCTTGTGGGCTAGAAGTGAAGAGGACTTAAAATTCTTGCTAATGAAATTAAAACAGCCTTTGGTATGGATTGTACATCAGTGTAAAGAAAACAAAAATCCTCACAACTGGACCAATAAATAACACGTGATAAATGGAAAAAAAAAAAAAAAAAAGAGTGGCGTTGTCAAAGACTTAATTTTGCTTCGATCTACAATCAACACTCCTGCAAGCAAAAGCCAAGAAATCCAACAACATATTGCATTAGGCAAATCTGCTACAAAACACCTCTTTAAAGTGTTCAACAGCATAGAATGGAGCGTGAAGCATCCAGCTGATAAGAAGAAAGGGCATATGCACAAGAACACCCACACTTGCAGATAATACCCACTTGACCTGGCCTCAATGGCTGGATGATCAGAAGTCAACTAGAAGAAGAAAGAAAAGGGAAAAAAAGAGTAATCTGATACAATTTGATGAACTTGGCCTACACCTATGGATGCAGTAGCTCAAAATAGGTAACAAATCTTTACAGTGAGGGTCATTCCCACCCACTTGGTACACAGGGTAGGCAGGGATGGACAACTTGGACATTGACTACCCAAAATGGGGGATCTACAAAGGCAAGAAGTGACTGACATACAAGCTTTTCAAGAGGGAGCCTAGATCCAGAGGGCATAGAGGAAGGTAGAATTTCCACTAAGTAGTATCCAGTGTGTCTGGGCGGGGCTGATGAAAGGAGATGGAGATAGGATTCTGTGGTACAATAGTGAATAATTGCTATCAGGACTGTGAGGGTTGGAAATGTAAAGGTGGACATTTTGTAGCAAAAAATGGGGAGTGGTTGACTTTGCAGTCTAGGAGCAGAGATCTCTGGGACCATCAAGGGAGAAGAACGGAGTGCGGGACCTTACCCAGAGAAACAGTGATGCCAGAGATGGAGGCAGAGACGATGACGTGGAGAGATGAACCACTTAGGGACTATAGACCCAGGGAAGGAGAGGGGCTGTATGTTGATGACCAAGGGGCAGGCTTGCAGGGTATATCCTTTGGTTGTTGGATGATGCATAGAGGAGATTATAATCATGGCAATGAAACAATATACAATAGGATGAATGTAAAGCTAATGTTCTTCTATGTAAACTCTCATATAATTTACAATAAAACATTAAAAAAAAAAAAAAAAGTGTTCAACAGCAAAGATACCTGTTTGAGGACTAAGGGACACCTGACCCAAGACATTGTATGTTCAATCACTTCATATACATGGGAAAGTTGAACAGTGAATAAGGTAGACCATGGAAGAATTGATGCTTTCTTGGTGTTAGAATATTAAAAGTACCATCGACTGCCAGAAGAACAAACAAATCTGAGTTGAAAGAAGTAGTCATAATGCTCCTTAAATCAGGATGATGAAACTTAGTCTCTCAAACTTTGGAAAAAGACATGGTGCTTGGTAACATGGAGTGCCAGTAAAAAAGAGGAAGCCCTCCAAGCAGATGAAAATGACACAGTGGCAGCAGCAAATGTAACAACAATTGTGAAGATGGCACAGGACCGGGCAATGTTTTGTTCTGTTGTGCATGGGGTCACTATAAGTAGGAGCAGATTCTAAGACACCTAACAACAACAACATTATCTTTTCACTGGTCTAAGTATTTTCTTGGTAACTTTCCCCCCAATCACAAGAGTAATAGACCCACTCCTCACTTATCAACTTCATTATGTCCCAAACAGTATGTGTTATGTAAAAATCGGTGTTATTTGAAAATGCAAGATAACCAAAATGGAAGATGAGTACATCATTACATAACTACCAAACTACTGAGAATCATGGTCCAGTCATATTGATACATAACCTTAACAATCATAGTCAGCATGTCTCTCACCTCACAACATAGTACGTATTATTGCCAGACGTATGTTGCTAATGCCCAAAGTAATCTGATAAAAGATTTTTTAACTATTGTTGTAAATGTGAATGTCAGACAACAGGGTAATTGATAAGTGAGGAATAAGTGTAAAACTCAATATATATAACTTGGAAACTACAAAAACGTATGAAGTTAAGAATGAAAATCACCTACAATCTTTATATCCAGAGATGACCATTGTTAACATTTAATTAACATTTTCCAGTCTTTCATAAGTCCTGGTGTCACACTGTAGGATAAGTACTTGCCTGATAACCACATGTTGGCTATTCAAACTCACCAACTGCTTCTTGGAAACTCTATATAGGTTAGTTTTGAATTATAACAGATTCCATGGCATTTAGCAACAAATGTTCACATATGTATTCTATCTTTAGAAAATGTACAAAGTATTCTCAATATAGTTTCATATACAGTTTTTTTCCCGCACTTAATAGTATATGTAAAGTCCTGGTGTGGTGATGTAGGATAAACATCAGACCACAAAGTCAGTTTGAATCACAAGGTCGGTGGTTCAGATTTACCAGCCGTTCTTCAAAAATCCTATACATGGTCACTATGAGTCAGAACCAACTCTACAGCACTTAAGTATATGTCATGAGCAGATTCCATTGACAATATTCTTTTTAAAAAAAAAATAATTTTGAAGACTGCCTAATATTTAAATCTTTGTTAAGTGCCGTCGAGTCAGTTCCAACTTATAGCAACCCTGTATAGGGTTTCTAAGGAGCAGCTGGTGAGTTTGAACCACTGACCTTGTGATTAGCAGTGCAGTGCTTACCTACAGTACCACACCATATTTAAAAGTCATTTCCACATAGCTCTTTTGAAATGAATTTCAATCATTTATATTTATAAATATAAAATTTTATCTATATAGGGAATTCCAGTTCTGGCAGCTGCTGAGGCAGAGTCAGGTAGGACAGGCTCTGTGGGGGAGGGACTGAAAACCCAGAGAAGCTGCTTTCATGGAACAGCACCAGAGCTCTGGATCCAGCATCGGGTGCAAGGTGTCAGTTTCCTACACACACCAGTGAATAAATCATGGTATAAAGAAAAATACTGTGATTTAGGAATCCTTCTAGGTGCAGGACTCCCTCTGCAGCCACCCCACCAGGGCCAAATTCAGAGGGCGGGGCTACAGCCAGACTGGCACAGGAAACCAGTGCTAAAAGCAGTGCAGTGACATTTGCAAAAGGAGGTGTGGGGGATTCTACACATTTTTTCCTACTCTTCCCTGTCACATCTTCTTTCACCAGCCCGGTCGCCTTCAGGTGGGTGGGTATGCACCCCCAGAGAAAGGGTCCAGCATTGAGCCCACAGTTTTTCCCATGGCACAGAGAGAAAGAGCCCTATCAGACCTAAGGGCAAATTGTTCAGCAGCTGCTTATGATGTCAGCCTCTGGGTCGCAGCCCTAAAATTAACTTGTGCAGGACCCTTTACTCAGGCATACACAGCAAGAAAAAAGCAGGCCCGTCTGGCCTGACAGACAAACCATATGAACAATCTGTAAAACCTCAACATAAAAGGACACAACTATCTTGAGAATTACACTGTGCACATGCAGATATCTAATTGACCTTCAGAGACAAAAATAGTAGACAATCTTTCTCCCATTAACTTCTCAATATCTATCTGCACACCTCTATGGTAGTGACTAGAGAAGGGGCCTGAGTGAATGGACACCCCCACCCACTACTGGAGGCTTCTATGGTGCACACACACTACCTGTGTAGCAAGACGACTGGCCAGTTGGCCACAGTTTTATTTTTGTTTCAAAGTGGTGTTTTTTTGTTTTTGGTTTTTTGCAAAACCAATGCTTTATTCATTGCAAATATATATATATTTTAAGGTTTTTATTGTAGATTGAGTGAAAGTTTATAGGGCATATCATCAGTTTTACATTAAACAAATCATACACCTTGTTTCATTACAATGATTATAATCCCCTCCATGTACCATCAGTTAACAGTATTTCTCTCTATCCACTTTAGCTTTTTTTAAACAACACACACACACACAAAAAAAAACCACTCAGGCATATATAATAATTTACATCTCCAAAGGGCACATTCTGCAAGTCTGCCTCCTGGTCTCCAGCTCTTAGTCCCTCTCTTCTCAGTCCATGAATCTAGAGTCTTCAGCCACTCAACCTCTCCATGGCCCCATCTCTGCCTTCATCTCTGGCGCTGTTGCCTGTCTGGATAAGGTCCCACATTCTGCTTGTGTGTTCCTCTCTTGATGGTCCTAGGGTCCTCTGTTTCTGGACTTTAAGATTAACCACTCCCCTTTTTTTGTTACAAAACTTCTACCTTTACAATTGTGATAGTCACAATTAGTCATGATAACAATTATTCACTATTGAATCTTACGAATTTTATCCCTATCTCTTTTCACCAGACCTATCTAGACAAGATGACAGCTATTCAGTGGGGACTCTTTCTTTCCCCCCATACTCTTCAATTAAACTCCCTCTTGAAACCTTGTAAGCCAGTCACTTCGTGTTTTTATTGCCACCATATTTTAGGTAGCCAATGTCTACCTGTCCCTATCTACCCTGAGTCCAGAGGGGATAGATAGCATTGATACCTGATGTGAAGACTCTTTCCCTCTTTGTTGGTATTTAGAGTAACTACCGCTCTGAGTATAGGTCAGGTTCATCACATTGTTTCCTTTATCCAAAAAAAAAAATTTTTTTTTCAATCTTCCTCTAGTTGAATTCTGATTATCAAACCATCGAGGCTAGGTCAAAAGGGTACTGTATGCAAGTTTGGGTGTTCTTGTACATCTCCCTTCACTTCATAACAGCTGGATGCTTCACTCTCAGCTCTAGCCCTCTGTGGCTAAGTCCTTGTCCATAGGCTCAAGTGTCTTCAGGTCTTACCACACTTTGAACCAACCAGCCCTTCCTCTTCTTTCTCTCATGTCCAGGCAATAGGAGTCAATGGACTGGGGTTGAACTCAGCCCATTTCTTCATTGATAACTTTCTGTCTCTTCCACTCACCAATCGACCAATGTGGTCGCCAGCAAGCTTACATGCTTCTTGGTATATTCTCTTTGAATTTCTGTCTTAGAGGGGAGTTTGTTCTGAAGGTGCCTGATTGCTAGCCTTGATGTCTTCCTGGCGAACAGCTTGCTTATTCTTGTAGTAGCCAGTCATGCTGACATGTTTGTTTTGGGTTTTTCCTGATGATCTTTATGTGAAGATGTATCTTCTGTCACTGTAGCTGTTCCAGTCTGCTTGTCTTTCCTAGTGGGAATGTCCTACCTCATAAGGTTCTGGATGGGACTCAGGATTCCACTTAAGGTCCTATACTCTGTAAAGGCTTTGGACAAGGCCTATTTCACTGGGCAAGTTGTAGAACCCCTTTTAGATATTCCAATCAGTTATAGGCTGAAGACAGGCTTACAAGTTTTTTCTAATCATGTTTCCCAATTTTCCTTTCTACCCCACTCAAGTGTCTATTTTACAATAGAAGGCAAGGGAAAGTAATATTCATAAGGCAGTCAAGGATTTTACTATTATTTACCCTCTTCAAACTATATCTAGATCCCTTATCCTAGAGCCCTGTTGTTCCAAGGTTGAGTATGCATCACTATTTACCTCTGTCCCACTTAGGCCATGCAAACCTGTCTTAGTATTCCCCTATCTATCTTGTTCTTCCACCTCCTCCCCACTTCTTGTATTGCCCTCCCCAACACCTAAACTAAACCCCCCACCCCAGCCCCCTGTGGTTACCTTATATTCCATTAGTTCTACCCTCCATTTAAGACAGTCTATTTTATCCAGTAATCTACCTGACCTTCCCACCACCTGGATCTCTGTTCTTCTGTGTTTACCTTCTTTCACATTGTAATTGTTTTGATCATAGACCTCCCAGATCCTCTGTTCTTATAATTTTATTCTGTTCTTGACTCTTCCATTTGTCGATTGAGTTCAGGGTGATGCTGCCACATACGTCATTCTGTAGTTGTTTTGTGTTCTTGTTGGTTCTCAGTCCACAGAACTTCCTTTAAGATGTTTTTCATAGCAGGGTTGGCTTTGGCAAAATCTCTTAGCTTCTGTTTATCCTGGAATGTTTTGATTACACCATCGTATTTGATTGACAGCTTTGCTGGGTGGAGGATTCTTGGGTGGCAGTTTTTTTTCTTTCAGGGTTTTATATATGTCTCCCCATTGCCTTCTTGCCTTCAAGGTTTCTGTTGAGAAATATGACCTTAATCTGATTTGCTTTCCTTTGTATATTACTTTTCTCTTTTCTCTAGCTGCTTTCAAGATCCTGTCCTTATTTTTTATTTTGAAGAGCTTGATTATTATATGTCTTAGTGATTGTCTTTTAGGGTCTATCCATCTTGGGGTCCCTTGAGCTTCTTGAATGCTTATCTTTTCACTTTTCAGGGTGTTAGGAAAATTTTCTTCCAAAAGCTCTTCAATTGTCTCCTCTGTGGGCTTGTGTGATTGTTCCTGTTCTGGAATGCCAATAATTCTTAAGTTATTCCTCTTCATGTTGTTTAACATGAATCTTAGACCTTCTTTAGATTTTTTTAATCCCTTTTTGAGTTTGTTCTTCTATCTTAGTAGTGTTGAGGGATTTATTTTCTAGTTCACTGTTCTGGCTTCTATCTCTTCATTTCTACTCCTTTGCTGTTTCAGTGTATTATTCATTTTTTATATTCTATTATTAATCATTTGGACCTCTTTCTGTAGGTTTTGAATTGTTTCCAATGCAGTATCTATCTTATTTGATTGTTCCTGTAGTGCTTTCCTGACTTCTTCCTTATTTTCTCAACTCCATTATATAATGTTTTGATACATTTTATAGTCATTTTTCTGAATTCTTTCTCAGGCGTTTCCCAAGCCTACCCATCTTCCATTTTGGAGTGTAGGTCTACTTCCAGCTCATTTGCCTCAGTCACTTTATCTCATTTCTGGACATGTGCACATATGGTCATCTGCTTCTGTTTTTTGGGCATATTCAGGGGTTGTCTGTAACCTACATACTTAGATGGGTGTGTATTTTGGCATTTTTATGCTTTCTGATTGCTTCCAGGTATATGTGATCAGGAAATGGACTTCCCTTTTCACTCTTCTTCTTGAGAAATTTCAAGATGCCACTGTTGGTCATTTTGATGTAACTTAGGATTTATTTTTCAGCCTGTTTCCATTTTTGTCTGCCTGTCCTGCTCTATTCAGGCCTTTTCTCTAGTTATAAATAATTCAGGGCTGGCTGTGGCCGTTGGGTTTTAAGTGGAAACTGTCTCTTTAAATTTAAGGAGCTCTGTGTGCATGCGTAGTAGAACCCTCCAAGGGTGGGGCTGGGGTATACACTAGTGGAGGTGTGCAGATAGCAAGAGACCAATGAACAGATATCAAAAGAAAAAAATGTCCACACCTTTATTTCCATGGGTCTGTCAGATGTCCGTGGCTGCTCTGATCCTTCCCCCACTTGGTCTCACCCAAAATGGTGGCTCCTGGAGCAGCTGAGTGCCTTGAATTAGAAAGCAATGGATTTCTTGCTTCTGCTACAAATTCCCCTAGCTGTAAGTTTTCCAACCTTCTAAATATTCCCTTACATGTGGTTCAGAGTTCTGGTAGCATCCCCTGAGACTGCTTGGTCCTGTATTCTGTATTGTTGCTGACGGCGCTCCTTACTGCCCATCCACCCGATTTGCCATCTTGTTTGTTCTCCAAAATGTTGGTTTTTGTCTCTGCTTTCATATTGCTTCTGTTTTGGTCCTTTTGGTCACACACTTTTCCTGGATCTGGGAGTTTTTCCTCCCTACGTTACCCAAAAAGAGACAGCAATCATGGCCATATAGCCAAGCTACAAGCATACCCCATAATATTCCACCATTGAGACAAGAGCCAATAACAGTTGCTAAGCATCACATGCAAAAAGGGAAGCCAATCTCCTGATCATGTCCACCAGGGGACACCCAGTAAGCTTAATAACACAGCAACAAACATCCATTTAAGCATTAAAAACTCACATAACTACTGGAAATGACCAATAAAACACAACAAAATATCTGAAAACATGTCCAAAAGCAGAAAAGAGTAACTGAGACAAACGAGCTGGAGACAAACAAAGGCTTACCAAAAGAGAAAAAGCAGGTTTTGGATTTGCCTGAGAAGGAATTCAGAAAAATGATATGGAAACAAATTCAAATGCTCTGAAAAGGGGTGGAGGAAAACAAGGAAGAAGTCAGGAAAGTACTATAAGAGCAATCAAACAAGATCAATACAGCATTGGAAATAATTCAAAACCTGCAAAAAGAGGTTCAGATGATTAATAATAAAATATCAGAAACAGACAATGCACTGAAATGGGAAAGGAGCAGAATCAAAGAGATGGAAGCCAGAACCAGTGAGCTGGAACACAAATCTCTCAATACTGCTAAAATAGAAGAGCAAGCAGAAAAAAGGAAAAAAAAAACTGAGTAGAGTCTAAGATTTATGCTGGATAACATGAAGAGGAACAACTTATTGGCATTCTGGAACAAGAAGAATCAGAGAAGTCCACAGAGGAGATAGTTGAAGAGCTTCTGGAAGAAAATTTCCATAACATCTTGAAAGATGAGAAGATAAACATTCAAGAAGCCAAATGTACCCCAGGAAGGACAGACCACAAAAGAAAATCACCAAGACATCAGAATCAAGCTCTCCAAAATCAAAGACAAGGAAGGAATGCTAAAAGTGGCCAGGGAAAAGAGAAGTTTTACTTACAAAGGCAAGAAAATCAGATTAAACACTGACTTCTCAGCAGAAACCATGCAGGCAAGAAAGCAATGGGGAAATATATACAAAACCCTAAAAGAAAAAAAACTGCCAACCAAGAATTGTCTATCCAGCAAAACTGTCAATCAAATACGATGGTGACATCAAAACATTCCAGGATAAACAGAGGCTAAGAGATTTTGCCAAAGCCAATCCAGCACTTCAAAATGAAGTTCTTTGGACTCAAAACCAACAAGAACAGACAACAACCAGAGATTGACAGGCATGGCAACACCACCTGAAGTGCAAATGATGGATTGCAGAATCCAGACAGAACAAAACTACAGCAACAAATTCAAAGGACCAGGGAGGTCAACCAAAGTTCAAAATAATATCAATATCAAAGAAGGGATAAATATAGGAACAGAGATCCAGGTGGTGAGGATGTCACGTAGATTACAGGATACAACAGATTGTCTTAAATGGAGAGAAAAGTTAATAGACTATAAGGTAACCCCAAAGACAGTTAATACTTCACAACTTACCATGAAAATGAACTTCCAAGCAGACCAAGCAAACATGAAAAGTAAGAAATAATGGACAAGAAATAGCACAAAAAACAGAAACTCAGCACAAGAAAGCATGCAGAAAAAGGAAAAAGCAGCACTACCAGAAATTAACATAATTGCAGCAACTTATTCATACCCATTGATAATTCAATCAATGGATTGAATGCACCAGTGAAGAGACAGAGAGTGGCAGAATGCATAAGAAAACAAGATCTTCAATATGCTGCCTGCAAGAGTCACACCTTACACACAAAGACAAAAACAGACTGAAAATTAGAGGTTGGAAAAAAATATAGCAAGCTAGCTGCAGCAATAAACAAGCAGGAGTGGCAATAATTATCTCTGATAAAGTAAACTTTAAGACAAAAACCAGCATAAGAGAAGGACAATATCTCATGATCAAGGGTCAATTGAGCAAGACAACATATCCATAATAAATATCTACGCTCCCAATGAAAAAGCACCAAGATATATGAAGCAAACCTTACTAGAATTGAAGAAAGAAATATATAAATCTACAATTATAGTGAGAGATTTTAATACACCATTTCCGAAAACGGACAAACAACCAGAAAGAAACTTGACAATTACATCAACCAACTTGACCTCATAAATGTGTACAGTGAATTCAACCCAACAACAGTGCACATGGAACATTCTCCAGAATTGACCATGTGTTAGGTCACAAAGCAAGCCTCCATAAATTTACAAACATCAAAATACTACAAAGCATGTTTTCAGACTGCAATGCTATAAAACTAGTAATCAACAATAAGAAGACCAAGGAAATAAAGTCGAATACATAGAAACTGAACAACACCCTGCTGAAAAGCAACTGGGTCAAAGAAGAAATTAAACATGAATTCATAAAGTTCCTAGAAACAAATGAGAATGAAAACACAATATACCAAAATCTTTGGGACACAGTGAAAGTGGTGCTGAGAGGACAATTTATTGCGATAGATGTACACATCCAAAAAGAAGAAAGAACCAAAATTAGCACATTAACCCAGCATCTCCAACAATTAGAAACAGACCAATAGAGGGAACCTACAGACACTAAAAGAAAAGAAATGATAAATATAAGAGCAGAAATAAATGAGATGGAAAACAGAAAAATTGTAGAAAGAATCAGCAGGACAAGAAGCTGGTTATTTCAAAGGATTAATAAAAGTGACAAACCACTGGCAAACCTAACAAGAGAAAAGAGGGAAAAGACACAAATAACACGCATTAGAAACAACATGGGCGATGTCACAACAGAACCAATAGAAATGAAAAGGATAATAACAGAATACTATGAAGAGTTGTACTCCAACAAATTTGAAAACTTAGAAGAGATGGATACATTTTTAGAAAAACATGACCTACCTAAACTTACACAGAGTGAAGTAGAAAACCTGAACAAACCCATAACAAAAGAAGTAATTAATCAGGTCATCAAAAAACTCCCAACCAAAAGACTTCCAGACCCAGAGGGCTTCATGGGTGAGTTCTACCAAACTTTCAGGGAGGAGTTGTCACCAGTTCTACTCAAATTATT
>NW_006408546.1:450208-452115 GCF_000296735.1 Chrysochloris asiatica | reverse complement strand
ATATATAGAAAACCAACAGCTTATGTCACTCTCAATGGAGAGAAAGTGAAAGCCTTTGGATGTCCTTTGTCACCACTCCTTTTCAATATCGTTTTGGAAGTCTTAGCCAGAGCTACACAGCAAGATAGGGAAATTAAAGGCATCCAAATTGGCAAAGAGGAAATAAAAGTCTCTCTATTTGCAATAGATCCTATACATAGAAAACCCCAAAGACTCAGTAAAAAAAAAAACAAAACTACTAGACATCATTGGAAGATTTAGCAAAGTGGCAGGATATAAGATCAACATACAAAAACCAGTTGGATTCCTCTACAGTAACAATGACAGCACTGAAAAGGACATTAGGAAAGCAATACCATTTACAATAGCCACCCAAAGGATGAAATATCTGGGAAGAAATGTAACCAGAGAAACAATGGACCTGTACAAAGAGAATTACAAAATACTACTACAAGAAACCCAAAGAGGCTTAAAAAGTGGAGAAGTAGACCATGTTCCTGGATAGGAAGACTCAACATCGTGAAAATGTCAGTACTGCCCAAAGCAATTTACACATATAATGCAATCCCAAACCAGATTCCTGCGACATTCTTCAAAGAGATGGAAATGACAATTACAAACATTATATGGAAAGGAAAGAGGCCCAGGATAAGCAAAGCACTGCTTAAGAAGCAGAACAAGGTTAGAAGCCTCTCAGTCCCCGATTTCAAAATCTACTACATGGTTACGGTGGTCAAAGCAATCTGCAACTGGTACAGTGAAAGATACATTGATCAATGGAACAGAATCGAGAATCCAAAAAGTAACCCATCCACATACAGCCAACTGATTTTCGACAAAGTGCCTACGTATACTGCATGAAGAGGAGATAGTCTCTTTAACAGATGATGCTGGCAGAACTGGAAAGCGATATGCAAAAGATTGAAACAAGACCTTTACCTCATGCCCTATGCAAAAACCAACTCAGCATGAATTAAAAACCTAAATGAATCCCAAAATTATGAAGGTCATCAATGAAAAATAGGGACAAATGTGAGGGCTCTAATACAGGGAATACACAGACTACCAAACATTTTGAAAATTACACAAACAAAAGTAAACCAAATAGATGATTATAATATACTAAAAATTAAAAACTGAAAGACTTCACCAAAAGAGCAAAAAGGGAACCCACAGAATGGGAAAAAATCTTTTGCTATGCCTCATCAGATAAGGGACTCATTTCTAAAATATACAGGAAACTATAATACCTCTACAGTAAAAAGACAAATAACCCAATGAAAAAATGGGCACAGGATATGAACAGACACTTCACCAAGGAGGAGATCCGTGCAGCCAACAAACATATGAAGAAATGTTCACGATCACTAGCCTTTAGAGAGATGTAAATCAAAACAATGAGAAATCATCTCACACCAGCAATAACAGCAAAGATAAAAAAAGTAGAGGACACTAAATGCTAGCGAGGATGCAGAGAGACCCTCCTACATTGTTGGTGGGATTATAAAACAGTCCAACCACTCTGGAAAGCAATATGCTTCCTCAGAAGGTTAGAAATAGAAATACCTTATGATCCAGCAATCCCTCTACTTGGTATTTATCCACAAGAAATACAAGCCGTAATATGAGTAGCTATATGCACATCAATGTTCATAGCAGCACTATTTACAATAGCAAAAAGATGGATACAGCCAAAGTGCCCATCAGTTTAAAAATGGATAAACAAATTGGGGTACATACACACAATAGAATACTATACTACCTTCAAGGAAGCTGCAAGTCACTGCATAACATGGATGAATTTTGAGGACTTTATACTGAGTGAAATTTGTCAGTCACAAAAGGAGAAATTCTGCATAGGACTATTATTGTAAAAGACTAAGAAAAGAAACCACCCTAAAAGGAAG
>NW_006408546.1:419499-450108 GCF_000296735.1 Chrysochloris asiatica | reverse complement strand
AAGGGGAAGATAGAGCACAGGGTAGGGAATATACACAGGATACCTTGGGTGCTGGGGCGCGGATGGGGACAATACACAAGAAGGGGGAAGGGAATGGAAGAACAAGGCTGATGGGAGAACAGTTAGGCTGGTTTGCACGGGCTAAGTGGGACAGAGGTAAATGATGAGGTATGCAAAACCTTGGTACAACCCAGCTCCGGGAAACAGGGATGGAGCCATGGTTTGAAGGGGCAAAAGAGGAGAAAAATGTTAAGATGCTTGGCTATCTTTTGAATCTTGGTTTCCCTTGCCTACTATTGTAAAATAGACACTTGACGAGGGGAGAAAAGAATAGCCAGAATCATCACTACAGAAAGCTTGTAAGCCTATAACTGACTGGAATAACTTAAAGGGGGCTAGAAGTTGCCCAATGAAAGAGGCTTGCTGTGGAGCCTTTACACTGCACTACACCATAGGTGGAATGTAGAACCCCATCCCGAACCGACTGAGGTAGGAAATATCCACTGGAAAGGACTAGTTGACCAGCCTGGAACGGCTTGAAGAACAGAAGGTACTTCGTGAAAGAAAGAATGGCAGGAAAAATCCTAAACAATAACGGCAGTCTGATTGACTACTACAAGAACAAGTAAGCTGTTCACCCGGGAACCATCAAGGCAAGTGGTCGGGACTCCTCAGAGCAAACTCCCTTCCAAGACTGAGACTCAGCGGGAATCCATGAGCAGGCAGGTGGTCTGGCTTGTGACCACATTGATCACCGATAAGGGGAAGAGGGGGACAAAACAACAATGAAGTTGTGAGCTAAGTCCTACCACATTCAATAGACCCCTGTGAACCTGTGGTTGGCCAGCAGTACGGCAATCCCTAGTTGGCCAACAGTACGGCAAGACCCAAGGACTCCTGGGCCTAGAGGCAGTGACATGACCACAGAGGACTAGAGCGGAGAGTGAAGCATCTCGCTGATATGAAGTGAGGGGAGATGCACTAGAACACCCACACTTGCAGATAGTACCCACTTGACCTGGCTTCGATGGCTGGATGATCAGAACTCGTCTAGAAGAAAAAAGAAGAGGGGGGAGAAAAGAGTAACCTTCTACAATTTGATGAACTTTACCTATACTTACAGATGTAATAGCTCAAAAAAGGAACAAATCTTTACAGCAAGGATCACTCCCACCCCCTCAGTACACAGGGTTGACAAGGATGGGTAACTTAGACATTGGCTATCCAAAATGGGGGGCCTATAAAGGCAAGAAGTGACTGGCTTACAAGCTTTCAAGAGTGAGCGTAGTTTCAGACTGGGCGGGGGAAGGTAGAATTACCACTAAATGATTTCCAAACCGTTGGGAGCAGGCTGGTGAAACGAAGTGAGGATAAGACTCTTGTGGCACAATAGTGAATAATTGCCATCAGGACTGACTGTGACGGTAGGAAATATAGAGGTAGATGTTTTTTGACAAAAGGAGGAGAGAGATACAGCCCAGGAGTGGAGGTCCCTGAGACCATCAAGTGAAAAGAGTGGACCCTACCCAGAGAGGCAGAGATGCCAGAGATGATGACTTGGAGAGATGGAGCGACTGGGGCCTCTGAACTCAAGGAGGGAGAGGGGCTGTGTGTTGATGGCCGGGGGAGCAGACCTGTGTGGTGTACCCTTTGGTTATTTGATGATGCATTCGGGGATTGTAATCCTTGCAATGAAACAAAATAGGAGAGGATGAATGTAAAACTGATATTCACCCATGTAAACCTCACAATAAAAACTTATTAAAAAAATTTTTTTTGATCTATATAAACTTGTAAAATGTTAAATTTGAGTTGGTAAGAGGGTTCAAAATTCTGCTTACAGTAAGGAAAGGAAAATATATACTCTTGCACATTAATGCTAACAGTTAAACACGCACTATCCACAAGGAGGCAAAAGTTGGTACCTAGTAGGGGGGATGGACCTTTTTTATGCATAAAGAATACATATACCATACATAAAGTACATACATAGACATACAGTATATTTGTGGTAGTAAAACTTCATGGAGGAAGCAACTGCTTAGGAAAAAAATTTAAAAAGGTTTCTTAAGGGAGTGATAATGAAAATAAGACTGAGTAGCAGTGAAACAATGTGATAGAGAACTGAAATCCCGCAGGGCAATTCAATTGCTTTAAACCTAAACTCATCGAAAAGAAACAGGTTTCCTCTCTAACCTTTAGAATACTATGATTAAACACCTGGTGTGAGTTTGTCACTTCTTTTGCAACACAGGATAAAGAGGAAAGAAAATATACAAGTTGAATTAAGGTTGAATTTGCATATGCTACAATATTACTTTAAATAACACTGTGTAGTAAGATAAGCACTGGACTGCTAACTGCAAGTTTGGCAGTTGAAACCCATCAGCCACTTTCAGGAAACCTTATACAGGGCTGCTATGAGTCAGAACCAACTTTATGGCACACAATAACAGCAATAACTGTATTGCAAAACTATTCATTGTCTTCTATCTTAAAAATCCAGAATTAATCATTTACTTCTTAAAAATGAAAATAATAGATATTTTCTTTGTATTTTAACATGACTTTCTGAAAGTACTAATTTTCATTTCATACCTAAGTCTAATAATTTGAGACTCCACCACCACAAGTAGGAGTTTTTATTTTAATGACTGCTCTATTGAGATATAATTCATGTACCGTGACCTGTAGGGTAAGAGAAATTTTGGACAGTACAATTCTGCAGTTTTTATTAAATATACTGAGATGTGCAGGCACCACCACTATCCAAGTATAGAACATTCTCGTCACCCAAAAAAGAGACCCACGTCCAGTAACAGTTACATCCTATTTCCCCTTCCCTGATAACGACTTATCTATTTTCTGTCTCTAGAGATTTACATATTCTGGACAATTTGTATAAATGGAATCATATAATATATGGCCTTTGTGACTGACTGCTGTCACATAGCATTAACCAGCTACTGTTACTTAACATAATATTTTTAGGATTCATTCATGTTGTAGCATATATCTGTACTGTATTCCTTTTAATAACTGAATAATACTATTTTTTGAATTCTCTTCATTTTGCCATTGTTCTGCATAATGCTGTGTCTTAGACCTGGTTTTCTAGAAAAGCAAACCAAGGAAAGAGAAGTTTATTATCAAGGAAATGGCTTACAATTGCAGAGTCCCAGGTCCCCAGCAGAAGAGAGAGAAGGAGTCCAGTGAAACATATATCTCTATCTAGGTATATGTTTATAGATATCTATAGATATATGGAGTCCTGGTGTGGCGCTGTGGGTTAATGCACCAGACTCTAAAGCCGTTTGAACTGCAAGGTTCGTGGTTGAAGCTCACCAGCTGCTCCTGGAAACCCTATACAGGATCGCTATAAGTCGGAATCGACTCAACTGCGCTTAACAACAAAAATAGTTTTCTATATATATAGATATAGATATATGGATACAGAGAGAGAGAGCTACGGAATCCTCGTGTGGTGCTGTGGGTTAATACGCCGGACTGCAAGGTAAATTTGAATTGTAAATTCAAGCTTACCAGCTGCTCCTTGGAAACTTTATACAGGGTCGCTGAAAATCGGAAGCAACTCCAAGGTACTTAGCAACAACATACATATATATAAATATATAGAGAGAGTGAAGTTTATTATCAAGGAAATGTCTTACAGCTGCATAGTCCCAGCTCCCCAGGGGAAGAGATATGGTGGTGGTGGTGGTTATGTGCTGTGGAGTAGCTTCTGACTCATAGTGACCTTGTACAAGGTTTCCGAGGCTGTAAATCTTTATGGGAGCAGAAAAGCCTCATCTTTCTCCTGCTGAACAGCTGGTAGTTTCTAACTGCTGACGTTGCGGTTACAGGCCGATTCGTAACCATTACACTACCAGAGCTCCTTGGAAGAGAGATGTTGTTTTTGTTGTTAGATGCCATCAAGTCAGTATCAACTCATATCGTCTCATAGGAGATCGAATAACTGCCCGATCCTGGGTCAATCTCACTTTTGTTGGCACGCTTGAGTCCAACGATGCTGCCACTTAACCAATCCATCTCGTTGGGGGTCTTCCTCTGTTTCTCTGACCCTCCACCCTACCAAACATGATGTCCTTCTCCAGTGACTGGTCCCTCCTGACAATATGTCTGAAGTGTGAGAGACGAAGTTTGGCCGTCTTGGCCTCTAAGGAGCACTGTGGCTGCACTTCTTCCAAAACGGATCTATTGGTTCTTTTGGCAGCCCATGGCACTTTCAATATTCTCCAACACTATAACTCAAAAGCATCAATTCTTATACGTCTTCTTTATTCACTGTCCAGCTTTCGCATCCATATGAGGTTATTGAAAATACTAAGGCTTGGGTCAGGCGTACCTTAGTCCTCAAGCTGACATCTTTGCTTTTCAACACTTTAAAACGGTCTTGCGAAGCAGATTTGCCTAATGTAATACGTCATTTGATTTCTTGACTGCTGCTTCCATGAGTGTTGACAGTTGATCCAAAAAGAATGAAGTCCTTGACAACTTCAATCTTTTCTCTGTTGATAAGAATGTTGTTTATTGATCCAGTGATGAGGATTTTTGTATTCTTTACAGTGAGATGCAATCCATACTGAAGGCTGTGCTGTTTGATCTTCATGAGTAAAATTTTTAAGTCCTCTTCACTTTCATCAAGCAAGGTTTATCAGCTGCATATCGCAGGTTATTAATGAGTCTTCCTCCAATCCTGATGCCATGTTTTTCTTCATATAACCCAGCTTCTTGGATGATTTGCTCAGCGTACAGGTTGACTAAGTATGGTGAAAGAATACAACCTTTTCTCACACCTTTCTTAATTTGAAACCATTCAGTGTTCCCATGTTCTGTTCGAACAACTGCCTCTTGGTGCAGGTACAGATTCCTCATGAGCACAGTCAAGTGTTCCAGAATACTCATACTTCACACTGTTGTCCATAGCTTGTCATGATCCACACAATCAAAAGCCTTTGCATGTCAATAAAGCACAGGTAAACATCTTTCTGATATTCTCTGCTTTCAGCCAAATCCATCAGATATCAGCAATGATATCCCTCATTCCACAGCCTCTTCTGACTCCAGCTTGAACCTCTGGAAGTTCTCTGTCAATGTATGCTTGTAGCCGTTTCTGTATTACCTTTAGTAAAATTTTACTCACGTGGGATATCAAAGAGATTGTCCGATGATTTCCACTAGGTCACCTGTCTTTGGAATGGGCACAAATATGGATCTCTTCCAATCAGTAGGCCAGATAGTTGTCTTCCAAATTACTTGTCATCAATGTGTGAGTGCCTCCTGTACCACCCCACTTACTTGAAAGATTTCAAGTTTTATTCCATCAATTCCTGGTGCCTTGTTCTTTGCCAATTCCTTCAATACACCTTGTGTTCCTCCTTCAGTATTATTGACTCTTGATCATATGGTACCTCTTGAAATGGTTGAACATTAACCATTTCCTTTTGGTACAGTGACTCTGTGAATACCCCCCATCTTCTCTTGATGTTTTCTGCATCATTCAATAATTTGCCCAGAGAATCATTCAATAATGAAAGTCAAGACTTGAATTTTTTTCTTCGGTTCCCCCAGCTTGAGAAATGCTGAGCGTGTTCTTCCTTTCTGGTTTTCTGATTCCAGATCTTTGCACATTTTGTTGTAATGTTTGGCTTTATCTTCTCAAGCTGATCTTTCTGTTCAGCTCTTCGACCTCCTCATTTCTTCCATTTGCTTTAGCTTCTCTATGCTAGAAAGCAAGTTTCAGAGTCTCTTCTGACATCCATTTTGACCTTCTCTTTCTTTCTTGTTTTCTTAATGCCTCTTTGCTTTCTTCATGTATGACGTTCTTGATGGCATCCCACAACTCATCTGGTCTTTGGTCTTTAGTGTTTAATGTATCAATCTGTTCTTCAGATGATCTCTAAATTCAGGTGGGATATATTCAAGCTCATATTTGGGCTCTCATGGACATGTTTTCATTTTCTTCAGTTTCAGTTTGAATTTCCATATGAGTAATTGATGGTCTGTTCCACAGTCTGCCCCTTAGCCTTGTTTTCACTGATGTTATGGAGCTTTTCCATTGTTTCTTTCCACAGATATAGTCAATTTTTTTTCCATGTGTTCCATCTGGCAAAATCCATGTGTATAGTTGTCTGTTATGCTGTCTAAAGAAGGTATTTGAAATGTACAAATCATTGGGTTTACAGAATTCTATCATGCGTTCTCCAGCATCATTTCTATAACCAAGGCCATATATTCCAACTACTGATCCTTTTTCTTTGCTCCCAACCTTTGCATTCCAATCACAAGTAATGATCAATACATCTTGATTGCATGTTTGATCAATTTCAGATTGAAGAAGTCGGTAAAATTCTTCTATTTCATCCTCACTGGCTTTAATGGTTGGTGCATAAATTTGAATAATAGTGATATTAACTGGGCTTCCCTGTAGACTCATGGATATTATCCTATCACTGACAGTGTTTTACCTCATGACTGATCTGGTTATGTTCTTTTTGACAATGAATGCAACTACATTCCTCCTCAATTTATCATTCCCGGTATAGTAAATAAATCATGTGGTCATCAGATTCAAAATGCCCACTACCAATCCATTTCAGCTCACTAATACCTAAGATATCTATGTTTATACATTCCATTTCATTTTTGACAACTTCCAATTTTCCCAGATTCATACTTTGTACATTCCATGTTCTGATTTTCAGTGGATGTTTACACCTGTTTCTCTTCATTTTGAGTTGTGCCCATCAGCAAATGAAGGTCCCATGGGCTCTTCTCCCATGGACTTTACTTCATTCCCATCATCATGGTCAACTCTACTTTGAGGAGGCATCTCTTCCCCAGTCTCATTTTGAGTGCCTTCCAATCTGAGGGGCTCATTTTCCAGCACTATATTTGACAGTGTTTCTGTGCTATTCATAAGGTTTTCAGTGACTAAATATTCAGAAGTAGTTAGTCACTCCTTCTTCCTAGTCTGTCTTTGTCTGGAAGCTCATCTGAAACTTGTCCACTATGTGTGACCCTGCTGGTATTTAAAATACTGGTAGCATAGCTTTCAGAATCACAGCAACTCACAAACCACTACAATACAACAAACTGACAGATGAGTAGTGGTGGAAGAGACATAGTCCCTCCCATATGTCCATTATATTGGGAACACGCCATACCCCCAAGGAAGCATCCCTTTAATTGATTGGCTGCTCGTAGTCACTCACCATGGAGCTAATTTTGCCTATATTAGGTTTCATCACCATAGCAATAAGCACATCCCAACTGCTTGACCTCTGGAAATACTGACCTACTGAAGTTGACACAGAACCTTAACCATTATATGTGGCACTGTGGGTTAATGTACTGGGCTTCAAGGTAGGTTTAGACCACAAGATCAGTGGTTCAAACTCACCAGGTGTTCCTCAGCAACCCTAGACAGGGTCACTATGAGTCAGAAACAACCTGACAGCACTTAACAACAACAACATGAACATTTGTGTACAAATTTTTATGTGAACATATATTTTCAGTTTTCTTGGCTATATCTTGGTGTTGCACTGTAGAATAAACACTGGACTGCTAACTGCAAGGGCAGCAGTTCAAATCCACCAGCTACTCTTCACAAACCCTATACAGGGTTGCTATGAGTCATAACTGACACAATGACACTTAATAACAGCAACAGCATATATGACATTTCTAGTCAAATTCTTTCCCCATTTAAAAATTGGGTTATTTTTCTTTTAATTATTGAGTTGTGACATTCTTTATATATTATGGATTCAAGTCCTTTGTCAGGTAAATTACTTGCACTTTTTTTTTTTTTCCGTTCCCTGGCTTGTATTTTCACTTCAAAAATATTTTGTTCTTGTTTTTGTTATTGAGAATACACACAGCAGAACATTCACCAATTCGTCAATTTTTACACATACAATTCAGTGATGCTGATTGTGTTCTTCAAGTTACACAAACATTCTTATGCTCCTTTTCCAAATTGTTCCTTCCCTATTACCCTAAACTCACTCACTGCTCCCTAAGTTTCCTGTCTAATCTTTCAAGTTGCTGTTGTCAATTTGATCCCATATAGATAGCTCTTAAAAGAGTACAATGACATTCTTTATTAGTTAGAGTAAACTATTGTTTGGTTTTATGAAGGCTCCAGAGGATATTTTTTAGATTTAAAGATAATCTCAAGGCAACAGTTTTGGTGGTCATTCAGAAAGTCTGGATTCCCTGAGAATTTGAAATTCTGTCTAGCATTTTTTATCCCTTTTGTTCAAAATTTTTTGATAGAAACTTTGAGAAAAACATTCAGTGAAGGTAGCTAATCACCATCCAGTTTTTCTAGTCTTATGGCAAAGGAGCTCTGGTAACATAGTGGTTACAAATTGGGCTGCTAATCTCACAGTCAGCAGTTCGAAACTACCAACTGTTCCAGGGGAGAAAGATGATGCTTTCTGCTCCTGTAAACATTTATAGCTTTGGAAACCCTGTATGGGGTTGCTGTGAATCAGAACCGACTCTATGGCACACCACCACCACCACCATGGCAAAGGAAGCAATTAGCCACACATTGTATTGCCTCTTCCTATTCCTGACTCTCCTTCTTATATTGCTTCAGGCAAATAGAAACTAATAGTTGTACTTTGGATGACTGTTTGTCAGTTTTTAAGACCCTGTTGTTATTGTGAAATGCATTCGAGTCGGTTTGACCCATAGTGACCCTGAATAGGGTTTCCGAGGGGCAGCTGGTGAGCTTGAACTGCCGACCTTGCAGTTCAAATGGCTTTGCAGTCTGGCACATTAACCCATGGTGTCATACCAGGACTCCTTTAAGACCCTAGTTACTGCAAAAAATGTAATGGACGCAGTATCTGATCTCCTGTAACAACATAAGGGGGAAGGAGACTCAAACTCCACATCAGCCTAAGGCTGATTCCTGTGAGGCAGAGGTCAGACATCCTTCACCCTCCAACCATCTTTGCCAATTCTGATGCCAACCATATTTCCCATAGCACTCTCTACTTCTTTACTGGGCAATAATCTGTTGAAATGGCCACACAGAACTCATAGACAATACTCACAATTATGGGGATTATTAGGGCAGTTAACAGGGTACAATCCAGAATAGCAGTTCTCCAGTCAGTAGCACCTCTTCTTAGCTGGGTCTACAAGCACACCTCACTTTGGTCTTCAGCCTCTCAGCCACTTGGCCCCTTAACCTCTGCCCTGCTCAGGCAGTGTTATAAAACCCCTTCAGTGCTGTCAATAAATGTCCGAAGGGCACCTCATTCTGCAAATCAGTCTCCTGCCTGAAGGCGCTCAACTTTACTTGTTCCATGGGTCGGGAAGCCTGCTGACCTGTTTCATGCTCTCAGTGTCAGTGCTTCTGTTGCCACTTCTGCTTCTGCATACAGGAATCTCAAGGTCAAAAGGCTATGCTCTGTTCATGGCTCTTCTTTCTTAATCGTTGTGAGATCCCCTGTTTCTCCTTTTGAGATGGCTTATTTTATATCCAGTGAGATGGCAAAAACAAGCAATCCCATGTTAGAGCCCCATATGCCCTGTATGCATGGTCCCACAGAGTCATTTGGTGGAGGTTACAAAGACTATGTCTAGAACAGCCATACCAAGTAATTCAACTGTGCTACAGGCACAATGCGGAGTCCTGGTGTAGCACTGTGGATTAATGCATCAGACTGCAAAGTCATTTGAACTGCAAGATTGGTGGTTCAAGCTCACCAGCTGCTCCTTGGAAAACCTATACGGGGTCTCTATGAGTCGGAATTGACTTGATGGCACTTAACAACAACAACAACAGGCACCATGTAAGAAATTAGGAGGTAGTACAGAAGCACTAAACATATGTTACATCTCCAAACTAAGACACCAAATTCCATGGAGTATTTGGTTGTACATAAGCAGCCTCATCAGCTACTCTTTTTATGTTTTTGTTGTTAATATATCTATCACACAACATTTGCCAATTAAATATTTTATAGGTGTACAACTTATTGACATCCGTTACATTAATTGACTGTACAGTCCTTACCTTTAATCAGTGCGAATTTTCCATCACTATAAACAGAAATTCAGTCTCCATAATCAACTCCTTCCCCTTCCATCACCCTTCTTCTCCTGGTAACCATTAATAAACTTTTGTCTCTATACATTTGCCTGATCTTGTTTTTGGTTTTTATTTTTTATTTTTTTATGACTATAAGTGAGGTCCACTTCTGAGGAATTCGCCCCCAAAACCTTATGAATAGCAATGAAATACTGCTTTGAATGAAATAGTGCTGGAAAATGAGCCCATCAAGTTAGAAGTCACTCCAAATATGACTGAGGAAGAGCTGACTGCTCAAAGTAGAATCGACCTTAATAACATGGATATAGCAAAACTTCTGGGACCTTCATTTGCTGATGGGGCACAACTGAAAAGAAGAAACAACTGCAAACATCCATTGATAATCAGAGGGTGGAATGCATGAGGGATGAATCTAAGCAAATTGGAAGCCATCAAAAATGAAATAGAGCACATAAAGATCAATATCCTAGGCATTAGTAAGCTGTTATGACTTGTCTCATGTACTTTGGACATGTCACCATACAGTTCCTGGAAAAGTACATCATGCTTTGTGAAGTAGAAGGTCAAGAAAAAAGAGGAAAACACCCCACAAAATGGATTGGCATAGTGGCTACAACAATGGGCTCAAACATAACAATAATTATAAGGATGATGCCGGCCCTGGCAGTGTTTTGTTCTGTTGCGCACAGGTTCACTATGAGTTGGAGCCAACTCGTCTGCACCTAACAACAACAATAACATGTCCTATTTTTAGAACTGTTTCCCTAACAGCGATACAGCTTTGCATTCCCACCAGTAATGGATAAGGATTCTAGTTTTCCTTCATTCTTGTTAACAACTGCTGTTTTCTGTTTGTTTGTTTTATCTTAGTCAGTGTACTGGGTATGAAGTCGTATGTCACTGTGGTTTTGATTTGCATCTTTCTGATGGCTAATGATACTGAGCATCTTTCATGTGTTTGGTAACCGTTTGAATATTGTCTATGGTGAAATAGTTATTCAAGTCCTTTGCCCATATTTTTATTGAGTTAACTGTCATTTTGTTGATAAATTGTCAAACTTTCATATATAGTTTGGTTATTTGATTAACAGATATATGGTTTGAAGATATTCTCCCAGTCAGTAGCTTGTCTTTTCATTTTCTTAACAGTATTCTTTGAAACTACTACAAGTTTTAAATTTTGATAAAATCTCTTTTATCAATTTTTTTTGTCATAAAATGTCATGAAGATTTTCTCCTATGCATTGTTCTAAGAATTGTATAATTTTAGCATTGCAATTTGGTCTTTGATTTGTTTGGAGAGAATTTGTATGTATGGTGTGAGATTAGGGCCCAACTTCATCGTTTTGCATATGCATATTCAGTTGTCAGGGCATCATTCATTGAGGAACTTGGGTTCTGAACTAGATATAATAATAAGTCATCAGCAGGCTCAAATTTCTGTCTGAAACATTGGTTTTTGTTTTTGTTTTTTTTCTTGCTCTACCATATTTTTAAGGAGCTCTGGTAGCTTAGTGGTTACGAATTGAGCTGTGAACCGCAAGGTCAGCAGTTCGAAACTATCAGCTGCTCCATGGGAGAAAGATGAGGCTTTCTGCTCCCGTAAAGATTTACAGCCTCGGAAACCCTGTACAGGGTTGCTATGAGTCAGAACCGACTCCACAGCACATAACAATAACAGCAAAATCATATTTTTAATTGTCCCTAGTTGTAGAATACCATTTATCATAAGTATAATATCTAGAGAGTTATTTTACTGAAGACTTTTTATTATTGTTGATGATGAGGAATGGAGGGTTCTGTAGGATCATTCCCTCATCTATAAAATTTATCTGATTTTCCCTAAGGTCCCACAGGCAATAATAATCTTTGGTTTAAAAAATAATAATAATAATATGGTTAGTCTGGATTTAACATACACTTAGTCCACATATTGTCGCTTTTCAAATAATTATCATTTCATAAAATCCTCCAAAAGTTAAAATCATTCTCAGGCAATATAATGTTTCTTTTAAGGGGTTAGATTAGAAACTAGAAACAGAATGTCCTATGTTTTAGTTAAGGAGGGTTTTTTTAAAGCAGGACCTAATGAACCCTATTAAGTGTAACAAAAAATGTGTGCTAATAAAGTTACTCTAAATTTAGCAGCTAGGGCATTACCCATAACCTTTGAGGGAAATCCTAATAATTGGCAGGGGAGCCAACTGTGGAACTAAGTGAGGGAAATGAGGCTGAGTGGGAAGAACACAGTCCATTGAGTAATTTGCCAGGGAAAGAAAGCCAGACCACAAGGCAGCAAATGAAACAGTACTAAGTCAAGTCTTAAGAGTATTCGAAAGGAGAGAGCTTTGTTAACCAGTTGAATGCAGAAAACAAAGTACTAAATTTGTTGTTGTTAAACACCATTGAGTCAGCTTTGAATCAGAGTGACCCAGTGTAGGATTACCGAGGAGTGGCTGGTGGGTTAGAGGTCCAGTGTTTACCTACAGTGCCACACCAGGACACTGTATTGTATTTAGATACACAATAATATAGTTCTTTGTTTTATATTTGATAAGATTTTCTACCACAATGGATCTAACATATGCTTTTATTTTGCTCTCTTTGTTCCTAACATATGCATGCGAATAGTTCAATTTTATGATCTGATGGTTCAGTTCTAGAGACTGGAATCCCATTAAAAGGCTCTTCTTATTACGAGTGCCAGCAAGAAATGACTGATCCTCCTCTGTAATGTTTGCCTTACAAAGTTCCATTTTATTCCATGTTGGCAGGAATCATAGAGCAAAGTCACAAAAGCAAAAGCTAAAACGTGTAACTTTTTATGGAACAACATAAATCATAAATATCATTGAGAAAGAGTGAATAAAATATATTCTTTGTAAGAAACATTTGCTATTTGATAACATCAGAGAGATAGAGATTTTACTCTCTTATCTAAGTCCACAAAATGATAGATACAGTCTTTTAACTACATATTACAAGTATAAATTCACATTCTAAAATACATCATTTTAAAGATAAAAAAGTACTTGACTTACTTTGGTGTATTGCTAAACATAGTATTTTACAAACAAGCTGATAAATGTTGACACTTTATGATTAAATGCCTTCTAGTTCCTATTATAAGGAGCTCTGGTAGTGTAGTGGTTATGAATCGGGCTGCGAACCTCAAGGTCAGCAGTTCGAAATTACCAGCTGTTCCACGGGAGAAAGATGAGGCTTTCTGTTGCCGTAAAGATTTACAGCCTCAGAAACCCGTACAGGGTCACTATGAGTTGTAACCAACTCCATGGGCCATAACCAAGTTCCTATTATGGGAGCCCTGGTTTGGCACTGCAGGATAATGTGCTGGACTGCAAGGTTAGTTTGAAACACAAAGTCGGTGGTTCAAACCCACCAGCTGTTCCTCAGAAACTCTATACAGGGTTGCTATGGGTTGGAACCGACTCAATGGCACTTAACTAAGAACAACAACAGCAGTTCCTATTACACACCTACCACTTTCATCATAGAACTATGTTTGCTCTAAAGAAATCAGCTTTATCGATGACTGTGAGATTGACTGGGATACTGAGAACAGTTACTAAACCTGTGGAACTATTGTCTAGATTGTCATGGGGTTTTGCTCTAGCATTCAGTCCATGTTTTTAGGGCCCAATGGCCCCCACCTTTTTAATGTCTAGTCCATTGTTGTATGAGACCATTTGTCCTACCTACGGTATGGTGTATAAATCTTAAACTGATTCTGAACAATTCCAGAAAGCAACCACCAATTTAGTTGGATTCTTTATTTTCAAAGTATCATTAATTGTAATCTAAGATCTGTGCTTTTTGAGAGCATTCTTTTTTTTTTAGCTAAAAGGTTGCTGGTTACCTCATTTATTTCTGAAGTATACTTAATGAATGTCAGGATCAGTCCCTTAGGAGAATAGAAATATCAAAGACAACATATGGATGAAGCGCTTTAAAAAGAAAAATGTTGCCGTCAAGTTGATTGTGATTCTATGTATGTATGACTCTATAGGGCAGAGTAGACCTTTTTTGTTTTTATTTATTTTTTATTCTTTGGTTTTCCAAGGCTATAATCTTTATGAAAGCTGACTGTCACATCTTTCTAGCACAAGACTCTGGTGGGTTAGAATTAACCACCACTCCACCTGTGATGCTTGTTGTTGTTGTTGTTAAGTGCCATTGAGTCGGTTTTGACTCATAGTGAGTCTGTATAGGGTTTCTGATGAGCAGCTAGTGGGTTTGAACTGCTGACCTTGTGATTCAAAGTCCAGTGTTGATCCTACAATGCCACACGAGTGATCCTTAGAAAAACTAAACTCTGCTGGCATGGTTAGATTGAATTGATTTTGGCAGACTTAACTTTGGTGCTGCTTAATACCTTTTCATTAAGACAATTGTTTTGGAAATAAATAATATGAGCGAAACCACAAAAATTATATTAAAATATTTCTGTTTCTCAAAGAGATTATGATGTTCTTGATACAGAGACACTGACTTTTTTTTTTTTTTTTATGTTGTCACTATTTACGTAGGACTGGTACATATTGTTGTTAAGTGCAGTCGAGTCAGTTCTGACTCATAGTGACCTTGTATAGGGTTTCCAAGGATCTTCTGGTGGGTTTGAACCACTACCTTGCTGTTCAAACCAATCTTGTGGTCTTGTGCTTATCCTTCAACACCATATGAGAACTCACATATTAGGCATTCAAAGATGTTTGATGAGTAAATAAATGAGTTAATCAATTTATTATTTGAGTCATTGGCTGAGGAATATTTTTTGTGGCTCTGGGAGCCCTGGTGGCACAGTGAGTTCAGAGATGAACTGCTAAGCACAAGGTTCAAGCCTACCATCTTTCTCGAGGGAGACAGATGAGGATTTTTGTTCTTGTAGTCTCAGAAACCCTATGGAGCATTTGTACTCTGTTCTATGTTGTGGTGGTAGTTACGTGCTGTGGAGTCGGTTCCGACTCATCGCAACCTTCCATAGGGTTTCCAAGGCTGTAAATCTTTACGGGAGCAGAAACCCTCCTCTTTCGCCCACAGAACAACTGGTAGTTTCGAACTGCTGACTTTGAGGTTTGCAGCCTGATTCATAACCACTATGCTACCAGAGATCCTTTTCTATTTGACGGTGGTAGGTTTAGTACTGGGGAGTCCTGTAGTGACGCTGTAAGATAAAGCACTAGACTGCAAGGTCAGCTTGAACCACAAGATTGGTGGTTCAAACTCACCAACTGCTCCTTGGAAGTCCTATACAGGGTCGCTGTAAGTCGGGACCTACTCGATGGCACTTAACAACAAAGAATGTCAAGTTCACTAGCTGGTGATGGGTTGGTATGAATTATGGTCTTCAAATATATATTTGAATACACCATTGACTCAGAGGCCAGATTAAAATTAAATTTGATTAAATTTGATTAGAACAAAATTTGATTACAATTTTATTAAATTTGATTAGAACAAAGTTAAATTTGTTCTAAAGTGATGTGAATTCATTGTGGAGGAACTTGGAAGTTGAGTGATTTAAGGAAAGAAAGTTAAATAGTTCTGTGCAGCCATCCTCCTAGCAGCAAAACACAGGGAGACTCAATAATGATGAGGTCAGTTTTTGTTCATGGACATCATGTTTCTCTTGTTTAATAGACCGAATGTTGTGCTCTTGTGTCCAACCCTTTCTTTTGTCTAATTTTATAAGAACTAGACTTTGCTATCCATTTGCTGTAAAGGCATCAAAGTTCCATCACTTGTTCTTTTTACCAGTGTTACTTTTGCCCTCAAGTCTAGCCTGAGAAATGGGTATATTATTAGGGCAAGTAGGATTTATTGGATATTACAAAAGACATTAAAGATTTAGAGAGCATGTTTTTTCTGTGTTTTGTCATCTTTATTTATGTCAATTTTTTGTATGCAGTTGCCTAATTGTTAACCACAATAGGCCTAAAATTTCTAAAACTGCTTAAGATGTGTTTGTCTAGAGGCCGTTTGATTTCAGCTGGCAGCCTCCAACAGTAATGTTTGCAGAGTAATAATGATGCATGTCTAGTACATCAAAGCTAATTTGTAGTAAAACTGATTCCACTTCTGGTAAAAGGCCATTTCTGATTGGTTCTTTCACTCAGTATGAACACTAGACATGTATGACTTATGGCTAAGTCTAAAAAGAGAAGCAAAGTATAAGAAATTGTTCCTATCTTTAAGTCATTAATAGTATAGTTAGTTGAATTTTAATACCTGGTGAGAGGACAGGCTACCCTATTAATAAGAATTTATCTTAGCAAAGGTTATGAAAAAAAGCATAATTTAAATCTATGAATATAATTTTTAAATGGAGGTATCAGAAATCATTTAAGGGTATTTGCTATCATTGCTGATTTAATTGTTCTCAATGTCCTAGCTAATGAAATAAGAGAAGAAAAAATATGGTATAATATAATTAAAGGTAAACTAAAAATAGAAATGTACCTACATCTTTAAATGTGAATAGAAACCTATCTGAAAGAATACACACTATTAAGAGTGATTATTTTGAGCAACAGGATTGTGAAGTGGAGAGGAAGTTCACTTCTACTAGTTTTCTCTATATACTTCTGTGTATGCTAAATTTTAAAAATTTGCACCATACATTCATTTGTTGCATTTATAAATTTTTTTAAAAATTCATGCTAGTCAACATAATCATGAAACAGGATCTCTGCAAGCCAGAAAGGGAAACTAAATGCGTTACCAAAACAAATGAGTTCAGAAGCAAATTTTAAGAGCCAGAGAATGAAGTCATAAGATTGGAGAGCCGGTGAGATGAGAGCAGGAAATGATGAATCAAACAGACTAATGGAAAGACTGACTGAGGAACCATATGTGACACAGTTGTGACAACGAGATTTTATGTGTTCTTTGAAGTGTGTTACAGTTATGTACTCACGTTTAAATGGTCTGATGGGCTAAAAACCTGAATGTGCATAAAAACTTATTTTTAATGTTTAAGCAAGGAGACCATACAATCTGATTTCCTCTTTACTTTTTATTTTTAAAATTTCAAATCCAGAGAGAAATTGAAAAAAATGTGCAATGACCTTTTATATATGTTTCCCTCTAATTTCACAAGTTGTTAACATTTTGTGCACCCTCTCACCATATATATTTTCCTCCTGAACCATTTGAAAGAAGTAAGTTGCAGACATGAGAGATAGCATTCCCCTTAAGTATAAGTGTTTCAGTATGTACCTAACACAAATGACCCTCAGATTATAACAGCTTTTGGGTTAGAGCTCTTCAACTATGCCTGGCCCTGTGCTTAAATGCTTTGCTTACATTATTAGCTCATTAGCCCTTACAATAAGCATTTGAAGTAGGGATGATGATTCCATTTTATTAATAAAGACCACTATGAGATTCAAACCTATCTCTGGTTGATTTCCAGGTCATACTCAAAAACACAACACAGAGTATAGCTATGAACCAAGATGAGTGGAACAACATTAAGTTACCACTGAAATTCAAAGGAGAGAGAGAATATTGCAGACTAACTTGGCTTAGAAATGTCTCCCAAACATATGTATGATTGAACTGGATTTACAGAGATAGTTTTCTCTCTTTTACCATTGTTGGGAAGGTATGCCTTAAAAGCATTGATATTTATAAATCAATTTTCTCTCTTCACTTTTCAGAAGTAAAATGAACTGTATGTAAACCTTTGCATCTCATCAGCTTTTTCCTTTTGCACAACTGCAATGACACACTCTCACACTGAGACTATTGCAATATATATTATATGACATTTCTTTTAATTTGATGACATCAAGCATTTTCTTGATGGCAAGTAAAAGGCTTTTTGGTGGAAAGTAAAAGAATTTCTGTGAGAAGCTGTATATGACTTTTAAATCATAAGAACTGTCATAGCAGGCCTATTTCTAATGTTCATAGGGAGGTTATGTGTGCAAATATATCATCCAGAATGCACAAGATCTAAAGCGTGAAACTAAACATGGCTCATAACTCAACAAAACAAGAGCAAAGTTGTACCAAAACAACTTTGCTCTTCATATCTCCCCATTGCAGCAACATTTAAAGTAGGATTATTTCTGAAAATGTGAATGAGTCAGAAGTGAGGAATGAGTAATACTGTACTTTGGACTTTATGAATGTTTTACTGCTGAAGGGATATCATCTAGTGTTTTCAATAAGAGGGTGAGTTACTTTTCATTCT
This sequence comes from Chrysochloris asiatica, assembly GCF_000296735.1. Classification (NCBI taxonomy): domain Eukaryota; kingdom Metazoa; phylum Chordata; class Mammalia; order Afrosoricida; family Chrysochloridae; genus Chrysochloris; species Chrysochloris asiatica. The sequence goes on along the minus strand of NW_006408546.1, from coordinate 431,791 downwards.
TAGATTCCTAACTGACTTCTTTGGGCAAACATGCACATAAGTTGAACAGCTTAGTGACTGGTGAATTTAGCGCTATATTTTCTTAAAATGTTCTCATTCACTGAACAATTCTTTAGTCTCATTTGCACCTGGGTGGGAAGGAATCCTGGGGCTAAGGGTTATGATAACCTTAGACTAAATCAATAGTATCCTTTTGCAAATAGAAAACAAGGTTAGCCTGACTCGCTAAGAGTCAGAATATGCATGATAAGTATACTAGGTGATTTGTTGACATTTCAATATTTTTTCATGGTTTTAAAAAATCTATCATGATGAATAAGTCTATGAAAACTGTTCATGAGGCCCATGATGAGGATGAATTTTATGTCTTATGATTTGAATGTTTCGATGGGATTTTGAACTCTCTAAATCAGAACAAGAAAAGATGGAAGGAATACACAGAGTCATTGTACCAAAAGGAAATGGTTAATGTTCAACCATTTCAAGAGATACCATATGAACAAGAGCCAATGATACTCAGAGAGGAAGTCCAAAGTGCATTGAAAGAAGTGGCAAAGAACAAGGCACCAGGAATTGATGGAATAAAAATTGAAATCTTTCAGGAAAGTGAGGCAGCACAGGAGGCACTCACTCATCTCTGCCAAGAAATTTGGAAGACAACTGTCTGGCCGACTGATTGGAAGAGATCAATGTTTGTGCCCATTCCAAAGAGAGGTGACCCAACGGAATGCGGAAATCATAGGACAATCTCTTTGATATCTCAAGCGAGTAAAGTTTTGCTAAAGGTAATACAGAAACGGCTGCAATCATACATTGACAGAGAACTTCCAGAGGTTCAAGCTGGATTCAGAAGAGGCCGTGGAATGAGAGATATCATTGCTGATGTCCGATGGATCTTGGCTAAAAGCAGAGAATATCAGAAGGATGTTTACCTGTGCTTTATTGACTATGCAAAGGCTTTCGATTGTGTGGATCATGACAAGCTATGGACAACATTGAGAAGTATGAGTATTCCAGAACACTTAATTGTACTTCTAAGAAATCTGTACCTAAACCAAGAAGCAGTTGTTCAAACAGAACATGGGAACACTGAATGTTTTAAAATTGGGAAAGGTGTGAGACAGGGTTGTATTCTTTCACCATACTTATTCAACCTGTATGCTGAGCAAATAATACGAGAAGCTGGGTTCTATGAAGAAAAACGTGGCATCAGGATTGGAGGAAGACTCATTAACAACCTGCGATATACAGATGATACAACCTTGATCACTGAAAGTGAAGAGGACTTGAAACATTACTTATGAAGATTAAAGAGCACAGCCTTCGATATGGATTACATCTCAATGTCAGGAAAACAAAAATCCTCACCACTGGACCAATAAACAACATTCTTATCAATGGAGAAAAGATTGAAGTTGTCAAGGACTTCATTCTTCTTGGATCAACTATCAACACTCGCGGAAGTAGCAGTCATGAGATCAGACGACGTATTGCACTGGGCAAATCTGCTGCACAGGAACTTTTTAAAGTGTTGAAGAACAGAGATGTCAGCTTGAGGACTAGGGTGCGCCTGACCCAGGCCATTGTGTTTTCAATAGCCTCATATGGATGCGAAAGCTGGACAGTGAATAAGGAGGATCATAGAAGAATGGATGCCTTTGAGTTGTGGTGTTGGAGGAGACTACTGAAAGTGCCATGGACTGCCAATAGAACCAATAGATCTGTTTTGGAAGAAGTGCAGCCAGAGTGCTCCTTGGAGGCCAGGATGGCTAAGCTTCGTCTCTCCTACTTTGGACATATTGTCCGGAGGAAACAATCGTTGGAGAAGGATGTCATGCTGGGTAGGGTGGAGGGTCAGAGAAAAAGAGGAAGACCCCCAACGAGATGGATCAGCCAGGTGGCATCATTGATGGACTCAAGTGTGGCAGCGGTAGTGAGGTTGGCCCAGGATCGAACATTGTTTCATTCTGCTGTGCATGGGGTCGTTATGAGTCGGTTCCAACTCGATGGCACCTGACAACAACAACAACAAATCAGAACAATGGTTAAGTGCTTGGCTGGTGACCAAAAGGTTGGCAGTTCAAGCTGACAACTGCTCCATAGGATAAAGATGTAGCCATATACTCCCATAAAGATTTCAGAAACTCAATGGGGCAACTCAACTCTGATCTATATGAGTTGGAATTGGCTCAGTGATAATGCATTTGGCTTGGTTTTATGTATCCCTTATGCACATTCCTTGGTTTCCACACTGAATACTGTATAACATACTGGGTTTTTTTTTAATATAAATGATTCAAAGAATAAAAGAAAGGCATACTTTCTTTATATTCTATTATAGGGAACTATGAGGTTCCATATTTTAAGGTAGTGGGGCCATGTCATTCCAATTCCTCAGTGAGTCACTTTTTCTGTGCATCCACTGTGGTTCTAGAACTGAAATGGACTAGAATTGGATGTGAAAGAAGATTCTCTACTTTTTTTTTTTTTTTTGACTCTTAAATCTCATATGTAACTTAGAGAGGAGATTACGACTGGAGTCGCTGTTTTCAAATATATGAAGGATTACTTCTATATGGTATTGCTCAAGAGAAAAGAAGTAGGATCAGTGGGTGAAAGTCATTAGCCATAACTTCTGTTATTATCCATTTATGGGATGGATTTCTTTCTTTGGAGCGTAAGGCCTCTGTGCCTGGAAACGTGCAGGTAATCACCATGTGTCTGAGAGTCCAACATTGGGAGGCACGTTACACTGGATTATCTCTAATGTCTCTTCTAGGCCTAGGATTCCATAAGAGCTTGATCAAATAAAAGGTCAAGCCATCTAAATATGCTTTAAAAGACACAGCCCAGTATTCTTTTTAAAAGGAAATTTAAAGACTCCACTCCAAAATGGAGAAAGGAAAAACAAATTGACTTTGATGTTAAACTAAAGCAATTTGGCTTTTAGTGATTTCCCCACTGCCTGCCCCCCAGGATTGTAATCTTTCTTCTTATTATTATTCCAAGTGAGTATATGTTGCTAGTGTTGTTCACCATCACACAAGTTAACTGGTGAGTCTACCCTGTAACCAATGAATTATTCTCACTTCTTTCCCACCCCGGGTAACCATCAAAGAATGTTTCCTTTACTTTGGAAAATCTTTTCTTAACTTTTTACAATAGTGGTCTCATACAATATTTTTCCTTTTGTAATTGACTAATTTGACTCAGCAATGTGTCTTACAGACTCATCTATGCTATAAATATTCTTCAACATTGCGTAGTATTCCACTGTATGTGTGTGCCAAAATTTGCTTATCCATTCTTCTATTGATCAGCATTTAGTCTGTCGCCTGTCTCTTAGTGCTTTTTAAGTCAAAGATTTTCAGTTTTCCCTCATTATATAATGAATATTTTTTTATTCTGGACATTGGAAAACACTCAAGGAATAGAATCCCACATATTGTATATATAGTCATGTTCTACAGATCCCAGCTCAATGCTTGACACACAGCGGTTCAACAAGTACTTATTCAAGGAATGCAGTGGATGCTGTCACGTATCCCCCAGATCTGCCTGCAGGACTGAAGGATCTATTTTCCCTGAAGTAGGAGTGCTGCTGGAACTGGACCTTAGTCCTCTTCAGAATTGCCCTTGCATGGAGAGAGCAGCCTTACTCAAAGTTAGGCTCCTTTTTCAGGGTTGTTGAGGCTGTTAAGTACCATCAAGTCAGTTCCAACTCATAACAATCCTATATAGGGTTTCCAAGGAGTGGTTGGTGGGTTTGAACTGTCAACTTTGTGGTTAGCAGTCCTGTGCTTCCTTTACAATGTCACACCAGGACTCCACTTTTCAGGGCAGCTCACTGCAATAACTAGTCAACAGAGAGTTAAAAATTCTCTGCTCCCTTATCTCAACATGGTACATCTCTAAAAGGCCATTCGAGCTCCCGTGCTCCCCATAGAGCTGGCTGAGACTTCTGTTGTGACTGCAGCACAGTATGATCTTTTTCTCTACCCAGTCTTGCTTCTTTTCATTTTTTTTTCCACAGGTGTTGATCCCATGAGCATTCCTAATCTTCCATGTTAATTTCCATCTGAAAGTCAACTTCTCAGGGAGCCAACCTCAGAGAATGACCGTATGAGTATGAATGAATAGATTTAATTTAGGCAGAATTTTATAGAACACGGAATGAAATAGCCTTCATTATCAATAGCTGATAAATATTTCTTCACTCAACTTCATCACAGTGGGTATCTCCATTTTATTCAAGCTTGATGTGAATCACATCCTTTTCATTAAGTGATACCTTCAAACTACCACAATCCCCAATTTTCTTGTGTTTTTTAAAACACTGAACACTAATGTAAGAGCCAAGGTTGAACTTTCAGTGTATGTGATGATTTGGGGCTTGATTTACTGCTCTTTAGCCTTGGTTTGTTTCAGTTTGGTTATGAATCCTCATTAATCTTCCTGGGAAAGCCTCCAGGGGTTGATAGGGCTCTGATCCATTCACTGATAGAAGAATTATGTAGATATTCATGTTTCATTCCCTGTTCTGGCAATCTTTATCCTGTTAAAGTTACCAAACATGGCAATATTTACAGAAAAAGAATATTGGAGGACACAGACATCAGTATTTGAGCTTTATCAGAGGGATGTAACTGGGGCTAGTTGGTGAGCCGGCTGAGATGACAGGATATGCTGAGCTTGTATTTATCAGCAACTGATGACCTAAAGGTGGGACGACTCTCCATAGAGGGCATTGGAAACATTTAACATGGAGTCAATCCCTTACAGCCTATGGGGTCACTGATGTGTTGGCGTGCAGGTAGCTAGCTCCCTTTGGGCTTTTCCCTCATGCACTCTCTTACACCTAGACATGATTTCAGTTCTACAGTCACCTTGGGAATCTGGAAAAGATTAGAGGGACCCCCATACACTTAGCTGTGGGAAACAACATATTACCATGAGCAAGTGCACACTCTGAAACTTGACTCTCTAGGCTCATATCCTGGGTCTGCCACTTGGTAATTATGTAGTCTCAAACAACTTGTTTAACACCTCTAGCCTCAATGTTCTCATCTGCAAAATAAGGATGACAACTTAAAAAAATAAAATAACCCATTTAACCTAGTCTTGATGGCTTTGATGATCAGAACTTGACTAGAGGAAGATTAAAAAAAATTTTTTTGATAAAGGAAATACAGGTAAACTGCTACAATTTGATGAACTTGACCTATACTCATGGAGATTGTTGTCTTTTAAGTGCCGTCAAGTTGAGTCTGACCCATAATGACCCTATATAGGGTTTCCAAGGAGCAGCCAGAGAGCTTGAACCATCGACCTTGCAGTTCAAACAACTTTACAGTCTGATGTATTATCCCACAGTGCCACACCATATCAATAAGGAGGGAAAGAGTCTTCACATCAAGTATCAGTGTTATCCCCTCTGTACACAGGGTACATAGGGATGGGTAACTTAGACACTGGCTACTTAAAATGAGGGAGTGATAAAGGCACAAACTATCTGGCTTACAAGGTTTCAAGACAGAGTTTAGTTTAAGAGTGTGTGAGGGAAGATAGAATCCCCACTGAATAGTTTTTATCTTGTCTAGATGGGTCTGGTAAAAAGAGATGGGGATAGGATTCTTGTGATTCAGAAGTTAGTAATTGTTATCATTACTAATTGTGATTGTCACAATTGTAAAGGTAGAAGTTTTGTAACAAATATGGGGGAGTAGTTAACCTTACAGTCCAGAAACAGAGGACCCTAGGACCATTAAGGGAGAAGAGCACAAGCAGAATGTGGGACCTTATCCAGAGAAGCAGCAACACCAGAGATGGAGGCAGAGATGAGGACATGGAGAGAAGGAGCAGCTGAGGACTCTAGATTCATGGGAAGAGAGGGATTAAGAACTGGTGACCAGGAGGCAGACTTGCAGAATGTGCCCTTTGGTGATGTAAATTATTATCTATGCCTGAATGTTAAAAAAAAAGAGCTAAAAGTAATAGAGAGAAATACTGTTAACTGATGGTACATGGAGGGAATTATAATCATTGCAATGAAGCAAGGTGTATGATTTGTTGAATGTAAAACTGATGATCTTTCTGTAAACTTTCACTCAATTCACAATAAAAACATTCAAAAAATAAATAAGTAAAAAATAAAATAAAAATCAATTCTTGCTCACTCATAGCAATCCTATAGGACAGAGGAGAACTGTTCCCTAGGGCTTCCAAGGCTGTAATCTTTACAGGATCAGACTGCCTCGTCTTTCTTCTGCAGAGAAGTTGGTGAACCATCACCCTTTAAGTAAGCAGTCAAGCATTTAACCATTGTACTATCATGGCTCCTTTATCATGATAATAATAATATCCAATTCATAGGGTTGTTGTGGACATTATAAGAATTAACATAGCTATAGTACTTAGAATGTATTAAGCATTGCAGATGCTTGACATTTTAATAAAAATCTATATGAGTGACAAAATGATGCAGCAAAAATTGTACTCCTTTTAAATTTCTTTGACTTTTGGAAGCAAAACGAAGTCTGGAAGGACAAAATCAGGGCTGCAAGATGGATGGGATAAGTTTTCCAAACAAAATTCTCACAGGACAACCCTTGTTACCCTGGAGGAATGAGCAGGGGCTTTGTTATAATGAAAAACAATTCAGAAACTTTTTCTGGCCTGTTTCTCACCAATGCACTTCTCAGTTTTCTGAAAAATTCTTCCTAATAAACTCCCATGATAGTCCTGTGTCCTTTGAGAAAAATCCATCAAGATTACTCCTTTGGAGTCCAAAAAAAATAGTTGCCGTAACCTTTTGAGTGGATTGAATTGAAGGAGCACAAGCCTTTGGAAGCCACTGTTTTGATTGGACCTTTCTTGAAGTCAAGAGCATTATTGAGAGACTTTGTTGTTGTTTAGGGCCATTTAGTCATTTCCAACTCATAGTGAGCCTATATAGTGTTTCTGAGGAGCGACTGGTGAATTTGAATCTCCAGTCTTGCAGTTCAAACCAACCTTGTAATCCCCCATTTATCCTACAGTGCCACATGTGTATGATTGAGAGAAATTGTCTGCAGCCATTCATTGATCATAGAAACATGTATAAACATATTTTATTTAGAATAAACCGTGCATGTATAAACTAGAACCCTAGTAGCAATACAATTTTACTTCCCCTGACCTAATGATTAATATTAGTATATCTCAAACTTGCTTAAATCAATAACCTTCTCATATTAATGTGATTTAATCTTACTGTACAAACTACACACCCATGAAGTAAACAAATCCCATCTGGTAAGAATGATCTACATAGTAAAAAGAATAGATTCAATGCATTACATGTACACCCGTTGTTTATTTAAATCAATGGGACGGATATTAAGCATGCTTTAATTTTTTTTTTTTTTTCAAACCTTATGGAGGAAGAATTTAAGTATAGTGTGAGAGTACTCAAAATGGAGTTCAGGTTTACAAAATGTAAAAATGGGTAAGACGTGTTAAATAATAAGTATTTCCAAAAGTTAGTCTTAAGAAGGATGAGGCTTTTTGTTTTCCTTTACCCTTTTTCATTGCTTAATGGAAAAGCTGAGGTTTGAATTGAATAAATAAATACAACAGACACTGCTATCAATTTTGTAAATCTTTGAAAAGGTGAAATTTCTGGCCCCTGGTAGAATAAAAATATGTTCTGGATTGTTTTGGTATTTGTATTTATAAAATGAAAGATAGGGGGAAGTTGAATATCTGTTAAAAATATATTTCTTGTGTGCTTTATACAGACATGCTAAATATTTGTTTACTGTCCTTGTTTACCATGCATTTAGATTTTAAATAAACAACAACAAAAATAGAATGGACATATGACATTAAAGTTAGTATTAAGATGTAAATAAAATGTGGGAAGTATCCTAACCATATTAGAAAGCATGAATGGTCTCTTATGTTAAATCTTTTATGACCTTCAAATGTCCTAGTATCAGTGGGAGGCCCTCATCCACCATGGTATTAACTATGTTAAGTGCATAAATGCATTTCCAGTTGTATAACTGTTTTTCTGTTAAAAATTTTGCATGAAAACAGTCATTGATTAATTTCCTCTCTTCATATATTTGATTCCTTAAATAAAAATAAAAAAACCTTTATGGTTTCAAACATTTTGTGTAGTCTTTGACAAGGTCTTAGACTTTAGACATTAAGCCTATGGAGTTTGAGGAATACAACAGCCTAGTTCTTAGGAGTTTGGGAGCTCAGTTTCCTCATATATATAAAAGACGCATCTTCCAACTAAAATATGAAGCAGCTTTGTTGGGATCTAAATTCTTCATCAAGGATTCTCAGCCATGGTAGAGCAGAGGTGGGAATGAGTTCATTGGACTCATGGCCTCTGAGGAAGAAAAAGAGCAGATCCAATTTGCATTTGGTGACGTCACTGCCGCAACTCATTGTTTCTGAAAAAAGTTCCTAGGAGGACACTACACACCATTTACTCTTTAGGTGAATCCCTTTGACTTTCAATAGCCAATACAGTGGCCACTACTCATGTGTGGCTATTTAAATTCAAACTGATTAAAATTAACTAGAATTTGAAATGTATTTCCCCAGGCACACTAGGGTGGAGTAGCCACAGGTGGCTGGTGATGACTGAATTGGTCCACACAGATAAGCATATACAGCATTACAGAAAGTTCAGTTGGAAAGAACAGCTTCATGGGTGTACTGTCTGGTTTTCTTTCAGAGGAAACCACTTGTTCTCCCAATAGCCAAATTATTTTTTTAAAAGCAACTTCTCTGAGATATCATTTGTAAATGATAAAATTCCCTCGTTTTAAGTCTTCAGCTCAATGACTTTCAGTGAATTTACCAGAGTTCCTCATCTTAGCCACAGATCACAGAAAAGGACTGGAGTGACAATTTTCTCAATTCCTTTGAGGAAGAAACAGAGCTAACACAATTCCAGATGCTTAGGAAAGTCAATCCAAGATAAACTATGAATTGATGCCTTAGGGCACTGGGGCTCAATTCTCTCAGGAGCCCAAGTGAGAAAGACAAAACATAATTGGCAGCATTTAAAATCACATCAAAGGGAAATACAAGTAGGTGTAGCTGAATTTCCCTAAGTCAAATATGTGCTGTAAGTACAATGTATAACCAACATTTGGTAATATTGTGGTTATGTTGCAGTACAGCATGCCATGTCTTTTATTTCCTTCCTAAGTCTCTTACAGAAGAAAATAGACCTTACTTTCATTGAAAAATGACATATGTAAAACTGCTTTGAATAGTATCACACACTGTACTACTAGGGCAATCAATATCATTGCATTTCACACAATTCAAGTACAGTAGTCAATATTGTTATTATGCAATATTATTAAAGATTATTGTTGCTGTTAAGTGCCACTGAGTCGGTTCTGACTCATAGTGACCCTGTATAGGGTTTCCGAGGAGTGGCTGGTTAGCTTGAACTGCCAAACTTGCAGTTCAAACCGACTTTGCAGTCCAGCGCATTGACTTGCAGTGCCACACCAGGACTCGGAAACACTCTAAGGGAATTCCACTCTGGCCTTTAGGTTACAATGAGTCAGAATGGATCACCAGCAATGGGTTTGGTTTTCTGGAATGTATCTTTTTATCAATCCCTTTTATATTTTTAACAGCAAATTTTTTATCTAGCTCTTAACCTAAGATACTGTTCTTATTGGGTGCTTTAACTTTATAGTGCGTTGTTCATTATTACAATAAATTTTATTAATTTATGTATTTGGTGATATCCTCCATCTCACAAAAAAATCAGAAATTTAACATAACCTGCTCTACAAGGTATGTTTTCTTTTATTTTTTTTCTAATAAACATTTAAAAAAATATTTATCCAGATCCCTGGGTAGTACAAATGGTTTGTGCTCCTTTATTAACCAAAAGATGGTCAGTTTGAACTCACCTGGTCATGCCATTGAAGAAATGCCTGGCCATCTGTTTGATTAAAGCCAACACTACCCTACTGAGACTCTGGTAGCAAAGTGGTTACGAATCGGGCTGCTAATCTCACGGTCTGCAGTTCAAAACTACCAGCTGTTCCACGGGAGAAAGATGAGGCTTTCTGCTCCCGTAAAGATGTACAGCCTCAGAAACCCTATGGAGGGTTGCTATAAGACGGAACCGACTCCACGGCACATAACAACAACAACCCTTTTGAGAAGTTCTTCTCTTCAACAAACGGGGTCGCCATGAGTTAGAATCAGCTTGATGATGACAAATTTGTTTTGTTGTTGCTGTTATGGTCTAATTGTTCCCTATCAATATCCACTTGGAGTCCTGGTATAATGCTGTGGGTTAATGTGCTGAACCTGAAAGTCAGTTTGAACCACAAGGTCAGTGGCTCAAGCTCATCAGCTGCTCCTTGGAAACCCTATAGCAGTGGCTATGATTTGGAACTGACTCCACAGCATACAATCACCACCACCAATGGATATTGCTGTCAAGTCGGATCCAACTCACATTAACCCTGTACAGGATTTCCAAGGAACGGCTGATGAATTTGAACCATCAACCTTGAGATTCAAACAAATTTTGTATATTGTTCATCGTTCTCCCTCAAAGGGGCTGGTAGATTCTACCTGCTGGCCTTACAGTTAGCAGCCGATCAGGTAACCAACTATGCTACCAAGACTCCTTAATATCCACTTAAATCAATATATATTAAATACATATTTATGTTCTCATTATAGCTTATAGTTGTATATACATATGAGGAAATTTTTAAAAATTCAATTGTGTTTTAATTCCATTTTCCCACAGACTTTTTGAGGGAGTCCTAGTGTGGCACTGTACGATAAAGCACTGGACTACAATGTCAGTTTGAACCACAAGGTTGGTGGTTCAAACTCACCAGTTGCTCCTTGTAAACCATATACAGGATCACTATGAGTCAGGACAACTTGAGGGCACTTAACAACAACAAAGTATATATGACTCTTAATGGCACTTAACAACAACAATATTGTGTTGTCTGACATGATTATTGGTGTTATATACCGTTGAGTCAGTTCTACCTCATAGTGACTCTGTATAGGGTTTCTGAGAAGCAGTTGCTGGGTTTGAACTGCCAACCTGTGGTTGTAAGTACACTGCTGATCCTACAGAGCCATACCAGGAGTCCCATCTGACATGGTAGCCACTGTCAATTAGTTTCCATTGAGCTATTAAAGTATGGCTAGTCTGAATTGAGATGTGCTATAGAACCAATAGAACCAACAGATCTATGTTGAAAGAAGTGCAGCCAGAGTGCTCCTTGGAGGCCAAGATGGCCAAACTTCGTCTCTCTTACTTTGGGCACATTGTTAGGAGGGACAAGTCACTGGAGAAGAATATCATGTTTGGTAGGGTGGAGGGTCAGAGTAAAAGAGGAGACCCCTCAACAAGATGGATTGCCAAGTAGCAGCATCGATGGACTCAAGCATGGCAGCAATAGTGAGGTTGGCCCAAGATCGGGCAATGTTTCATTCTGCTGTGCAAAGGTCACTATGAGTCAGTACCAACTCAATGGCACCTCACAACAACAACATAGATATGAAAACAAATACTGGATTTTGAATACTTAATGTAAATACAAGCATAAACTATAACATTAATCATTCTATATTGATTTTTGAGGTTATATTAATTTCATCCACCACTAATCTGTCAGTTTGTCATACTGTGGTTGCTTGTGAGTTGAAGCTATGCCACAGGTATTTTAAATACCACCAGGGTCACCCATGATGGACAGGTTTCAGATGAGCTGCCAGATGAAGACAGACTAGAAAACAAGGAGGGACAAACTATTTCTGAATATTTAGTCACTGAATATCTTATGACTAACAGAGAAACACTAGTCAGGTATAATGTCGGAAAATGAGCCCCTCAGGTTGGAAGCCACTCAAAATGCGACTAGGGAAGAGCTGCTTCCTCAAAGTAGAGTTGACTGTGATGACGCGAATGGAGTAAAGCTTGTGGGAGTAAAGCCTGCAGGACTTTCATTTGCTGATGGGGCACAACTCAAAAAGAAGAGAAACAGCTGTTGTTGTTGTTACAGGTGCCATCAAGTTGGAACTGACTCATAGTGACCCCATGCACAGAAGAATGAAGCAATGTCCGATCCTGGGCCATCCTCACTACCGCTGCCACACTTGAGTCCATCAATGCTGCTACCTGGCCAATCCATCTCATTGGGGGTCTTCCTCTTTTTCTCTGACCCTCCATCTTACCAAGCATGATATCCTTCTCCAGTGACTGTTCCCTCCTGACAACATGTCC
>NW_006408546.1:342729-417619 GCF_000296735.1 Chrysochloris asiatica | reverse complement strand
GTTTGAATTTGCATAGGAGTAATTGATGGTCTGTTCCACAGTCTGCCCCTGGCCTTGTCTTCACTGATGATATGGAGCTTTTCCATCTTCTCCTTCCACAGATGTAGTCAATTTGATTTCTATGTGTTCCATCTGGCAAGGTCCATGTTTATAGTTGTCTGTTATGCTGTCTAAAGAAGGTATTTGAAATAAACAAATCATTGGTTTTACAGAATTCTATCATTCATTCTTCAGCATCATTTCTATCACCAAGGCCATATTTTCCAACTACTGGTCCTTCCTCTTTGCTCCCCACCTTTGCATTGCAATCACCAGTAACGACCCATACATCTTGATTGCATGTTTGATCGATTTCAGATTGAAGAAGTTGGTAGAATTCTTCTATTTCATCCTCACTGGCTTTAGTGTTTGGTGCAAAAATTTGAATAATAGTGGTATTAACTGGGCTTCCCTGTAGGTGTATGGATATTACCCTCTCACTTACAGCATTGTACCTCATGACTGATCTGGATATGTTCTTTTTGACGATGAATGCAACACCATTCCTTTTCAATTTTTCATTCCCTGCGTAATAAACCATGTGTTTGTCAGATTCAAAAAGGTCAATACCAGTCCATTTCAGCTCACTAATGCCTAAGATATCGATGTTGATGTGTTCCATTTCATTTTTGACAACTTCCACTTTTCCTGGATTCACACTTCGTACATTCCATGTTCCAATTTTCAGTGGATGCTTACACCTATTTCTCTTCATTTTGAGTTGTGGCCCATCAGCAAATGAAGGTTCTGTGGGCTTTTCTCCCACGAGCTTAACTCTATTCACGTCATCATGGTCAACTCTATTTTGAGGAGGCATCTCTTTCCCAGTCATATTTTGAGTGCCTTCCAACCTGAGGGGCTCATTTTCCAGCCCTGTATCTGACTGTGTTTCTCTGATATTCATAAGGTTTTCAGCGACTAGCAATTTGGAAGTAATTCGTCACTCTTTCTTCCTAGTCTGTCTTTGTCTAGAAGCTCATCTGAAACCTGTCCACCATGGGTGATCCTGCTGGTTATTTAAAATACTGGTGCCATAGCCCTCAGAATCACAGGAACTCAAGCCACTAACGCATGACAGACAGATGAGTAAACTTCCATTAATAATCAGAACATGAAATGTATGTAGTATGAATCTAGGAAAATTGAAAATTGTCAAAAATGAAATGGAATGCATAACCACCGATATCTTAGGCATTAAAGACCTGAAATGGACTGGTGTTGTCCATTTTGAATCTGGTAACCTCATGGTTTACTAGGCCGGGAATGACAAATTGAAGCGGAATGGTGTTGCATTCATTGTCAAAAAGAACATATCCAGATCACACACACATCTGGATCAGTCATGAGGTACACGACTTCACTTTTGTTATTGAAGAATTCTCTGGACAAATTATTGAATGATGCAGAAAGCATCAAAATAAGATAGAAGGAATACACAGAATCACTGTACTAAAGGGAATGGTTGATGTTCAACTCTTTCAACAGGTTGTATATAAGCAAGAGCCAGTGATACTGAAGGAAGAAGTCCAAGGTGCATTGAAGGAATTGGAAAACAACAAGGCTGTAGGAATTGATGGTATAAAAATTGAAATCTTTCATTAAAGAGAGGTGACATTGGAGGCACTTACTCATCTCTGCCAAGAAATTTGGAAGACAACTATCTGACCAACTGATTGGAAGAGATCCATATTTGTGCCCATTTCAAAGAGAGGTGACCCAACAGAATGCAGAAATCATCGAACAATATCTTTGATATCCCTTGCGAGTAAAGTTTTACTAAAAGTAATACAGAAACGGCTGCCAGCATACATTGACAGAGAATTTCCAAAGGTTCAAGCCAGATTCAGAAGAGAATGTGGAATCAGAGATATTATTGCTGACGTCAGATGGATCTTGGCTGAAAGCAGAGAATATCAGAAAGATGTTTACCTGTGCTATTTTGACTACACAATGGTCTTCGACTGTGTGGATCATGACAAGCTATGGATGACATTGCGAAGTATGAGTATTCCGGAACACTTAATTGTGCTCATGAGGAATCTGTACATGGCCCAAGAAGCAGTTATTCGAATACATACTGAATGGTTTAAAATTAAGAAAGGTATGTGACAGGGCTTTATTCTTTCACCATACTTATTCAAATTGTATGCTGAGCAAATAATCTGTGAAACGTGGCATCAGGATTGGAGGAAGACTCCTTAACAACATGTGATATGCAGATGATACAACCTTGCTTGCTGAAAGTGAAGAGGACTTAAAATATTTACTGATGAAAATCAAAGACCAAAGCCTTCCATATGGATTGCATCTCAATGACAAGAAAAGAAAAGTCCTCACCACTGGACCAATAAACAACATTCTTATGAATGGAGAAAAGATTGAAGTTGTCAAGGACTTCATTCTTTTTGGATCAACTATCAACACTCATGGAAGCAGCAGTCAAGAAATCAAACAAAGTATTGCATTAGACAAATCTGCTGCGCAAGACCTTTTTAAAGTGTTGAAGAGCAAAGATGTCAGCTTGAGGACTAAGGTACGCCTGACCCAAGCCATGGTATTTCAATAACCTCATATGCATGTGAAAGCTGGACAGTGAATAAGGAAGATCATAGAAGAACTGATGCATTTGAGTCATGGTATTGGAGGAGAATATTGAAAGTGCCATGGGCTGCCAAACGAACCAACATATCTGTGTTGGAAGAAGTGCAGCCAGAGTGCTCCTTGGAGGCCAGGATGGCCAAACTTCATCTCTCATACTTAGGACATATTATTGGGAGGGACCAGTCACTGGAGAAGGATATCATGTTTGGTA
This sequence comes from Chrysochloris asiatica, assembly GCF_000296735.1. Classification (NCBI taxonomy): domain Eukaryota; kingdom Metazoa; phylum Chordata; class Mammalia; order Afrosoricida; family Chrysochloridae; genus Chrysochloris; species Chrysochloris asiatica. Next base: position 414,768 of record NW_006408546.1, on the reverse strand, counting down.
AAGTGGAGGGTCAAAGAAGTAGAGGAAGACCTCCAACAAGATGCACTGGCAAAGTGGTGGCAATGATGGGCTCAGGTTTAGCAACAATTGTGGTGTCGGCCCAGAACAAGGCAATGTTTCGTTCAGTTGTCCATAGGGTCTCTTTGAGTTAGTACCGAATCAATAGCACCTAGCTACTACAAACTGCCATGTTTTTGATAATTGTTTTAATTTTTTGAACTGTAGCATGAGTATATTCATACCTATGAAATGAAGTTTGATACTGATGACTATGTATTCAAATGTTGTGTGCCATGAATTTGTGAATGTCTCTTATAGTATGGCAACTTGGTAGCATACTAAAACTTTTCTTTAACTTAAAACTTTGTCACCTTTTGTAGTTTGTTGTTGTTGTTAAGTGCCGTGGAGTCAGTTAACAATAGTACAGGGTTTCTGAGGCTGTAAATCTTTACGGGAGCAGAAAGCCTCATCTTTCTCCCGCAGAGCGACTGGTAGTTTTGAACTGCTGACCTTAAGGTTCGCAGCCCGATTCGTAACCACTACACTACCAGAGCTACTTTTTTTGTAGTTTATGATTTCTGATTTATTTATTCTGTTTTTGGTGTTTTAAGTGCCATCAAGTCAGTTCTGACTCATAGCAACCCTGTGTAGGGTTTCCAAAGAGCAACTGGTAGATTTGAGTTGCTGACCTTGTGGTTCAAACTAACCTTTCAACCCAGTGCTTATCCTATAGCGCCACACCAGGACTCTGAATTTCCATCTGGGTTTTGTAATATTTTTTTTAAATGAATTTAGCCTAAGTTGAATTCATTAAATTATTTCATGTTTTAATGGGAACTCTTCGTATTTTCTATTGATTTGTCATCATTATATAGAAATTCCTTTGAATTTTGTGATCGTCCTAAATCCTTTAGTCTTCATGAGCTTCTTAATTTTGAGATTTATTTCTAGTTTGCAGGTGTAGCTGAATTAAATTTCCAGAAACCAAAATTTAAAATGTCACTCTTCCCTATATTTATATATCATTTTCTTTCCTCTTGAATATATTGCACAATCATTTGCACTTGGTTTTTGTGTTAAAGTATGTATGCTTTATTATATTAAGGCAATAATTTACTGTGCATATTTTTATGTTAATTTTAAAAACTTTTTTACTATACCAGTCTTACATGCTTGGGCTAAATCCTTCTTTTTCCATACTGGACATTTTTTAACCTATTACTTTTTACTTGCAAAGATTGTGCCTTAAGTATTCGCAACTTTGCTAATTAATGAAATTGCCTAGCCCTGATAGATTAGAGACTCAGTGTTTAGTTAGGAAATATTGTTCCTAAGGAAACCATTCTTTAAAAAAATTGGGGGAGCAATTTGAGTAATGAAGGTATAATTTATTATTTAAAAAGAAATTCTAAACTTGGAATAAGAAATAAAAATCATAGCTATTCCTATTTATATATCAGTAATTAATTTTTTTCTATTTCTTTTGTGATTTTGTTACACTTATAAATAATCATACAAACATAATTATTAAATCAATTATCCATGTATTTATAGCTGAGAACCATGCTCTTTAATATTTCAGATAAGCACTGGAAGAAAAAAAAAAAAGATAAGCGCTGGACTGTGAACCACAGAAACTAGATTTGAGCCCGCCATCTGCTTTAAGGGAAAAGATGCAGCTTTCTGCTTCAGCGAAGATCTAAAGCTTAGGAAACCCTATGAGTCAGAACAGACTCCACTGCACTGAACAATGTTTCTGTTGTTGTTTGGTGCCATCGAGTCGATTCTGACCTTATGCACAACAGAAACACTGCCCGGTCCTGTGCCATCTTCACAATCGTTGTTTAGCTTGAGTCCATTGCCATTGTGCAGATCCATCTTATTGGGGATCTTCTATTTCACTCACCCTCCACTTTACCCAGCATGATATCTCTGTCCAGGGACTGGTCCCTCCTGACAATATATCTGAAGTATGAGAGATGAAGTCTCAACATCCTGACTTCCAACGAGCACTCTGGTTGTATTTCATCCAACACAAATTTGTTTGTTCTTCTAGTAGTCCAAGGTACTTTTAACATTCTTCTCCAGCACCATAATCAAATGCATCTATTCTTCTATGGTCTTCCTTATTTACTGTCCAACTTTCACATGCATATGAGGTTACTGAAAATACCATGGCCTGGATCAGGGTCACTTTAGTCCTCAAACTGACATTCTTGCTCTTGAACGCTTAAAATAGATCTTGTGCAGCAGATTTACCCAATGCAATACATCCGTTCGATTTCTTGACTGCTGTTTCCATGAGTGTTGACGGTGGGCCCAAGCAAAAGGAAGTCTGACAACTTCAATCTTTTCTACATTTATCATAATGTTATTTATTGTTCTGGTGGTAAGGATTTTTGTTTTCTTTACATTGAGGTGCAACCCATAATGAAGGCTGTGGTGTTTGATTTTCATCAGTAATTATTTTTAGTCCGTTTCATTTTTATCCATCAAGGCTGTATCATTTGTATATCACAGGTTATTAATGAATCTACCTCCAGTCCTTATACATGTTCTTCTTCAGATAGTCTACCTTCTTGGATTATTTGCTAAACATAATTATTGAATAAGTATGGTAAAAGAATACAAACCTGGAGCACATCTTTCCTGATTTTAAATCATTCCGTGTTCCCTAGTTATGTTTGAATGACTACCCTTTGGTTTATATACAAGTTCCTCATGAGCACAATTGTTTCAAAATACTCATATTCTGCAATGTGGTTTATAGCTTGTTATGATCCACACATTCAAAAGCTTTTGCACAGTAAAGCACAGGCAAACATCTTTGTGGTATTCTCTGGTTTCTGCCAAGATCCATGTGATGTCAACAATGATACCGTTCATTCCATATCCTTACCTAAATCTGACTTGAATCTCTGTCAATGTACTGTAGCAGTAGTTTTTGCATTATCTTTAGCAAAATTTTACTTGTATGAGATATTAATGATAATGTCTGTTGATTTCCACATTCTGTTGGGTCTCCTTTCTTTGGAATGAGCACAAATATGGATTTCTTCCAATCAGTGGCCAGCTTTCAAATTCCTTGGCACAGATGAGTGAGTGCCTCCAGTGTCACATCAACTTGTTGAAATATTTCAATTTCTACTCCATCAATTCTCAGAGCCTTATGCTACCTCTTGAAATAGTTGAACATCAACCATTTCTTTTTGGTATAGAGTCTCTTTCTATTCTTTTCATCATTTTTTTTTTTTTTTTAATGCTTTCTATGTCATTCAATATTTTCCCCATAGAATCCTTCAATATTCAAGTCAGGGGTTTTTGTGTTTTTTTTTCTCTTCAGTTCTTTTAGCTTGAGAAATGTTGAGTGTGTTCTTCCCTTTTAGTATTCTAACTCCAGGTTTTTTGCACATTTTATTATAACATTTGACTTTATCTTCTCTAGCTGCTCTTTGAAATTTTCTGTTCTTCTTTTTGGCTTCCTCATTTCTTCCATTTACTTTAGCATCTCTACAGTGGAGAACCTATTTCAGAGTCTCTTCTGACATCCATTTTGGTCTTTCCCTTCTTTCTTGTCTTCTTAGTGACCTTTTTCTTTCTTCCTGTATGATGTTCTTGATGTCATCCTACAATTTTTCTGGTGTTTGGTCATTGGTATCTATTCATGAACTCTGTTATTCAAATTATCTCAAAATTCAGATGGAATATAGTCAAGGTTGTTGTTTGGCTCTCGTGGACTTGTTTTCATTTTCTTCAGCTTCAGCCTGAACTTGCCTATGTGCAACTGATGGTCTGTTCCACAATCTGCCCCTGGCCTTGTTTTGGCTGATAATATGGAGCTTTTCCACCATCTCTTTCCACAAATATAGTCAGTTTGATTTCTGTGCCTTCCATTTGGTGAGGTCCATGAGTATTGTTGTTGTTGTTGTTGTTGTTAAGTGCCGTCGAGTCGGTTCCGACCCATAGCAATCCTGTACAGGGTTTCCGAGGGTATAAATCTTTACGGGAGTAGAAAGCCTCATCTTTCTCCCGCAGAGCAGCTGGTAGTTTCGAACCGCTGACCTTAAGGTTCGCAGCCCGATTCGTAACCACTATGCTACCAGAGTTGTTGTTGTTAGGTGCCATCAAGTCGGCACGGACTCATGTTAACCCTATGTACAAACAGCATGACATACTTTCTGGTCTTGGGCCAACCTCACAATCGTTGCTAGGCCTGAGCCCATTGTTGCTACCACTGTGCTAATCCATCTCGTTGGGGGCCTTCCACCATTTCTCTGATCCTCCTCTTTACCAAACATGATATCCTTCTATAGTGACTTGTCCCTCCTGATAATATGTCCGAAGTATGAGAGATGAAGTTTGGCCATCCTGGCTTCCAAGGAGCGCTCTAGTTGTACTTCTTCCAACAAAGAGCTGTTTGTTATTTTGGCAGTCCATGGTGGTTTTAATATTCTCCTCCAACATTTAACCCAAGTGCATCAATTCTTCTACAGTCTTCCTTATTCACTATCCAACTTTCACATGCATTTAAGGTTATTGAAAATACCATAGCTTGGGTTAGGCACACATTCATCCTCAAACTGACATCTTTGCTCCTCAACACTTTAAAGAGGACCTGTACAGCAGATTTGCCTAATGCAATAATACATTGTTTGATTTTTTGACTGCTGCTTTCATGAGCGTTAATGATTGATTTGAGCAAAATGAAGTCTTTGACAACTTCAACATCTTCTCCATTTATATGGTTGTTATTTATTGGTCCAGTGGTGAGGAATTTTGTTTTCTTTACATTGAAATGCAACCCATACTGAAGGCTGTGATCTTTGATCTTCATCAGTAAATATTTCAGCAAGCAAGGCTGTGTCCTCTGCATGTTGCAGGTTGTTAGTAAGTCGTTCTTCAATCCTGATGCCAAGTTTTCTTTCATATAATCCAGCTTTTTGGATTTTTTCTTCAGAATAGAGATTGAATAAGTATGAATTATTTTCTTCAGAATAAAGATTGAATAAGTATGGTGAGAGAATGCAACCCTGGCACACACCTTTCCTAATTTTAAACCATGCGGTGTTCTCTTATTCTGTCTGAACAACTGCCTTTTGGTCTATGTACAGGTTCCTCATGTGCACAATTAAGCATCCCAGAGTACTCATTCTCCTCAGTGTTGTTCATAGCTTGTTATGATCCAAACTATTGAAAGCCTTTGCATGGTCAATATAGTACAGGTAAACATCTTTCTGGTGTTTTCTGTTTTCAGCCAAGATCCATCTGACCTCAGCAATGATATCACTTGTTCCATGTCCTCTTCTGAATCCTGCTTGAACCTCTGGAAATTCTCTGCCAATGTATGATTGCAGTCATTTTTGTGTTATCTTTAGCAAAATTTTATTTGCATGTGATATTAATGATATTGTCTGATGTTTTCGGCATTCCATTGGGTCATCTGTCTTTGGAACGACCAAGTAGTTATTTTTATTTTTTAATTTAATTTTATTTTTTAATTTTCTTCAGCTTCAGCCTGAATTTGTATATGAGCAACTTAATTATGTGTTCCTCAGTCTGTCCCTGGCCTTGTTTCAGCTGATGATACGGATCTGTTGTACTGTCTCTTTCAGCAGATGCTGTCAGTCATTTTGATTTCTATGCGTTCCATCTAATGAGGTCCATGTGTATGTTGTTGTTGTTGTTGTTAGGTGCCATTGAGTCGGTACCAACTCTTAGCGGCCTTATGCACAGCAAAAGTGCCCGATTCTGGGCGAACCTCACTATTGTTACCACGCTTGAGTCCATTGATGCTGCCAGTTGGCCAATCCATCTCGCTGGGGGTCTTCCTCTTTTTCTCTGACCCTCCACCTTACCAAACATGATATCCTTCTCCAGTGACTGGTCCCTCCTGATAATTTGTCCAAAGCATGAGAGATGAAGTTTGGCCATCCTGGCCTCCAAGGAGCATTCTGGCTACACTTCTTCCAACACAGATCTGTTTGTTCTTTTGGCAGCCCATGGCTCTTTCAATATTCTCCTCCAACACCATAACTCAAAAGCATCAATTATTTTACGGTCTTCCTTATTCACTGTCCAGCTTTCACGTGCATATGAGGTTATTGAAAATACCATGCCTTGAGGTACCTTAGTCCTCAAGCTGACATCTTTGCTCTTCAACACGTTAAAAAGGTTTTGTTCAGCAGATTTGCCTAATGCAATACTTTATTTGATTTCTTGACTGCTGCTTCCATGAGTGTTGATAGTTGATCCAAGAAGAATGAAGTCCTTCACAACTTCAATCTTTCCTCTGTTGATAAGAATGTTGTTTATTGGTCCATTGGTGAGGATTTTTGTTTTCTTTACATTGAGATGCAATCTATACCGAAGGCTGTGGTCTTTGATCTTCATCAGTAAATATTTTAAGTCCTCTTCACTTTCAGCAAGCAAGGTTGTATCATCTGCATATCACAGGTTGTTAAGTAGTCTTCCTCCAATCCTGATGCAACGTTTTTCTTCATATTTTGCATGTTTAATCAATTTCAGACTGAAGAAGTTGGTAGAACTCTTCAATTTTATTATCACTGGCGTTAGTGGTTGGTATGTAAATTTGAATAATAATTGTATTAACTCATCTTCTTTGTAGGTATTTTGATATTATCCTATTACAGACAGCCTTATACTTCAGGATAGATCCTGAAATGTTCTTTTCGCTGATGAATGTGACATCATCTCTCTTTAATTTGTCATTCCCAGCATAGTAAACCATGTGATTGTGAAGTTCAAAATGGTCAATGCCAGTCCATTTCAACTAAGTAAAACCTAGGATATTGATGTTTATGAGTTCCATTTCATTTTTGACAACTTCTTGTTTCCCTTGATTCAAACTTCGTACATGTTCTGATTATTAATAGATGGCAATTCCTATTTCTCCTCATTTTGAGCTGTGCCCCATCAGCAAAGGAGCTCTGGTAGCGTAGTAGTTACGTGTTGGGCTGCTAACCTCAAGGTCAGCAGTTCAAAACTACCAGCCATTCCAAAGGAGAAAAATGAGGTTTTCTGTTCCCATAACGATTTACAGCCTTGGAAACTGTATACAGGGTTGCTATGAATCAAAATCGACTCCACGGCACAGTAATACCACTACCACCATCAGCAAATGAAAGTCCTGAAAGCGTTACTCCATTTGTATCATCACGGTGAGCTTTCCTTTGAAGATGGAGATCTTCCCCAGTCATATTTTGAGCGCCTTCAAACCTGAGGGGCTCAACTGCTGGCACTATATGTGGCAGTATTCTGGTGCTCTTCATCATGTTGTAATATTTAATATTCTGGTGCTATCTGACAGTGTTCCACTGCTATTTATAAGATTTTCAGTGCCTAAATATTTGGAAGTAGTCTGTCTCTCCTTCTTCCCAGTCTTTTTAAATCTAGAAGCTCAGCTGAAATCTGTCTACCATGGGTAACCCTGCTGATATTTAAAACACCCATGGCATAGCTTCCAGAATCACAGCAAGCCACCACAGTATGATAAATGACAGGGGACTGGTGTAACAGCAACATAATATTTTATTTATTTTCCTTGATTATATTAATTTAGCATTAATGTTTGTAATTTCTTTCTCTGAGTCAATGCTTTATCTATTTTTTTCCTGTTTTGTCAAAGTTTAAGCAACTACACTTTTGATTTGAATAGAAACAATTTCTGTTGTGGTCTATTTTTAAATTTTTCTCTGTTTAAAATAATTTCTATTACATTTTAATGTCATGCTTTCTCTTGGCTCCTTACATTATTCCATTTGAAAGTTCTGATGATGTATGACAAGCACTGGATTGCTAGCTACAAGGTCAGCAGTTCAAACCCACCAGCTACTCCTTGGAAAAAAGATAAAGTTGACAGCTCTTTTAAAGATTTATAGTCTCAGAAATCCTGTACAGTGTCAGTATAAGTCAATAAGAATTGACTTGATGGCAATGGATTTTGTTTTACTTTTGAGTTTAGCTAAATAATTTATGGAGTACTGGTGTTAGGCTGTGGGTTAATACGCTGGGCTGCAAAGTTAGTTTGAACCGCAAGGTCCATGTTCAAGTTCACCACCACTCCTCATACTTAGAGAAGTACATTTCTTTGTACACTGTGTTGTTGTTAAGGGCCATCGAGTCAGTTCCGGCTCACAGCGACCCTGCATAGAGTTTCTAAGAAGTGGCTGGAGAGTTTGAAAGGCCAATCTTGAGGTTCAAACCAACCTTGCGGTCCAGTGCCTTAACCTGCAGCATCACACCAGGACCTGTATACCTGCTGGTACAATAGATACATATATATACTCTATATCAGTATTTAATCAAGATGTGTTGTACTTATAAACTTGCTATTTAAATTTTGCTGTTACTACAGCATTGTTTTATTTAAATTAATGTGGTATTTGGAATTTAAACTTATATGTGGTTAGTTTCTGTAAAATTCTGTTGCTCTGATTTAATTATAATTATATCATAATGGTGTAAGAATATATGTTTTTATAGATTTCATGCTACTCATTTTGCATTAACTAAGTGCATTTTTCGGTCCCAGCGAAGTAATTATTTGAATAAGTAGAAAAAATATTTATAATCTCCTGCCCAATGATCCCTATGCTTTTTTGTGTGTCTTTTGCTGTTAAAGTGCTGTCGAGTCAGTTCTGACCCAGTGTAGGGGTTTCCTAAGGTAGCTGGTGGATTTGGACTGCCGACCTTGCAGTTAGCAGTACAGTGCTTATCTTACAGCACCACACCAGGACTCTGTTAGCTCTATTTTATTCCTTATATCTTTGTGCTGTATATTTTCTCTCTTCTCTGTCCACAGATCTCTGTCCACAGATTCTGCCACTTTCCTTTAGCGCTGAAATCTAAAATTATAATTCCATTTCAATGGTTTGTCCTTGCATTTGTCCAGCTTCACCGATATATGGCTTAATCGCAAGGGCTGGTTTCATGTGCAAACCACCCAGGAAGTTGCACAGGCCCTGCTCATGAAAGGGTCTTGCCCTTGGTTTAATACTTTGCTGTTACTGACTTGAAATTCTTAGTAATTTTAGAACAAGATGCAGGGCTTTTTTGTTTTGCACTAGACCCCACAAATTATGTAGCCAGTTCTACTTTTTCCTTATACTCTGTGACTTTGCTGAATTCATTTCTTATCACAAGCTGATTGGGGATGATTTGCAGGATTTTCTAGATAAGTCATTCTATCATCAAAATAAGATATTCTTCCTGCAAGGCCAGCTTTGGAAGGTCCTCTGTTTAGCTCTGCCCCCTCACACATGCCAAGAGTGAAATCACTGCTAAACATTTTCTCTTCCTATCTCCTTCACTCATTGTCAAGTATCCCTTTATTACTTCCAGAGGGGTTTTTGATCAGTGTCCTGCAGATGCCACTCAGCTCAGGCCCCACCAGGGGTTTTGCCCCAAGCAGCAGGAAGAGCAAAAGTAAGCTCTGCCCCTAACCTCCCTCCCACACTGCCCAAGAGTCCTCATTCTTCCTCAGCCCCTTAACACAAAGAAGAGAGACTTGCTCCCATGCACTTGAGATTTTAGGCTTATCATCCTTCTCTCCCATACTCCTCTCTGCTTTGGCCATTCACGTCATCATCCAGAGCAGACTTACTTGAACAGACTCCTTTTCTTGAGGAGTAAAGGAGATTGCTTCATCCTTCCCATGCAAGGAAGCACAAGGTTAAAATACCCAGGAAAGTACCAGATGGCTTGGGTTTGAGTTTGGCCTGTCTTTCGCTTATGACTCAAACTTGGGCAACTTGTTTCACTTCTCTGAGCCTCAGTCCTCCTATCTGTAAAATGGGGAAAGTAGCAGTGTTATTTTTCAGGGTTTGGGTGAAGATTAAATAAGGTAAGAAAAGATAATGGTTTGAGATAGTTGCTGGAGTATATAATAAATACTCACTGACTCTCCACAGAGGCCATGTCAAGATGACAGTGCTGTGGTGTCTTCTGAGATGTTCACTGTCTGTTTGTAAGATGACCTCAGAAAAGGGAACTCAGAGAATTCTCCAAGCTTATGTAACCCTGGCAAAGAAATAGCCAAAATGACTAGACTGCTCTACAAATAATAATACGGAGATATAGGGTATCTCCCTGGCAACCCATTCTTTTTAGGTTGGGTTTTCAAGAAAGGCATCCTAACTCTTATTTTTCCCCTTCCTGAGAGGGAAGTATTGAGTAGTGATTAAGTTTATAGACTTTGTAGTTATACATGAACTTGGGAAAGTTACTAAACTTTCATTATGCCTCAGCTATTTCATTTGTAAAATGGGAGTAAATGTCTCCATCCTGTCCCTGTTCCTGGTTTTACCATGGGTTTCCTTCTTCCCCTTCCCACTCATAGAGGCTTCCCGCATGCCCTTCTCCTGTTGCTTCAGAAAGAGAGGAGAGTGCTTTGTTATCTGTAGACCTTTGTTGTTGTTGTGAAGTACTGTCAAGTCGATTCTGACCCATAGAGACCCTTAATAGGATTTCCAAGAAGCAGCTGGTGAGCTTGAACCACCAACCTTGCAGTTCAAACGACTGTGCAGTCTGACGCATTAGCCCACAGTGCCACACCAAGATTCTTTGGCTCCCATTATTTCACTCTTGTTTTCCTCATAACCAACCTTCTCTTGTTTGTTGTAGCTGGTGCTGCATGCATGACACCACACTCACAGGGATTCCCACCTCCAGAACTTCAAGGTAGTCTTGATAGAATAAATTTATAAAACCTGAATCTCAAAGTAGGCTCACCACAGACCACTGTATACTCATCCCTGATAGACCTATGGATGGAGATGTGAGACCTATGGATGGATCTCCAATGCCATGCTCATTCCAAGATGCTTGTATGTTCTTCCTGAGACATGGACTTAAATGCACTTGTCTAGGGAAACTGTCACTAATCAATACTTGCTCCTGCCCCCTACTTCACTTATGACATAACCAAGTAGGGCTCTTGAGGAAATCGCATAAATACATCTTTAATTCTACTAGTTCTTTCTTTAATTTTGATACTTCGGAATAATCCTTTCTTCAATCCATTTGCTCCGTTACTTGCCCACTTTTCCAGATTTATGAGTGGTTTTCCCCATTACAGTTGCTGGATTGATTAGATCAAATTTACATTGTGTCCTCTTGTCTTATGTTTCTCTTTCTTTGGAATAACCAGCTTGTGAGATGCACTAGAAAAAGTAAAAAGCTTTTATAAGCCTATATGTTGATGGGTGAGTGCGTGGGCAGTCAAACAATCCCCAAGTCACCCTAACATGCAGGAATTAATTGTTAATAGCACTGCAAAAGGAATGACAGTTCTAACAAATGTCCAGATTCTCTCCAAAAATCTTGCTAGACTGAGTGGGGATCTGAAATTTGGGGGTATGGACAATTTTAATGTGGAATATTTATTATACCCCAAACTCACCTTTATTGGGACTAGTACTAAAGGAAGCAAATTAAATATAGATGAGGCTGAGACTTTCTATGTGTTGTTAGACAAAACTTGTGGGTCTAATTAACCTTTCAATCAATATCATTATTGAAGCCCCCAGGTAAAGGATTTGACTTTTGTCCTGCAGTGACCAAATTGGGAGGTTCTTATTCATGCTCCCAGCCAGAGCATGCATTCTGAGCTGGGGGCTGAGCCATGCAGCCAGGCTGCTTCCTAATATCCCAAATTAGAAGAAAAAGTCTGAATTTCCCAACAAGAGCAAGAACAGTAGACTGTTGGAATGAAGTGTTTACACACCACTGCAGAGAAAAGAGCTTATGAAAGACTTAAGATTTAAGCTTTGTGTTTAAAGGAGAAAGAGAGGAAACAGGAGATGGTTGGGATCATTTTTACGACTGAAATGTCACTGAAGACTAATCTGGTCTTCATTGGGAAACAGATGGACAAAAAAGTCTAAAGATGGTTCAATGGGCAAAGTGTTTTTGGAGGCAGTGAGTCTGAGTTTGACACTGGAGAAGATGGAGATAAGAAACATTTATTTTAGGATTCAGCATAGAGTTAAAACCATATAAGTACCTACAAACAGAACTAGAGATTGAGGGTGATATAAAATCACTCCACGTATGGTAATCACATTAATATTGTACTCTACTAGGTACTTTAATTGTCCCCGACTGTTAAAACACAGCAAGTCTGCAACATCAAAAAGTCACCATTTTAGGTAAAGGACCATTCATAATTCACCAAGTGGAGAATCTACTTAGAGTAGAGAATGTCCTGGAATCTTTGGCTCAGTAATAAAAGGAAACTAGGGAACCTCATTTAAAAGGCGGGGATAATGGACCAATTATGTGAAGCTATTTAAATTCAGACTATGGGGATATATGATTAAGAAGACATTTGACTGTAAATAATTGGAGTCCTGGTGTGGTGCTATGGGTTAATGCATTTGACTGCAAGGTCAGTTTGAACCGCAAGGTTGGTGGTTCAAGCTCACCAGCCACTCCTTGGAAATGCTATCCAGGGTCTCTGTGAGTCAGAACTGACTCGACAGCGCTTAACAACAACAACAGGAAAATGAAAATGCCAATGAGACATTCATGGCTTTGGGAGAGGGCTGAAGCACTTCATCAAATCACACCAAATGGTAATTCAATGAAAGAATATGAAAAACTTAAGAAGGAAAAAATCTCCAACATCAAATTTAACTTAAAAAATGCAACAACTGATTAAACACCCAGACTCAGCAGGTCAAAGGAGTTATTCACTGTGACCTTTTGCCTTCAGGCTGGGGCTGTCATCCTGGTAGATAATTGCCTACCCTATTCGTAAGATTCTTGTGGAAAGGAAATTCCAAGGCCTCTGTGTACCACTATCTGAGGGCCAAGCAAGAAAGATTTCCTTTCAGTATAGCCTAAAATCTTGTGGCTACTTCCCCTTATTCTGGTGCTAATCAATCAAACTCATGATCCTCTCTTTATATGATCACATGATTCTAAAAGATCATTTAAAACTTCCTCCACATCATCTCTTAAACCAAAAAGAGAAAAAGCACAACAAAATAAACCCATTGTCATAGAATCGATTCTGACTCAGCCACCCTCAGGACTGTGTAGAACTGCCACACGGAGTTTCCAAGGCTGTAAATCTTTTGGCGCAATAGGATCAGAACTGTACTGTGAACCACAAGATCAGCAGGTTAAACCCACTGGCTGCTCCTCAGAAACCCTCTCCAGGATTGCTTTGAGTTGGAACCAACTTGACGGCAGTTAACAACAACAAATCTTTATGGAAGCAGACTGCCACATCTTTCTCCCATGGAGCTAGTAGGTTCAAACTGCCAAACTTTTAGTTAGCAGCTGAGAGTTTCACCACTGTATCACCAGGAATCCTTCATCATTTCTTAACCAAGTTTTAATAAGGGCGGGGAAATACACAAAAAAGTTTTTTTTACAGTAATTGATGATGAGGAGAAGAACTTGAATGTGTCTTAGCTCTGCTCTCTGGCTTCCTCCGAATAACCTTCTGATCCTTCTAAGCAAGCCAGCTCTGTCACTCCCTTCCAGGCAAAGCTTCACTCTAGTCTCCTTCCCTTCCCAAGTCACCTCTTAGGTGTTCTTTTGTACCAGAGTAGAGCCAGAATATTAAGCCATAACATATGCTTCCAATGTCTTTTCACCTGTCTCAAGTCCTTGTTTCTCTTTTTTTCTTTTTTTTTTTTTTTGAGAGACAGCAGTAGCAGTGTCTAGAAAACATTACTCGCCTCCCTTTTAGGTAATGTGATTAACCTGTCTTTCCCCTCTCACGTGTATTGCTCCCCATGTCTCTGCCAAAAAGAACAAGATGGCATTTGACTAATTTATTATTATTTTTGCTCATGTGCATATGTGGGAGCTGTCTAGGGAAGCTTCCTTATGCCAGGTAATTTGTACATTTAACAGCAACCTTCTGGAGATTTTGCCTTCTCTTGTGTTGTGCGCTGCTAGTGGTGGGAATTTTTAACTAATTAAGAAGGGTTGGGCAGTGTGCCAAGCTGAAAGTGTGATAAGGTTTTGGTCTGGTAAAATTTTGCTATCTCCTACCTCTCAGAGCTAGGTCAGAATGCTTACTGACCCACGATTGAGACTTCTCTTTAAGTTGATTATTTTAACTACTTTTAAGATTGGAACTGTAGTGCATTCATAATAATAAACCTCCCTCTTAATCAGACTTCTCAGTTGCTTTCTCCCTTAGCATCAGATATACTCTGATTCACAAAGTACATACAGTCTTAACTGATACTAGCTATCTGGATAAATATATTTGCATCAGTTGTTGTTGTCATTGTTAAGTGCTGCCTTATAGTGACAAGGAGTGGCTGGTGGGTTTGAACCACCCACCTTGTGTTTAGTAGTCTGGTGCTTATCATACAACGTAACACCAGGATCCCTTGTATCAAATAAGAAGAAGAAATAAATAGGAGGAACAATGAAAAGCCATGGAATTAAACAGGCTAGTATATGTGAGTAAAGAGGCTTTATAATATAAGATTTTTTTAAGTGTATGAAGGACATGGATAGATTTTTTTTTTCAAAAAAGGCCTTTATTTGAGGGTGGGTGGGTGGGTAGGAGAAGGAGTGAGACTTAGAGTTGGGGCTATGGTTAAGTCTTAGCTAGGCCTAGGACTTTGTTAAGTGTTAGGGTTATGATTAGGACTAGGATTAGTATTGGAGTGAAAGTTGAGCTACAGCTAGGAATCTAGGTTAGTCTTGTTTTTAGGGTTACAGTTAGGTTTATTTTTATTTAATTAATTTTTATTGAAATTTACTTGATTTTTTCTGCATGTGGAATTCTGTAACTAGATTATTCCCTCTTTTTACTTTGTGGTTTTTTGTTTTTATTTTTTTGGTATTGTAACTGTATCACTGATTCTTTAGTTTCAGTCTTATTGGTCTGCTTTACTTTTCATACTTCTAAATCTCAGTTGCGTCTAGGTGATATAGTCATATATGTTAGTCTCAAGTTGTTGGGTCTCTAGTCAAAGAACTACAGTTAGTATTTTTTGTAAAGTTGGTCTGGTTTTTACAAATTGTTTTAATTTCTGTTTGTCTGAATGTGACTTAATTTTACTGTCATATTTGATGGACAGTTTTTCTGGATATGTGATTCTTGTTTGGCAATTTGTTTCTTTCTTTCAGTTTTATATATGTTATTCCACTGTCTTTTTGCTTTTATGATTTCTGCTGAGAAATCAAAGATTAGTGTTATTAGCTCTCCTTTGTAGGTAAATTTTTGTTTTCCTGAGGCCTTCTTAGTATTCTTTTCTAGTCTTTGATTTGAAAAGTTTGGATACAATATGTTTTAGTGTTTTGGGGGGCAGGATTTATCCTGTTTGTAGCCTGAGTTTGTTCAACTTCTTAAATGGCTATCTTCTCATCTTGCATAATGATAGGGAAGTTTTTTTCCAACAAATCTTGGACAATATTCTCTGTAGTTTTTCGTTTTGTTTTGTTTTGGTCTCTTCCTGAATTGGAATTTCTATCACATGTGCTATTCCTCTTGATAGTGTCCCACATAAATCTTAGTCTTTGTTCAGTTTATCTGTTCTTTTTTCTGATTCTTCCTGATTGTTGTTAAATGCTATGGAGTCAGTTCCAACTCATAGCAACCCTGTATAGGGTTTCCAAGGAGCAGCTGGTCAGTTTGAACCCCTAACCTGTAGTTAACAGTCCAATGCTTATCATACAGTGCTACGCCAAGAGTCCTCTGGAAGACGATTACTAAGAGATTTTTCTTCAAGCTCAGTAATTTGGTTTTCCATTGATTCAATTCTATTTCTTTGCCCTTTTAGTATATTAACTATTTCTGAAGTCTTAGTGTTAATCTTTTGACTTTCTAACTGCTGATTTTATATGGTTCCCATTTTTTTAGATTATTTTGTTAATTGTTTCCCAATTTTTTCCATGGTTTAGTCTAGGTTTTCCTTGATTTCATCTGTAGTTTTCTTGATCTTTCTCTTATTCTTCTGATGTTGCCTTATTGTTGTTGTTGTGAAGTGCCATTGAGTCGATTCCGACACATAGTGACCCTGTACAGGGTTTCCAAGGAGCAGCTGGTGAGCTTGAACTGCTGACCTTGCAGTTCAAATGGCTTTGCAGTCTGGCACATTAACCCACAGTGCCACACCAGGACTCAGTTACCTTATTAGCATTCTTTAAAATTCCTTATTTGGTAGTTCTGATACCATTTCTGGTGTTATATTTTCTGACCCTGTATTTTAGTGACTTGTTTGAGGCACTCTGTCTTATTGCTTTGCATAAACTGAAATGGTCTGTTTTCTCTCAGACATTGTGATGTCATATCTATATTCAGTTTATAAATGCATATTGGTGAATTCTAGGCACCCCCCCCCTCCTGTCTCCTGATGGATGTGATAGAGACTGTTAATGTGAATGCAGTTAATTCTCTGTTCACTGTTTGTGTAGCATAGTTTAGGGTGGGTTCACCTGCCTCCAGAAGCAGAGTTACTAGGCCTAGTGCTGATCCCAGGCAAAGCAAAGCAGAGAAGAGGCTGTGAAGGAGCAGGTGTCACTGGCTGCTAGGATGGTGAGGTCAGAGATTGGTCATGCACCCATCTACCAGGAGGACATGGGAACAAGAGGGAATTGTCCACCTTTGCTGCCAACTTCCAGCTATGTCCTGTGCCCATAGGTCACTATATTGACAGCTGCATACAAAACTCAAGATGGCCATGCCATTCCACATAAACCCACAATCTACCTGTTTTTCTTCTTTCTTCTCACTGTTCCTGTTCAGCTTCCTCTTCCAGAGGGTACTCAATCCATCTCTGTCCTATCTTCTTTATCAGTTCCACTTAGTCTCCCATGTTTTTGTTGCAGAGGCTTGGTTCAGTGGGTCTGCTTACTTTACCATCTTGCCCAGAACTCTCAAAAAAAGAGACTTATTTAAGATCAACAAATGCATTGCGGATATATCATATATAAGGTCCTGAGCTGATGCAAAGGGTATGAAGCAAAAACCTATGTAGTGGCAAACTCTACTGAACTCAACTGGTATGGAGAAAAGCCTTGCAAACTACACTCTGTTGAGCTCAGTCTAACAGAACTCTGGTAGCACAGTGATGAAACATCCAGCTTCTCCACAGGAGAAAGTTGTGACAGTCTGCTTCTGCAAAGATTTACAGCCTAGGAAACCCTATCAGGGCACTTCTACTGTCCTGCTGGATCTCTGTGAATTAGAATCCACTTGACAACAGTGGATCATGTGGGGGAAAGACACATAAGAAAATAATTGCAATATAGTATAAAGCTGTAGTAGAGGTATATACTAAGTGAATAAGAGCCTAGTTGGGAAATTCGTATGTCTTTTGGATTCAGACACATCTTATTACATAAGGAAACATTTTTGTTTTCTTGAAAGATGCTTCTAGATTTTTCTACTGGAAACAGCAATTCTAAACCTAAAACCATGTCATCTTAGCTGGCAAAGACCATGAATAAAACCAGGGTGGGTTCGAGTACATGGTTCAGGGAAGTAGGTTAGTGTGGCTAGTACATGGGGAGCGTGTCAGGGGCAATGATAGAAGGGAAACTGGTTGCCAGATTATGATGGACCTTGTGTATCTACTAAAGAGAATGGAGTTTGTCTTGTAGTGGAGATGTTATGTTGGAGACTTTTAGACTGAAAAGTAATTTCCCTCACGGTAATTCTAATGGTAGTTTGAGGTATAAATCAGACTTGGGAGGGATTAGAGACAGGCAGGTTTAGGAGACACTATAACAATTCAGGACTCCTGGTGTGGCGCTGTAGGATAAGCACTGGATTGTGAACCATGAGATCAGCAGTTCAAACTCACCAGCTACTCCTTGGAAATCCTATACAGCAGGGTCTCTGTAAGTCAACAACAATGTAATAATCCATGTAAAGTGTGATGAAACAGTGAGCCAGGCTATTCTAGTAGTTTGAAAGTCATTTCTAGGTTAACTACAATGTCTTAATAGTTAACTGAAACAGAGGCATAAGGACTTGAAGCTGATGCTGAGTCTGCCCAGTAAGGTTTACTAGGCAGGTTGAATACCACAAAGAGAAATCAGAGTACAGAATGGAGCCCAATCAGGCCAAGAATCTCAGCAGGGAAAGTTGAACGTCACTGATCCATGTACAGTCAGCAATATCAAATGCTCCACATAGGTTAAGAAAGGTAAAGATTAAACAGTAGCCATTGAATATCAACCATGACCTTTGGAAGGGCAGTTTCAGTAGAGATGAGGGAATGGAAACCAGTTGTAAAGGATTGGTAACTATAAGGGCAGTGAGAATTAGAGAGGAGAATGCATTTGAGTTAGAAAAGTTAGGTGTGAGGGCAACAAAAATAAAAAGGGGTAGGAAAAAAATTTGGAAAGGTATGTCTAGGGTATATTTATATAGAGAAGTAAAGGAGCTAGGGGAGCGAGAAATGGAAGAAGAGCATGGCTGGAGACATAGAACTGTCCCAGTTCCTTCAAGTTTGCAAAGGGGAGAGAAGCTCCTTGTAGAGCAGGGCTGTTTTGGCTCACTGCCTGATCTCTGGGATTTACTTTTCTTTGAACACTTAATAATGGCTGCTGCAGCCATCACACAGTCTTTGGGGATGGGACAACTCTCTTTTTCAAAGACCATCCCTTTTATGCATGTTGGTACCACTGAAAGGAGCCTTTATACTTATTCTCTCTTTACCAACAGCTTGGGGAAATGACAGCACAAAGAGTGATTTTTAAACTGGCCACACAATGGAGCCCATAGAACCCATTCTTACTGGGTTTCTGATGAAGGTAGCTTCCTCTCATCCTGCTTCCTAGTCCTGGAAGCCCTCTTCTCTCTACTTTGGAGCACCCACGAAGAAATGACACAGCAGACCCAAGAAAGAGGGAACTGTTTCCTTCTTATTCAGTCTAAAGTGACCGCCTAAGCTTCTGATTCCTGCCTTTGTTATTATAGTTGGACTGACTATTCCTTCTCCTGCTCCACAGGAGAGTAACAAAACCCTTTAGTCCCAAGACAGTAATCACATCAGCATGTTGTTAATTTCCATCGAGGCAGTTCTGACTCATAGCAACCCTGTATAGAGTTTCTGAGAAGGGGCTGGTGAGTTTGGACCACTGACCTTGTGGCTCAAACATACCTTGAGGTTAAGTGCTTATCCTTTGGTACTGTACCAGGACACACCAGAATGTTGATGTTGTTGTTAAGTGCCATCGAATTGGTTCCAACTCACAGCGACCCTGTATAGGGTTTCTGAAGAATGGAGGAGTGGTTGGTGAGCTTGAACTGTTAACCTTACAGTTCAAACCGACTTTGCAGTCCAGTGTATTAACCCACAGCACCCCACCAGGTCTCCTCACACAAGAATAGAAGAATCCAATAATCATCAAAAACTTATGTGCATTTTAGGTTTCTGGTTTGGGGTCAACCTTAGACAGTAGGTGAGCAGGGGCTGGGGACAGGGAAAGGGTGAATGGAATGAAGAAAAGTTAAAGCAATTTATTTCATGATGCATTTTATTATCCACGTGAAGTAGAATCCTAGGGCAACTACTGAGATGGAGGGGCAGCGGGGCAGTTGGGATTTGGAGAGAAATCATTTGGAGAGTGGAAATTAGAGCCAATTGAGACAGGGTAAAATGTTACCTTAACAGCACAGATAGTCCCACTGAAAATGGAAACCATACACTCTGTGCGCGTGTGGCAAATTATAACATGAAAATTGCCATTTTAATCACATTTAAGAATGCAATACATTGACATGAATTATCTTCACAATGTTGTGTAACCATTATTACTATTTATTTCAGAGACAGTTTCATCACCCCAAACAGAAATTCTGAAACCATTAAGCAACAACTTCCTATTTCCTCCTCTGCCAGATCCTTGTTGTTGTTAGGTGCTGTCAAGTCGGTTCCAACTCATAGCGATCCTTCATAGGGTTTCTGAGGAGTGTCTGGTGAGTCTCAACCACCAACCTTGTGACGCAAACCGACCTTGCAGTCCAGTGCTTTATCCCACGGTGTCACACTAGGTCCTGGAAACCACTACTTCCTGTCTCTGTGCCTTTGCCTATTCTAGGTAGCTTATATACATGAGATTATACAATATTTATCCTTTCAGTCTAATTTTGTGCATTCAATAAAATGTTTTCAAAGTCCATCCATGCCATAACATGTATCAGAACTTCATTTCTCTTTATGCCTAAAATAATATTTCTTTGTTTTGTTTGTCCATTCATCTGTTGCAGGTCTTGGATTGTTTCTACATTGTGGGTATTGAGAAAAGTGTTGTTATGAACATTGGTGTAGAATATCTGTTGGAGTCCCTGCTTCCTTTTGGCCAAGTACCTAGGAGTGCAGTTACTGGGTCATGAGGTAATTCTATGTTGAACTTTTGAGAAACTGCCAAACTGCTTCTACAACAGCTGTACCACTTTGCATTCCCACCAGCCATGGGTCAGGACAGCATTTCCTTGGCCAACACTTGTTTTCCATTTTTTCTGAGGGCAGCTAGCCTACTGAGTGTTAAGTAGCATCTCATTGAAATTTTCATTTGCATTTCCATAATGACTAATAATATTGAACATCTTTTCATGTATTTATGAGTCATTTGTGTATCTTCTTTGGAGAAATGGCCATTCACGTTCTTTGCACATTTAATTTCTTTCTTTTTTTTTGAGGTCTTTTTGTTGTTAAGGAACTCACACAGCTGTAATAGTTTCAGTCACTATGTTGTTGTTGTTGTTAAGTGCCGTCGAGTCCGTTCCGACCCATAGCGACCCTGCACAGGGTTTCCGAGGGTGTAAATCTTTACGGGAGTAGAAAGCCTCATCTTTCTCCCGCGGAGCGGTTGGTAGTTTCGAACCGCGTACCTTAAGGTTCGCAGCCCAATTCATAACCACTACCAGTCACTATTGTTGTTGTGAAGTGCCGTCGAGTCGGTTTCGACCCATAGCGACCCTGTACAGGGTTTCCAAGGCTGTAAATCTTTACGGGAGCAGAACACCTCATCTTTCTCCCGCGGAGCCACTGGTAGTTTCGAACTGTTGGCCTTAAGGTTCGCAGCCCGATTTGTAACCACTACGCTACCAGAGCTCCTTACCAGTCACTATAGCTGTACGATATTTTCCTTTTCCATCAGAGTGGCAGTCAGCGAGCAGGTATGGAGAAAACCGATAGCTGGACTTATGGAAAGCTGTAGATTGGCTAGGTCAACACAACTGAAGGACAAGGACATTGGTAGTAAGAATGTGGTTGAAAGTCTTGACAAAAAAATACTGATAATTTGAGAGTGTAGAAGCAGGTGGGGGAAATAAAGGTCTTGCTAAGATTGGAGAGTCCTGGTATGGTGTTGTCGATTAATGCGCTGGACTGCAAAGTCGCCTTGAACCTCAAGGTCGGCAGTTCAAGCTCCTATACAGGGTCGCTATGGGTTGGAACTGACTCGACGGTCCTTAGGAATGGAACTGATGAAAAGGCAGAGGTTTTGGCTAATCAATTGGTTTTTTACTTTAAGTTTGAGATGAAATAGTTCTTGAGTTTGGATGTGGGAAAGATTGGATAAAGGAAAGTGAGTTAGGAGTGAGAAATCATGGGATATACGAAGCGATACGGCTGGAAAGTTGACAGAAACTTCTGATGACATTCATGGAGAACAGGCCTCCCTAATAACATTATAAAGAACAGTATGTGGAGATCTCAATTTGTGGATGTCTCTCTTTTGAGACAATTAATCAACACAATACAAGGTTCATATTCCAGATTTTTGGCTTCTCTTGTAAAATACGATGATCCTGGCAGCATAGAGCCAGGATTCTCTCAAGAAATATTGTTCCTTATGGAGCAATAAGATTTCTTATCAAGTTTCTAAGTCCTCATTGCTTCATAATGCTGTCTCCAACTGAATGGGTGCAGGTTGCTATTTATCATAATGATATTATCATACAAATTAACAGGTAAATGAAATATTTCTTATACCCATGGATCTATAAAAATTGGAAAACTAAGGATGAATGGGGAAAGGTAATTCCCTATATTAGATATACAAAGTACATCACTGTTGTGTTATTACAAATTGTGACGATATTATGGGGGAAAAAAAAAATCCAACTTTAGTTGTTAAATCACCTGCCTGGAACCCGGAAGCATCCGCGTTTGCAATGGTTGCTGTAATAAAACAACAGTAGAAATGTAGTCAAACACATGAGAGATAATTTACAAAAGTAGTGTGATAAGCCACAGTAATTTTTAAAGTGAATCATATTAATCTGTTTTATTTTTGCAGACAGAATTTTTTGTTGTTGTTGTTGCCTGTAAGTGCTGTTGAGTTGGTTCCAACTCATAGCAACCCTGTATAGAGTTTCCAAGGCGTGGCTTGTGGGTTTGAATCACTAACTTTGTAGCTGCCAGTCTAGTATTTATCTTACAGGTAACAAACAGATTCCTTCAAAGTGCTACCTAACTCAACAGCCACTGAGAGCAATTTAATGAATTCACATAGTAGTTCCTCAGTGGTTTCAAGGTATCGCTGTAATTCCATGAGTGTCTAAGTTCTTGGCATTCATGTACACTTGTAGAAGATCAGCCAACAAGCCAACCAACAAACCCATTGCTGTCAAGTTGATACCAACTCAAAAAAAAAAAAAAAAAAATCACTGCCACTAAATTGATTTTGATCTATGGAGACCCTTTAGGACAGTATACAATGGTCTCATAGGGTTTCCAAGGCTATAAAGCTTTACAGGAAAAGACTGCCACATCCTTCTCTTGCTGAACAACTGGTGGTTCAAGCCACTGATCTTTCAGTTAGCAGCTAGGCGCTTTAACCACTGTGTCATCAGGGTTTCTTTTATAGAAGACAACTCCAAGGAAAATGGGTAAACAATTTTCAGTGTCAGAGGAGAGGAAGGATATGTAAGTGAACATTTTTGACTGGTCTAACTTGCCACACTTTGCTCAGGAACAAAGGCAATTTCTATGCCTTCCTTATTGTTGAAAATCATGACAAAATAAACACACTGCAAGCCATAAGAGCAGAATCGTTTAAAGTCAACATCTTGGATTGACTTAAGAAGTAAATGGGCAAGCCAATGTTGACCAGCACCCATTGCTAAAATCGGCTATTACTTTGAAGCAGTTGGATCTTCCACTTTCTGCTCCAGTTAGTTCGCATCAAGCATATGGAAAGGAGTCGAATACGAAGGCACAGAGGTTGAACTGTGTCTTTAGAGAAAAAACAGGAAATAAAATGAGATTGAAGTTTTAGAAACAAAAATTGTCGTTATACTTTAAGGGAGAAATATCTGAAGACAAAGTAAGTGTTCAGTGAGTCAAAAACATTTGGAGACTTGTAATATTACAGCCAGTGAACTGGAAACTAGATATGAATTCATAACTTACAAGGGTATAAGTGATGACAAGAAGTCAGAAAACAGCGTCAGTGTTATTTTGGGAGGGCGAAGGAAGGCTACTATGGACCAGGAGCCTAACTAGCTCAAGTTCTATGCATCTAATTAAAGACATCAACAAATAGAAGACAGTATGGTGAAGGATGACAACAATGTTTATAAGCTGAGACTGATGAAAAGATGAGGAATATGAAGAAAGTTTAAAAGAGTTAAAACTATGCATTATTGATGTGATATAAAGTTTCAAAGGCATCTATTGAACTTTTATGAAAAATTATCAGTCTAACAATTAGTATATGATGTAAGAAAAAATTGGTACAAGAATTATGGAATACCCAGAATGAACATTTCATTAATGACTTGCCTATCTCTTATTACTCTGCTTTGACAACTAGTTTGAAGGAACTATTACATAGCTTTTTTGCTAATGCCTTCAGTGCAGCTTAGACTTCTTCCTCAGTACCATCAGTTCTTGACCATATGCTACCTCTTGAAATGGTTGAATACTGACAATTTCTTTTTGGTACAGTGACTGTGTATTCTTTCAGTCTTCTTTGAATACTTTCTGCATCATTCAATATGTAGCCCATTGTTGTTGTTGTTACGTGCCGTGGAGTTGGTTCCGACACATAGTGACCCTATACAGGGTTTCCAAGGCAAAAATTTTTATGGGAGCAGAAAGCCTCATCTTTCTCCAGTGGAACAGCTGGTAGTTTCAAACTGCTGACTGTGAGATTAGCAGCCTGATTCGTAACCCTTATGCTACAAGAACTCCTTATGTAGCCCATAGAATCCTTTATTTTGCAGCTAAAATTTTTTCTTTTTTTCAGCTTGAGAAATTCTGAGCATGTGCTTCCCTTTTGGTTTTCTAACTCGAGGTTTTTGCACATTATATTATAAATACTTTGGTTTGTCTTCTCCAGCTGCCCTTTGAAATTTTCTGTTCAGATCTTTTACCTACTCATTTCTTTCTTGTGCATTAGCTTCTCTACACTCAAAAGTAAGTTTCAGTGTCTCTTCTGGCATCCATCCATCTTGGTCTTTTCCTTCTTAATGATCTTTTGCCGTCTTCCTGTATGATATTCTTGATGCCATCCTCTTGATCTTCTGGTCTTGAATCATTAGTGTCTAATGCATCAAATCTGTTCTTGAAATTGTTTCTAAATTCAAGTAGGTTATTCAAGGTCTTAGTTTTGCTCTCATGGACTTGTTTTACTTTTCTTCAGTTTCAGTCTGAACTTGCATATGAACAATTGATGGTGTGTTTCACAGTCTGTCCCTGGATTGTTTTGGCTGATTCTATTGAGCTCTCTTACCG
The DNA here is from genome assembly GCF_000296735.1 of Chrysochloris asiatica. Classification (NCBI taxonomy): domain Eukaryota; kingdom Metazoa; phylum Chordata; class Mammalia; order Afrosoricida; family Chrysochloridae; genus Chrysochloris; species Chrysochloris asiatica. Next base: position 390,076 of record NW_006408546.1, on the reverse strand, counting down.
TCTCTTCCCACAGATGTAGTCAATTTGATTGTTCATGTGCATAGTTACGTTTTATGTTGTTTTCAAAAAGGGTACTGCAATGAATATCTTATTGGTCTAGTAAATTTCTATCATGTGATCTCCAACATCATTTCTTTCACCAAGGTCATATTTTTCCACTACTGATCTTGCCTTTATTTTCAGCTTTTGCATTCCAATCATGAGTAATTATCGATGCGTCTTGAGTGCATGTTTGATCACTTTCAGACTGAAGAAGTTGGTTGAATTCTTCAGTTTTTATCATTAGTGGTTGGTGTGTAAATTTGAATTGTGGTGTTAACTGGTCTTCCTTGTAGGTGTATGGATTTTATCCTATCACCGACAGCTTGTACTTCATGACAGATCTTGAAATGTTCTTTTTGACGATGAATGTGATGCCATTCCTCTACAATTTGTCATTTCTGGTATAGTAACCTTATGATTGTCAGATTCAAAATGACCAATTCGTCCGTTTCAGCTCACTAATGCCTGGTATATCGACCTTTGTGTGTTCCATTTCAATTTTGACAATTTCCAGTTTTCCTAGACTCATACTGCATACATTCCCAATTATTAAGGGATGTTTGCAGCTGTTTCTCCTGACTTTGAGATGTGCCCCATCAGCAAATGAAGGTCCTTAAAGCTTTACTCTGGACTCCTGGTGTGACACTGTAGGGTAAGCACTGGACTGCTAACCACAAGGCAGGTGATTCAATCTCACCAGCTGCTCCTAGGAAGCCCTCTACAGGGTCGCTATGAGTCTACAGCACTTACCAATAACAACAACATAGTTTATCTCATTTGTGTCATGAAGGTCGACTCTACCTTCCGATTTGGGGTCCTCATCTTCCCGGACTATATCTGACACTGTTCTGCTATTCATAATGTTTTCATATTCTGGTAGTATATATTGCAATGTCCTGCTGTTATTCATAAGAGTTTCTGTAGCAAAACATTCAGCAGTAGTCTGTCTCTCCTTCTTTCTGGTTTTAGTCCAGAAGCTCCACTGAAACCTGTGCACCATTTGTGACCCAATAGGCATCTACAATACCAGTGGTACAGATTCCAGCATCACAGCAACATGAAAACCACCACAGTATGACAAACTGTTAATCAAGTAGCTCATATTCTTTCATACTTCAGATATGTTATCAGGGAGGGTTAGCGAAAACAAAGAAAACCCCCAGTGAGATGGATTGACTTAGTGGCAGCAGCAATGGGCTTAAAGCTAAGAATTGTGATGACGGTGCGGAATGGGGAGTGTTCTGTTTTGTATAATTTCACTATGAGTCAAAATTGACTCGATGTCACCCAACAACATTAGACAGTATTTGCTGAGGAATGACTATGCTATTTTGGATCTTTTTCTAACTCTAACTTCTATGAATTTTATAATGCCATGAAAACACTTTAGCAAGAATTTTGGCTAAATATTTACAATTTCTTCAATAACACTGCTCATGGAATAGGACAAATGGAAAGCAATCACTTAGTAACTGCAGAGAGACAGGCAGGAAAAAAAAAAGAAACAATTGCTTACCATGCTATTCATGATTAAAAATAAAATCTGAGCTTAGCTATAAGAAAGCCTATTGGAAGCTGAAAAGCACACATATCAGAGGAACATGCTGCTTCCCCTCTCCATATTGAAGAAATGGTACCTACGGTTTGGCTGTTTGTGTGATGAAGAAGTACAGCTACAACATCAGCAGGCATGTGACCAACGGCTTGTGGGAGACAAGCACTTAAGGGGATAAAAAGAAATCTGGCACAGGTCTTGGGCTTCTGGCATCATTAGTTACAGGTCTGCCAAGATGCTTTGGGAAACATTTTAATTTAAATGCCAAGTCTATTTCAACGAAGTCTCCCTGGTTTGACCTATTGGGAATCCAGAGTGAGATGGATAGGTGTTCATTTTGGAGGGCATTAGGGGAGTGAGATGGTGGCTTTATAAAAAGCATCTTGGAGATTCAAATCCCAATATGCTACCCTGTAAATCCTTTGTAATCATTGTAGAATCAATGGTTCTTCCTAGCATTTTACTGATTGGTCAATGTGGAGGAAAAAGTTAGAAACTAATGTTGAAAGGGCAGAGCTACTTGGAGGCATTTACCCCAAATATCAGAGTTTGAGAACTTTTACAATAAAGACTCAAAAGCATTTTTTTCCTTCCTCCACAGCACACTCATAATCTATTATGATTGTTTTAAATTCAGTAAGATAGATTAAGAATCTAATTTGAATTATTTGTATATATCTTTTCAGCAAATCTATCACAAGAGTATTATTTTGAAACTAATATATTGCAACAAAATTAGAGAAGAAAGGTAGAAAAGGGATGGGACAGAATAAAATATTGACATTGTTGTCTGTCGATGTGAAAATATTTCTTTTGGTGTGTAGGTCCAGGTTGGCAAGAGATAGATAAAAGCTTGTGGAAATAGGTTACAAAAACATGATTCCAGAGAGTCAGAAGAATTAAAACTTCCCCAAGAATAACTTGAAGGTGTTTGACGTTGTTTTCAGGGGCAATGGAGGGTGTGGCTTCGAGGCTACTTGGCAGTTTACTACATCGTGCTAATGAAAATAAGGTCTTCAAGTTCATCCCCAAGAGGATCAGCTTCTCCTTTGCATCTGTCCTGGTGTGCATTCTCAGAAAAGGAAACACATAAGTTGGATCAGGGGTGTGGGGTGCAAAAGAAGGGCAGCTAGAGCCCAGGGATCATGAATGGGTGGTGGGACTAGGCAGAGTGCGCCCTAGGGAGCCGCGATGTGGAGTTTGTGTCCTGTCAGGTGGGAAGTTAATCTTTATGTATGAGAGCAACATAATCAGAGCTGAGTTTTAGGGCAGTAATTAGGCCTGGAGAGTGCTATGGGAGAAGGAGGAGCAAGAGAGAGAGAGAGAGAGAGAGAGAGAGGAAACCCTGAAGATGAGTCTGACTCAGGGCCAAGCCCATATTGGGTGGACCATCAGGCAGGCACTGTGGGGCAACTAAAGGCACAGGCCAGACTTGCATGGCACATCACCACCACCACCACCACCATGCGCTGGACTGCAAAGTCGATTTGAACTGCAAGGTCGGCGGTTCAAACTCACCAGCCATTCCTCGGAAACCCTATATAGGGTCGCTATGAGTTGGAACAGACTCCATGGCACTTAACAACAATATCTTCCTTGCAACTTGTTCAATCAACTCACGGTTCAGAAGCCCAAGGAAACGCAATTGGCTTTAATATGTGAACCAGGTGTGACTGGCAGGGGCAGCCCAAAGGGGAACGTCCGGATGGCATTTTCCCGAACTGGGTGGGAAGGGTACGAATTCTCCGCGCGGGGTGGGGAGAAGCGGGAGGCACAGAGGCTGAGCCCCCTAGACCGGGACCTGAGCTCCAGCCCGTGGCCTGTGCGGTCCTTGTGCCTCCCGGCGCCGAGCCGGTGATTGACAGTTGCGACAGAGCCACCGGCAGGGGTGTATTTAGAACCTGCAGCTGCCGCCCGTTGCCATCCTCAGTACCGTGATCCCCGTGGCCCGAAGACGGGGCCTCGATGAGAGCAACCGAGACCTCCAGCAGGAGCTCTGGAGGCTGGCGGTGGGTCGGGGGCTGTGGGGGGAAGGGTCCCCGCGACCTGTAGGGGGCAGCGCCGAGCCCCGGCGGTAGAGACAGCAGCGAGGCGGAGGTGGAGGCGGAGGCGGGTGGGTCCGGACTGCCCCCTCGAGGAGCTGTCCCCTGGGTCGCACCCGTGTCTGGGACAGCCAAGCCGACCCTGCCCGCCGCGCGCGCTTACACCCGGCGCCGTGGGCCTCAGCGGGTCCTGGAGGTTGGGGTGAAAAGCGAAGAGGGCCCGGGCTCCTGGCGGCCTCCCAAGAGTTGGGGTCCGAAGCAATCCCCGCGCCGCCTCCCTCCCGTCCGCCCGGGGCCGCGTGACCCTCGGGAGGCGCCTCCGTGTGGCCGGATAGCGTCTGAGAGAACGCTGCTTCCCCTTGGCCGGGCGCCCGAGGTGGGCGCCCGGTGCCCAGAGTAGGTGCCCCGATCCCTTAGGGAAGGTAGCCGGTTCTCGCGCTGTGGGTGCTCCGAACCCCACAGTGGTTAGCCTGAGCCCCCTGGAAGAGTGCCCCAGCCTCTGATGTGGAGGTCATGTTACCTCGGGGTGGGAACCTTGAGCCCCTGAAGTGGGCGCTCCTTTACCCCGGGTGGGCGCTCGGCCCGCGCGGGTTATTTTTGGCGCCCGCGGCGGCGCGTGTGTCAGGGCGTGTTTTCCTTCCCCAGGTGCCTGGAGCGGGGCTCCGCCGCCGCGGGAGCTGACTTGTGTCTCTCTTCTTTCTCTTGCAGGAATCTTCCGATAATTCTGTCACCACCACTTTAACTGTGCGCGAGGCGAGCTCGAAACAAACATCACATCTAAATTAAAAAAAAAAAAAAAAAAAAAAGCGGAAGAAGCGGCCGAGGCGGCGGGAGGAGGAGGAGAGGAGGAGGGGCCGCGCGGCGGCCCGAGGCGGCGGCGGGGACGCGGGGACGCGGCTTTGTGCTGGCGGGTCGCGGGGCGCCCATGGCGGAGTGCGGCCGGGGGGGCACCGCCGGCGGGGCCCTACCCACCTCCCCGAGCCCGGCCCTCGGCACCAAGGGTTCTCTGAAAGCCACAGCCGGGGAAGGCGGCGGCGGCGGCGGGGGAGGTCGCCTCGGCCACGGGCGGGCGCGCTATGACAGCGGCGGGGTTTCTAACGGAGACTGCAGCCTCAGCGTGTCTGGGGACGAAGCCAGAGCCAGCCCCGCCAAGGGACCACACGGCACTGCGATCGCCCTGACCCCCAGTCCGGCCGCTGGCCCCCTCCCCCGGGAGAGCAAGCCAGGAGGCCTGCCCCGCCGGAGCAGCATCATCAAGGTAGGTGGAAGAAGGGCGCTCAAAGCCCACCCCCAACCGTCCTTGGGGTCTGTTTCTGTAGGTGGAAAGGGTGTAAAGAGGGAGATGTCGAGGGAGCCCACTGCTAGCAGGAGCCACTGGTGTTCTGGTGCTTTGGGTATTTGAGCACGAATTGGTTGCAAATGGCATTTGGAAAAAAAGGAGAGGTGATTCCTAAGGTGCAAAGGGAGCTGTGTACAGGCATCCCCAGTTGAACTTGGGCTGTCACCTCTTACAAGATTGGCCTGGAATTATGGCCTGTATCTGCCTGGGCAGGGCATACTCTTCTTTGGTATCTTAGGTTGGTAACAGACTTCCTTGAGAGGTTTCCTATTTTAAGGACAGTTGACTGTTATGTGGAGACATATTTTCTTTATTTCAAAGAGGCGAATACAGATTATTTCATAGGACTCCATGGCAATGGTTTTTTGTTTTTTGTTTTTTTTTGATCTGTAGATATAATTGACTTTGGCAAATGGTTTTGCTTTGAGGGTACATAATCTATACTCACTCAGACATATGGAGAAATGAAGTAGGTTTCTGACCATAAATGCAGATTTCTGTTTTCTTAGACTCAAAATCACTGAGAAATTATAGTCCTGCACGGTTTAATCTTTTCCTTGCTGCAGTAGGCAGGCCTCCAATTCTTGTATGTAAGTTCTTTGGGGCAGTTCGTTCGCTTTTCTTATCTTTTACATCATGTTATGTAGCAGAAGAAAGCCAGCGATTGTTTGCGTGCATTTTAAACTGAAGAATATTAGGAACTCCTGAGTTTGTTGTGGTTTCATTTTTATGTTACATTTTGGTCTGCAATGTAAAAATATTTCACTTGACATGAAGTGAAAAATAGTTGATGAGCTAAGAAGAGCAGTGCCTTAAGCAAAACTGGCTCATTCAACTTGTGTGAAGCAAATATGGAAACGTTGCTTTCTGAAAATCAAAGGGTTACTAGGACCTTGAGCAGTAAAGCACATAGACAAGGCTGCACCCATACTTCCTGTGGCTGATAACCCATGAGAGAGAGGGCAGAATATACCACTGTGAAGAGAATTGGTACTTGATGATATTTGAAATTTAGCTGGATCTAGAAGAAATCTTCCAAGTACTGTAAAATGTCTGATGGTGTTAGCAACTTTTTCAGTGACCTAGTGAAATATACCACCTTGCTATACTCTGTAACAGACAGTTGTGAAGCTGCTGTTCAATTTGTCATATGTTTGCACAGTTTATGTCTGGGCAAGTACACAAATGAATGAAGGTCTTAAATATTAAATGTATTAACTACATACAACACATTTATTTATAGACTAATAAAAGTAAAATGTATTTTTGTTGCATACGTATCTTTTACTGACTCATATTGTCTTTTACTCTGTGACTTATGTTTCCATGGAAGTTGGTCTCAACTTTGTATGATAATCAATACCATTGACAAGAGTTACTTGTCATTATTGTTTTTGTTGGATATCAATTATTTCTGGTGATTTTGCATTGTGGTGTTAAATTAATGAAATTTATGGCACCAGAGAAGACACTGTCTTACTAGATATAGCTTCCTCTCCCAAGATAAACATGTATCTTTTGAGGGCTTAGTCTTTGGTATCTATCATGGAATTAATAAGTATAACTATTTAGTCACAACATCTATTTTAATGACATTCATGGGAGATTCAAAAGAAAGATGATTTATCAATATTTCTGATACACAGGATTGAGAACTTGTCAGTAGATATAATTTTTTTCAGTGATTACTTTAGAAGAACATGGGAACATGATTTATTGTTCAGAAGTGACTTGTTTTAGAAATGACATTGATCCTTTCATTGAATTCTGAAACCTTGTTTTCTCATTTTTCTTCTTTCTATTGGAGGTCACTACTATATTCCTAAATACTCAGTGCGAAGAATTTAGCAGGGGCTGAATAGATATTTGCTTACTGACTAAATAAAGAAAAGAAGGAATGTCAAGAAAGTACAAGTTTTCTCTTTCAAGTTTTATTAATTGCTAAAACAGGAGGTTTTGGATTTGCCAATTCCATATCTTGTTTATTGTTTTGTATCTCCTATGATAACTTGGAGTCCTGGTGTGGCATTGTAGGTTAATGCGTTGAACTGCAAAGTTGGTTTGAACCACAAGGTCAGTGATTCAAGCTTACCAGCCGCTCCTAGGAAACCCTATACAGGTTCGCTATGGGTTGGAACTGACTTGATGGCACTTAACAACGACAACTTAAGGAGCTCTGGTAGCATAGCGTTTACAATTTGGGCTGCAGCTCAAAACTACCAGCTATTCTGCAGGAGAAAAATGAGGCTTTCTGCTCTTGTAAAGATTTACAGCCTTGGAAACCCTGTGCAGAGTTGTTATGAGTCGGAACTGACTCACGGTGTGCCACCACCATCATCAAGATTAACTTAATTGATTCTTTTTCCTTGCCTTGATTTTCAACATGTGCTTCCTAATCACCTTTTAAAAGTTTCAAATTGAGAAAACCCAAGATTATGTGATTCATAAGAAAGTAGGTATACTATGTATTAGTATTTGTTATTTCCTCTTGAATTGGTATCTTGACAAATCAAGATTGTCCTGGTGTGGCGCTGTGGGTTAAAGCGCTAGACTGAAAAGTTGATTTGAACCACAAGGTTGGCAGTTCAAGCTCGCCAGCTACTCCTTGGAAAACCTTATACAGGGTCGCTATGGGTCAGTACTGACTTGACTGCACTTAACAGCAACAACAATTTTTAAGATGTAATTTATAGCCTCAAGGCAATAGTTAATGAAATAAATAAATGAACAGCAAATGTGGCAGGGTCGTTACTTAGCAACTTTTGTCTAAAATAAATTATAGAAAGCTTAGCAGAAGTTAAAGCTGCTGGAGAGTGAAAAGCAATCGACTTCTTTCTTTCGTTTCCTTTTGCTCTTTTTTTAAAATGTAAGGAATGAATGCTGTTAGGTGGTCTGCCTGGGAATAGAGTAGTAGGTATATTGTTTCCCAGGGCTCTTTTAACAATTACCAAAGTTGAGTAGTTTAAAGCACAGACATGTATTCTCACAGTTCTTGAGGACAGAAGTCTGAAATTAAATTGTTGGAACAGGCTGGAACCATGCTGTCTCTCTGAAGACTGTAAGGGAGAATTACTCTTTGCCTCTCAGTTTCTGGTACTGCAAGAAATTCTTGGGGTTCCTTGGTTTATAGATGCGTTACTCTAATGTCTCTCTTGTCACCTAGAGTTCTTGTGTGTCTGTGTCTAAATTTCACTCTTATGAGAAATTTCACTTGTCATTGTGTCAGGGACCTTCTTACTTTGGTATGACCCCATTTCACCTTGATTACATCTACAAAGACTGTTTCTAAATAAGATCATAATCACAGATTTTAGATAGACATGAATTCTGGGGCGGTCATTATTCAACCCAATATGGTGCTGTAGTATAAGTACTTGACTGCGAACCACAAGGTTGGTGTTTCCAACTCAACAGCTGCTCTCAGAAACCCTATATAGGGTCACACACCACAACACCACCACCACCAAGAAGCACTCCACCAAATATAGTAAGCAAAATGATAATTCAGGAATAGCAGAGAGCAAACTTGCTAAGGAATAGAGGCTAGCATTTATAAGGTTGGAGTCCTGGAGTCCTGGTGTGACACTGTAGGATAAACACTTGACTGTACGGTCACTTTGAACTGCAAGGTCGGCTGTTCAAACTCACCAGCTGCTCTTCGGAAACCCTATATAGGATCGCTATGAGCTGTAACCGAATTGATGGCACTTAACAAGTAGGAGTCTGGGGGTGGTCCTATAAGATTAGCACTGGACTGCTAACCGCAAAGTTGGTGGTTCAAACCCACCAGCTGCTCCTTGGAACGCCTATACAGGGTCACTATGAATCAGAACGACAGGATGACACTTAACAACATTAAAGTATTGAGCTCATGAGCTCTGAACCTATTCCTTAGCTCTTGTCTTCATTGCAATCTTGATTTTCCTCTTGGGTGGGGATCCTGAAATCAGAGGGAGAAATTATGGCCTAAGTGTGATAAACGGTGAGCAGCATAGAAAGGGCATTATCACTGAGGTGCAAGACATATGCACTGTAGGTTGACCAGAATTATGTTTCTCATTTTAAACTGCTTCTTTGGAACACCATCTGTTTAGTAAATATGGTGTTGAGTAAGAAATTGTTGTAAAACTGCATATTCTGCCAGAATTGATGCATGGATCTATACTCTTAAGAACTCCTTGGTTATGGAAACAGTGTGGAAGCTCAGAGTGTGAGCAGTCTTATAGAACCTTTTATAAATAACCTTGAGAAGATAAATGCATCATGGACTAACTCATCATTAGATTTTTTCTGTTTTCTTAGCTTACTGAGACTATACTGTTACACATTTTAGATTATTTTCAAAGACCCATTACTGGATTTTTAGGAAATATGCCACTATCATATTTGGTATATTAAGTAATCTAGTAAATAAAAACATCACTCATCACTTTCATTTTCTGAGACTTCATTTCATCACGTCATTCAATCTAATCCAGTTAATTGGGTTAATTGTTCAGATGGCATCCCATGTTTTACAAGTAGCTGAATCCCTTAATTCAAGTGCTTAGTCTAAAAATGTGAAGTTGTATTTTAAGTCCTAGATTGCATTGAATACTTAGGTACTTTTAAATTGAGATAACTTATAACAAGTAAAATTCAGTCTTGTTAGTGTCCAGCTCTATGAGTTTTGATAGACGCATACAGTCGTATAACCACCACCACAATCAAGATATAGAAAGGTTCCATCACCTCAAAACACTCCCATGGGCTCTTTTGCAGTCTTACTCTTCCCCCACCCTCAGACGATGGTAACCACTGATCTTAGATGCTTTTCTAATAAGTAGGAGACATAACTATTGAATTATTTTGAAATTAGAAATAGTTACAGTAGCCACTGTTTTTTATAATACTGTGTTCAAAAGCATATGAAAAGTACTTAACACAAGTATCACCTTAACATAGTGGTATGTACTTGTGAAGCATCAACTGTAGATGCTGGAAGGAACCAGGGTTCATAGTGTTAGCATTTATCCCATCTGTGTACTACATCTGTGTAGTCAAAGTTGCAGTGGTGGTTTAGGACACTGGATTTGATTTTTCCCTTTAACTGTAAGGGGTGGTGCAGGGAGAAAAAGACTCTTTCTGCTGGCAGAGGAGTTGACAGATCATATAGCCAGCAGCTGTTTAGTCACCTGTTGGGGCAGCTTGACCAGGGCCTCTAGCTTCACCAGGACCAATGGTCTGACCTTGCCCTAGGTACCAGCACTTATTTTTGTCAATGCTATTATTGTCATTATTATAATACTATGTAGCAGAAACATTTTTACCACCTTTGTATCAACATATGTCTCCATGTTGGGCTTCCTAAAGGCGATGAATAGGCTTATTCACATCTATAATAATTATTTTTAAAAATGATAGTTACATATGTATATTTGCTCATGGTTTAAGTAAATTAGGCTCTATGCAGGCAAAACTGGGCTGTATGTGCAAGAGTAGGCCAAAAAGTATTGGTACAAAATCACAGAAACCTTCATTAAACAAAAATGTCAAAATGTGAAGCTATTGTCTTACTGTTTCTTGATATGTTCTCCCTCTAGATCTACAGTCTTCTGAAGGTGGTGTTTCCATCTCTTTAGATTTCTGGTGTGGCACTGTAGGATCACCACTGGACTGCAAACCAAAAGGTCGGCAGTTCAAACCCACCTCAGAAAGCCTGTACAGGGTTGCTGTGAGTCAGAACAGACTCGACAACACTTATCAACAACAGCAACAACCATGCCCTGAAGAATTCTGTGCGCTTTGATTTACACCATGTCAAAAGGAGGGATTCAAATTGTGTTTCTTTTAAATGTTCTTTGTGTTTTGGGAGCAAAAACAACTCTGAAGGGGCAAGATCAGGACTGTAGGATGACTCCGGTAAAGTTTACCAGTGAAATTCTTGTAGGACAGTTCTTGCTACCCTCCAAGAATGAGCAGGTACATTGTCATAATGGAAAAAATTCCTCAGTGCAACTTTCTTGACTTTTTCTTACCAGTGCAATTTTAAATTTTTTGAAAATTTCTTTTCAGTAAGCCCTTATGAGCATCCTGTGTCCTTGGAGAAAATTTATCAGGATGACCCCTTTGGGAGTCTCCTAAACAGTCTCCATAACCTTCTGAGCTCATTTCTCTGCCTTGAGTTTAATTGGCCAAGCGGGCCCTTGATGAAGCCACTGTGTTGAGTTGACTTTTTTTGGAAGCCACCCTAGTAAGTCTGAGATACATGTATCGCTGAGAGCGCTTGTCTGCAGCCACCCACTGATCACAGAGACATGTTTAAACATGTTTTCTTTGGAAAAAGCACATGCATGTATAAATTAGAACCTCCTAACAATACTTTTTGACTTGCCTGCCTCTGTTCTGCATAGTTGACATGGACATTTATGATTATTATTTTTTTATTCTAAAATAATGTCTGCATTTGACTCTGTTGTTGTTGTTATGTGCCATGGAGGTGGTTCCAACTCATAGCAACCCTGTACAGGGTTTCCGAGGCTGTAAATCTTTACAGGAGCAGAAAGTCTCATCTGTCTCCCACGGAACAGCTGGTAGTTTGGAACTGCTGACTGTGAGGTTCGCAGCCCGATTCGTAACTACTACACTACCAGAGCTTAGATCTTTTTTTTTTTGGTGGGTGTGGAGGAGACAATTGCATGCCCAGCCGCTTTTTGGGCGCATCTCATAAATATTAAACGCACAGGAACTGGATTACAAAGTGAATTGGGGTAGATAGGTAGCAGGTCAGAAAATCTAATGGACAATCAGCAACTTTCTACTTTGCCTTGTGCTAAATGCACAAGAGAAGTGGGGAAAGGCATAGGTGCTTGTCTTAGTCCACTCAAATTTGTTGCAACAAATCAGAGTTCCAAAAGCAGTCAGAGGGTATTAATGTTTCACCCTAAAAATTACTTGGTTCCTCTGTTTTTCCCCTTTTCTGTGTTCCAGGCTCTTCCCCCAAATACTGGTAGTTTTACATATTGCTAGGCTTTTGTGTTGTACATAATGTAGAGATGAGTCGGTACTGACTCGTGGCACCTAACAACAACAGGCTTTTGTGTTGGTCAACGGTTTCCTCCCCCTGCCCAAGTATTTTCTTAAAGGCACTATGTTATTTTGTAACAGCAAAACGTAAAAATTTTAGCAGAGAGCTTACAAAAAAATGCCTCACAAAGGCAGGGCAAGATTGAAGACTGACAAACATAAAAGATAAAAGGTGGGATCCTGTTATTTATGTGAAAATATGGTAATTGTGTTTAATTTCTGTTGTTTTTCACCAAGTCCCAACGGATTGGAAATTGCTTATTTTGTTAATTGGTGCTACCAAGCACTTAGAATGCTCTGTTCGATTCCTTTTATAGTTCTGTAAGCACTGTAGGGGGTCTAAAGAAGACTGCTTTTTTCTTTTTTTTTTTTTTGCTTAAGTTATTGATGTTTCATCTCCAGCAAAACAGGGCAATGTTATTCACAACCTAAAAACAAATATAAATGAAGTATGAGTTTGACTTCAGACTTTATTTTATTTGTATGTGTCTGAGAATAGCATCTCTGTGAGTATTCCTTTCTAAATTGGATGTGGATACTTAACCTATAAGGGTTCTTCTTGTTCTGTGTTAGTGGGGTTCTGTGTTTGTGGGATTCTGTAGTGCGGAGGGCATTCAGATTTTTCACAAAGTGGCCACAGGATCTGAAACTCTATACTTATACGCTGTCTGACCAGCTTTTGTTTCTACTGATGATAATGGTGAATCAAGAGGGTTGTGCTGGAATCCCATATTGGTGGTAACTCAAACTCAAGTCAGACCCAATGGGGAAGTTTTAGTTGTGTCAGAAAATTTTCATAGCTTTAGGGTGCCCCCAAAGTATGTAATTAGTATTATGGAGCGTCAGCCACAACTATGCAAATGATTCAAGTCTGCTGGCAGGACTCTTGGCACCTGCCTGTTCTCCAGTGGCAGACAAGGACGGGGGCTGACTTTTACAAATTAGGGATCTGTAGGTTAATGCGCCAGACTGCAGAGCCATTTGAACTGCCAGGTTGGTGATTCAAACTCACCTGCCACTCCTCGGAAACCCTTTACAGGGTTGCTATGAGTCAGAACCGACTCAGTGGTGCTTCACAACAACAACAACACTCTAGGGTCTGACGGGGTACATGCTGTGCTTGGTGGGTTGCATCCTGGGTTAGATAGGCTGTACTTTGGGATATCTGGGCCTCCGTAATTGGTGGGCAGCACTCTGGGGGTCAAACAGGCTGTTCCTTGAGTCAGAGAGTTGGTCTGTTTCAGATGAGTCGCACTCAGGACAGGTGGACTGCACTTCGAGGGCAGGTAGTCTGTACTGGTAGAGTCATGGATTACAAGCTGGGCTGCTAACCACAAGGTCAGCAGTGTGAATCCACCAGCTACTCCATGGGAGAAAGACGAGGCTTTCTGCTCCCATGAAAGTTAGAGCTTCAGAAACCCTGTACAGGGTCAGTGTGTGTCGGAACTGACTTAAGGACACACAGTAGCAGCAGCCACAGCAGCCGTCTGCACTGTACGGTTGGTAGGCTGCATGCTGGGTACATGTTGTCTGCTTGGATTTTTCAGGATTCCGAATAGTATGGTATGATAAATAGAAAGTCTGGAATTAGATCCTTGAACCAGATTTCAGCTCCTCTTCTTCCTTCCGGTATGACTTTGGGCAAGATACTCAACTCTATGTGTCCCCAGTCTCTAAAGTGGGGAGAATATAATTCACCCTCATGGCATTGTCATGCAGATTAAATGAGACAGTGTTTGTAAAATATTCATTGCAGCATAGTAAGCACTCAGTAAGTGTTATCTAGTGATTTTTGGTTTCTCTTATTTAGACTTTAGAAGTCCTGGTGTGGTGCTGTAGGATAAGCACTAGACTGCAAAGTCAGTTTGAGCCTCAAGGTCGGTGGTTCACATCCACCAGCCGCTCCTTGGGAATTATGCAGGGTCGCTATGAGTTGGAACCAACTCAGCGGCACTTAACAACATTTAGAGTTTATCCTGAGATGAAAAGAATCCTTTAGCTCCTTTTTGGCTGAAGATCATTATCATGGCCATGCCTATTTTGGAGCTTTTGTTTTTTGCAATAAACAAAATGCATCCAGAGAACTTTCTTAGACACATTCCATAGATGCTCCCAAGAATGATTTGTTACAGCTAGCTTTGTTGCCTTTCCAAGTCTGATGGTTTAACACAACTGTGGACGTATCTGAATAGTCCAAGCTACATGATCAGAGTACTGAACATCAGTTTCATTAAACTAAGTACTTATATGTCTTGATTTGCCCAATGTGGTCCTTTTCTCCTGATGAAGTCATTAATAGTGCCTTCTTTCACTCTCAAAGGCATCCTGATTTAGATGATAAATAACATCATCCTACTTATAATCTGTTCTTACAAACTCAGTACCACAGCCTGGGCTATAGCTTCATGATATTGCTCTCTATGCCTAAACTTGGTCTTTATGATCTCCCTCTATTCTGTTTCAGCTTTCCTATTCTATTAGTCACCACTCAATAATCACCTAAGATAATCACCTAAATGAATGAATGGTTGCTTTCTCTACCTTTCTACCCACATTGCCTCTATATAGCTTGTTTCCTTCTGCCTGCCAGATAGCTACATGTTGCCTTGTGTTTATGAAAACACTTAATGTTTTTTAAAAGCATGGATTTAAATGCATGAAAGTATGATTGATGAATCAGTGTGTGAATGAATGAGCAAGTGGGTATAAATGATATCTTATTTCAGATACTCAGTGATGATACTATTTCAGATCCAACTGGTTTTCATTGGATTATAAAATCAGTGGGTCATACACTTCAAAGAATAAACTTATTTCATACACATGATTTTGGAACAATCAAATTGAAGGAAATAACTTCATTTAAAGTTGAATCCTGGAATTTGGTCAGTTTCAGAATTGTTCTGCAAGATGGTAATATAAATAATCTTTCCCTCTTATATTCTGAAATAAGAGTAGACCTTTGGAAAAAAGCTAGACCTTTGGGAAAAAAAAAAAGAGTAGACCTTTTGATATGTGTATTGGCATCAAACTTTAAAAAGTATGGTCAAGACCATTACTGTTTGTTAAAGCATTAGTCTCTTTTCTGATATTTGGTTTCTTTTAAGTCCTACTTTTGTTTTTGCTTACCTTCTAAGAAACTAAATTGCTAAAGAGTCCTGGTGTGTCACTGTGGGCTAAAGCACTGGACCACAAGGTCAGTTTAATCCACAAAGTCGGCAGCTCAAACTCACCAGCCACTCCTTATTGTTGTTAGGGGCCATCGAGTCCATACCGACCAATAGCAACCCTGTGCATAATGGAACAAAACACTGCCTGGTCCTACACCAATCTCATAATCGTTACTATGTTTGAACCTGTTGCTGCTGTCATTGTGCCATTCCATCTTGTTGAGGGTCTTCCTCTTTTTTTTCTACTCTCCACTTTGCCAAATGTGATGTCATTCTTCAGGGTCTGGTCACTCCTGACAGTATGTCCAAAGTATGAGAGATGAAGTCTGGCCATCCTGGCATCCAAGGAGCATTCTGACTGTATTTTTTCCAACACAGATTGGTTTGTTCTTTTGGCTGTCCATGATACTTTTAACACTCTCTTCCAAGCTTTTAATATTCTCTTCCAAGCTCTGGTAGCGTAGTAGTTACGAGTTGGGCTGCTAACCTCAAGGTCAGCAGTTAAAAACTACCAGCTGTTCCTCAGAAGAAAGATGAGGCTTTCTGCTCCCGTAAAGATTTACAGCCTCAGAAACCCTATGCAGGATCGCTATGAGGAACCGACTACCTGGCACACCGCTACCACTACCACCTAACACCACAACTCAAATGCATTGATTCTTCTATGGTCTTCCTTATTCACTGTCCAACGTTCACATGCATATGAGCTTACTGAAAATACCATGACTTGAGTCAGGTGCACTATGTCCTCAAACTGACATCTTTGCTTTTCAATACTTTAAAGAGGTCATGTGCAATAGATTTGCCTAATGCAATACATTGTTTGATTTCTTGATTGTTGATTCCATGAGTGTTGATGGTTGATCCAAACAAATTGAAGTCATTGACTTCAGTCTTTCTCCATTTATATGGATGTTGTATATTGTTCCAGTGATGAGGATCTTTGTCTTCTTTACATTGACGTGTAACCTATACCGAAGGTTGTGGTCTTTGATCTTCTTCAGCAAGTATTTTAAGTCCTCTTCATTTTCAACAAGCAAAGTTGTATCATCTGCATACCACAGATTGTTAATGAGTCTTCCTGAAATACTGATGCCACGTTTTTCTTCATGTGATCCCACTTCTTGATTATGTGCTTAGTGTAAAGATTGAATAAGTATGGTGAAAGAACACAATTCTGCTGTCCTCATTTGCTAATTTAAACGATTCAGCGTTCCTTTGTTCTGTTCAAACAACTGTCCCTTGGTCTATGTACCAGTTCCTCAAGAGCACAATTAATATGCCAGAATACTCATTCTTCCAAATGTTGTCTATAGTTTGTCATGATCCACACAAGTGAAAGTTTCATGTATTCAGTAAAAGCACAGGTAAACATCTTTCTGGTATTCTCTGCTTCTGGCCAAGATTCTTCTGTTCTATGTCCTAGTCTGAATCCGACTTGGACCACTGGCAGTTCTCTGTCAATGTACGTTTGTTACTATTTTTGGATTATATTTAGCAAAATTTTACTTATATGAGATGTTAATGATTTGTCTGATGACTTCCATATTTCATAGGATCACCTCTCCTTGGAATGGTCACAAGTATAGATCTCTTCTAGTCAGTTGGCCAGGTAGTTATGTTTCAAATATCCTGGCATAGATAAGTGAATGTCTCTAGTACTTCATCCATTTTTTGAAAGATTTCAATTTGTATTCCATCAATTCCCAGAGCCTTGTTCTTTGCCAATGACTTCATTGTTTGTTGGACTTCTACCTTCATTACCATTGGCTCTTGATCATATTTTACCTCTTGATATGGTTGAACATGGACCATTTATTTTTGGTACAGTGATTCTGTATATTCCTTTCATCTTATTTTGATGCTCTCTGCACCAGTCAATATTTTGCCCGTGGTGGTGGTGGTGGTGGTGTGCCATGGAGTCAGTTCTGAGTCATATCGACCCTGTATAGGGTTTCCGAGGCTGTAAATCTTTATGGGAGCAGAAAGCCTCATCTTTTTCCTGCAGAATAGCATGTAGTTTTGAACAGTTGACAGATTTGAATGGCTGACCTTGAGGTTAGCAGCCTGACTCGTACCTACTATGTTAACCAGAGCTCCTTATTTTGTCCACAGAATACTTCGATATTATAAGTCAAGACTTGAATTTTTTTCTTCAGTTACACTCCTTGGAAACCCTATACGGGGTTGCTATGAATCGGAGCCAACTCAACAGCATTTAACAACAACAACAAATTAATTGATCTTTTAATGTTTTTAATACTGAATTATTAAAATAAATTCACTAGGAGTGCAACTGAATTAATAATAAGATAGCGTATAGGGAATATAGAAAACTAGTAGGCAGAGGTGTACAAGTAGGATCTCAAATATATATCTTGTCACATAAAGTTAGAGATTTTGCCTGTTGTTGCAGTGTAAGAATTGAGCGAGGAGGAGATATTAAAAAGTGACAATGTAATTGTATAATTTACTGGGTTTGGTATGCATCATTTTATTCAGTGCTCACTTATAGTCTACCTAAACCAAAAAACCAAACCTGTTAAGTTGACCAAGTTATATTGACCCAGTAGAACAGATCAGAGCTTCCCTGAGAAGTTTTTAAGGATGTACATCTTCACAGAAGCAGACTTCCACATCTTTCTCCTTCCAAGTGGCTGGTGGGTTCAAACTGCTTCCCTTTGGGCTAGCTGTCTTGTACTTTGACCACTGCCTCCCCAGGCTCCTTGCAGCCTTCAAGGAGAGCATTATTGCTCCATTTTCGTAGACAAGGAAACCTATTCCACCAGAGCTAGAAATTTCCCAGAAAGATCCCAGAGCTTGTAATGACTAAGCCATCATTCAGGTCAGTTGGGCTGACTGGAAAATCCACTCCTCTACCTGTTCCAGCAGCCTCTTGCCATTTCCTCTTCTAAAATGTGTCTTTGACTTGTTCCTTTTATGTCCTCCTTGCTCAAGCTGTTCTGGCTCCTTTGTCTCAACAGTTTTTACCAGTTCTAAAATAGACAACTAATTTTACCTAGAAGAGTTGGACCTTTTCTGGCCAGATCTTGGGATGAAACCAGTATATGTACCTAACCATCCTAAAGATGTAGCTGTAGCCCTGCCCACCTTGGCATAGGTTTTTTGACTGAGCCACAAAATTGAGCTTTTTCTTTTCCATATCAGCTCTGATATGATGGTTTAAAAAACTTTTGGGGGATAATTTCCCACTTTTTTCTTCTTTTTAACCAAAAGTTATTTTACAGTTATGTACAGTTTGGAGTCCTGGAAAGTAAAACAGGTAACCATAATTTTTTTTTTTTTTTTTATGGTGAGCTTCCTTTGAGAGTGTGGATTCTTGTTAATTTGTTGTACAAGTTCTGTAAAGTGCCATTGAGTGGACTCAGACTCACAGTGACTTTGTATAGAGTTTCTGAGGAATAGCTAGTGGTGTACAATCCAGTGCTGATCTACAGCGCCACACTTGTCAAATAATTAGAAACCTTGATAATACTTACAACATGCTGTTGTGAATCAGTACTCCGGTATCTGCTTGAAGTTATGTCAAGTGTGCTGTTGAGTTGGTTCTGATCCATAGCAACCCTGTATAGTGAGCTTGAACCGCTAACCTTGCAGTTCAAACCTACTTTGCAGTCCAGTGCATTAGCCCACAGTGCCACACCAGGACTCCCAAGTCAATTATACTGATTTGGAAATAGCAGATATTTAACATCCCAGAAACCATGCAACCGTTTGAAGAGTAGTTAATCACGTAGATTCATGGGAGTTTTAGAAAGGAAAGAGATCATGTCCAATTATTTTGTAGTTAGAGATACACAAGACCTTACTGATTAGTAAGCTTACATTTAGCGCCTAGTTACGGTTGTGTTCATTGATTTGCATATGGCAGAATTAGAAAAAAATGTTATGTAATACTGCAATATGTGGGTATTAATAGAACAAGATGTGGTCTTTGAAACAGCTATTTTTGCAAATTTTAATTTTTTACTATAGATAGTTGTATGTGTATGCATGCTAACTGTGTGCTGGCATATACTCTAAGGACTCTTGTTTATAAATAGTAAAGATTAAGAGCAAAACAAATAATGCAGTGGTAGGTTGCTGCGAGTCCTGTCTGTCTGGTGAGAGACTGATGGGAAGCAGGTGTCTGCTCTCTAAATTGAAAATGCCTAGGAAGGGTAGGTTGGTTTTTATGAGCATTGCTGATGAAGCCTCTCTTGCTCTTGACCAATTAGTGTGGCCACAGAGGGATAAGTGACCTCATTTGAGTTACCATTAGAATCATAAGCCGTCTGACTCTCTCCATATGGTTTTCTGCTACCTTTTATTTTTTTCCTTCTTCTTTCTAAGTACTGATGTCCTCTGGGCATAGGAGATGTAATTTTTCAAACAGTTAACATGGTTTAATGTTTATCCTTTAAGGAAATAAAGTGAGTTGCTTAGATTTTTACTTCTATAAATCTATGCTAATAGATTTTATTAAATGCCAGTAGAATTACTCGATGTTTTCATACTGGAACTAATAGATTTCCTCACAAAATATCAGTTCTAGAAAGTGTTTATCTTTGGGGTTTTGATAGTTTGTCAAAAGAATTCTGTGTGCTTTTTCAAGGTTTTCCCCTGCTTATGTATAGCCCTGTAGGTACTTTTTTTATACATTAAAATTAATGTTAGAAGTGGAATTGCTATGCCACCATTAATAGATACTGCCAAGTAATATTCCCAACTGGTTATACCGATTTGGATAGCCACCAGATAATGAGTTCTAGGTGCTCTACATGTTCACCAACACTCAGTATACTATCAGTGTGTTTTTTGTTGTTTTTGGTATTTTAATGATAACCATTGTGATGGTTATGTATGATGGGATCTTAGTCTGACTTTTAAACTGCATTTCCCTGGATACTGGTGTTGGCTCAGAATCTCTTGACCATTTTGATACTCTTTTTTAAAAGTAGCTGTTCTTCAAGCCTCTTTTCCATTTTATACAAATTGGATATTTTAATTTTTCTTGTTGATTTATAATACTTGTTTGTACCTTTTGGATATATCTTTTATGTAAGATATACTGCAAGTATCTTCTCCCAGTGTGCGATTTGACCTTTCACTTTTTTTTTGAACTAATGTTGTTGTTGTTAAGTGCCTTTGAATCAATTCTGACTCATGGTGACCCTGTGTAGAATTTTCAAGGCTCTATTTGAGGGAGCAGAAAGCTTCATCTTTCTCCCGAGGAGTGGGTGATAGCCTCCACCTGCCGACCTTGTGATTTGAAGTCCAGTGCTTACCCTACAGAGACGCTGCTCAGAATCACTTTTCACATGTTGATAAACATCAAGCAGTGAAAGTCACTGTCTTAAGTAGATCAGGCTGAAGGAACCAATGTTGTTGTTGTAAAGTGCCATCGAAGTGGTTCTGACTCATTCTTAATTTTACGGAAGTATATTTTATCATTTTTCTCCTTCCTAGTTATTATTTTAAGGCGTCTTTACTTAACTAAGACAAGAAAGCATTTCCTTATTTAACTTCTAAACATGTTCGTTTCTTTTCACGTTGAAGTCTATAATCCATTTGAAATTTATTTTTCTGTTTGAAATGAGATGTAGAGGTCTAGATCTTTTTCCCTATAAATATCCAATTAGTTTGGCACCATTTATTAAAATACCCCCTTTTCACCACTGTACTACATTGTCCCCTTTGTCATAAATCAAGTCACCATATATAAGTGGCCTCTTTTCAGGAGTCTATTTTATCACATGCATCTATGTTTCTATCCTTGTGTTCATACTCTACTATTTTTCTTGCCAAATGCTTAACATTTAATATGAGATTACATAATATTGAGGGAGGAAGGAGCTCTGGTAGTGGATTGCATGTTGGGCTATTAACTGCAAGGCCAGCAGTTTGAATCCACCAACCAATCTGTGGGAGAAAGATGAGGCTTTCTGCTCCCATATTGACGTATAAGGAGCTCTGATAGTGTAGTGGTTATGAGTTGGGCTGCCAACCTCAAGGTCAGCAGTTCTAAACTGACAGCAGTTCCGCAGGAGAAAGATGAGGCGTTCTGTTGCTGTAAAGATTTATAGCCACGGAAACCCTGTGCAGGGTTGCTATGAGTTGGAACTGACTCCACGGTACTTAACAACAACAACTGATTTATAGCCTGCCTCATAAACCCTATGTAGAGTCTCTATGAGTTGGAACTGACTAGACAGCATACAGCAAGCAGCAGTAGCAGTAATATTGAGGGAAAGAAGTTAGAAGTATGATTCCATTTATATTAAGTTCAAAGCAAGCAAAACCAATTTTGTTGCGATAGAAGTCCAAGAGATTGAGAATAATGACTTAAAGGGGACACAGAAGGAACATTCTGGTGACCAGTTATGTTCATTTTCTGGATCTGGGTGGTGGTTTTAAGGGTGACTGTAAAACCCATGATTTATGATTTTTTTCTGGAAATATACCATATTCAATAAACAATTAAAAAATTTTTGCAAATTAACCAAATTTAGGTAACCTTTACTTTCTTCAGGAGCGTGCTGGTTCTGGACTATAAGCACTGGACTGCAAACCACAGGTTGACAGTTTGAGCCCACCAACCACTCTGTGGGAGAAAGATACGACTTTCTGCTTCTGCAAAGATGTGCAGCCTTGGAAACTCTATACAGGTTCGCTATGAGCTGGAACTGAGGCTACGGCATTTAACAATAACAACAACGTTGATTACTTCACCCTGAACTACTTAAGACAGTGGCTTTTACTGCTTGCTGCTACATGTTCGTCAACATGTGAAAAGTGTTTTTGATTCATTGGAGTGTCTATGCCCCAGTGAAGCCTTGAGAGATGCAGCCCCGGCAGAGGGATGGTGGGGACTGCCCTTGCTTGCATAGAATAGAAAGATGGTCTCTTTACCAGAATGTTTTCAGAAAACATAAGGGGCCAGAACTAAGTAGGAGGAAGTTCTACTCAAGACTTGTATTCGAAAGTGTATGCAGCTCATAAAACTTTTTTTGAGAACCACCCATTTGTGGAACACCTGTTTTCTGCATGACAGTTTTCCAGGTAGAACTTTTTGGTCTCAAAAGCATTAAACAAACAGAAACCAGTTAGGTCTGTCGACAAATGGGAGAGTTGTTTGATTACCACAAATTATCAATCTATCTAAGATCCCAGGCAGTGAGTTTTAGCACTGCTGCTGTTACGTGTTGTCGAGTTGGTTCTGACTCATAGCAACTCGTGTCCAACAAAATGAAACCCTGAATGAGCCTGTGTCATCCTCATGGTCATTTCTACGTTTGAGCCCATTGTTACAGGCACTGTGTTAGTCCATCTGTTTTTTTGCTGAGCCTCTACCCTACCCAGCATGATGTCCTTTTCTGGGGACTGATCCCTCCTGATAGCGTGCCCAAAGTCTGTGAGAACAAGTCTCACCATCCTCGCGTCTAAGAAAAATTATGGTTGTACTTCTTCTAACACAGATGTGTTGGTTCTTTTGGAAGTCCATCGTATATTTAATATTCTTCACCAACACCATAGTGCAAAGGCTTTAATTCTTCTCCACTCTTCCTTATTTATTGTCTACCTTTCACATGCATATGTTGTTGTTAAGTACCGTGGAGTGGAGTCAGTTCCATCTTTCTCCCGCAGAACAGCTGGTAGTTTCGAACTGCCAACCTTGAGGTTAGCAACCCGATTCGTAACCGCATGCATATGAGGTGATTGAAAATACCATGGTGTTGATCAGGCACACCTCACTTCTCAAAGTGACATCTTTGCCTTTTAACACTTTAAAGAGATCTTTAGTAGCTGATATGCCTAATGCAACATGTAGTTTCATTTCTTGGCTGCTGCTTTCGTGGATGCTGATGACACTATCTCCAAGGAAAATGAAATCCTCAACTACTCTGAACACTTACCCTGTCCCATGTAAATATTCCTTCAGCTGGGGAAGGAAGCAGGGAATGGGAATATGGTATCTAAATATGATTAATTTTACATTACATTAGGACTACCTGGATTCTAAGGAGCTCTGGTAGCGTAGTGGTTACGAATCTGGCTGCTAACCTCAAGGTCAGCAGTTCCAAACTACCAGCTGTTCCGTGGGAGAAAGATGAGGCTTTTTGCTCCCGTAAAGATTTACAGCCTTGAAACACATATTCTTGTGCATTTGAGTCCAATTAAATCAACATCTCCATGGTTTTCCTAAAGTAACCTGGAAAACTATAAGACAGAGCCAGGGATAAGAACATCTGTGGAAGCTTTCTCATATGTTGATCCCTTAACTACCTTTTTTAGCTCTGTTAGATATGAGTGAATAAACAGCTTCAGAATCCTACAGGTGGCAGATTCTTGGTGACTCTGGCTGGCAGGGCAGAGGGAGCTGGGTGTAAAATCTCTAGCTAAACTTCAAGGATTTGAGTGACCCTTTTACTGAGGGATATAAAATATTGATGAAGAGGAACATAAATTCCTTATTAAGTAGTTCACTAACCCTCAGTGAGATGGGTTAGCTCAGTAGCTGCAGTGATGGACTTGAATATTCAAGTGGTCTCCAGTAAGATGCAGGACTAGGCAACAGTTGTTTGTTCTGTTGTACCTGACGTTTTTGTGAGTTGGAGCGAACTTGATGACAGCTAAGAGCAGCAATGAACCTGGATTAATCATCAATATGCTGCTATTGCTTCCTGGTACTTCCTTGGCTCTTTTCTGTTCTTCATGAGAGAAAAGATATGTGTGCTTCCGTGACATTCTGCATCATGCAGAAGAACCTCCCAGAAGGCGCATGTTTTAGAAAGACTTAACTTGAGGTATGATTATTTCTAGACAATGGTGGTTAGATATTGCAAATTTTTCTGAAGTGGGTTCTCAACCTTTCCTTTAACCTTCCTATCTAGCGCTTATATAGCAGCATGTAATAGAAGTGTTTCTTACTCATAGAATGTTCAAAGATTGACATTTGCCATGTTATTGTTGTGTATCTTCAAGTCGACTCTGATGCATAGTGAACTGTATTGAAAAGTAGAATTGTCCCATAGGATGTTCTAAGTTATAATCTTTTTGGGAGGAGTCATGGTGTGGCACTGTAGGAAAAGCACTGGACTGCAAGGATGGTTTGAACCACAAGGTCGGCGGTTCACACCCAGCGCCCATTTCTCAGAAACCCTATACAGGGTCACTACAAGTTGGAACCCATTATACAGCACTTGACAGCAACAACACTCTTTATAGGAGCCAGGTCTTTTTTCCTGTAGCTGGCGGATTGTACCAACAACCTTTCAGTTAGCAGCCAAATACTTCACTGCTGCACCACCAAGGCTTCGATATTTGTCATTCTTGTTGTTGGGCAAATAACTTAAACAGACATATCTCAAAAGAAGATGTACACATGACCAACAAGCCAATGAAAATTTGTTCAACATCATTAGTCATTGTTGCTAAGTGCCATCAAGTTGGTTCTGACTCATAGTAACCCTGCATAGGGTTTCTGAGGAGCAGCTGGTGAGCCTGAGCTGCCAACCTTGTGGGTCAAACAGACTTTGCAGTCCAGCGCATTAAGGTAATTTATACTGGAGAGACAAGACCCAATCTAGTGATAGTTCACTGCCCTTAAGGTAGGATGACAATCCAGATTGGGTTGGTGTCTCATGACTTTTAAATGGACATGTGCTTACTGAATACTAAAGCATTTTCCTCTCACCACACATACCCTTGTGTTCTGGAAGCATGAAATGAAACTCCCGAAGCATCTATAAAATACATTTTATTGACAGTTGTTTCATATTCATAGTCTCAGTTGCTTTGTGCATAGTCTCTTTTCCCTCAATTTGGTTGTTCTGTCAGGTAGCATCATTATTCCTTAATTTTTTTTTTTTTAAATGGTGGTGGAAGAGTACAACATAGGAGTCCTGGTGTGGCACTGCGGGCTAATGCACTGAATTGCAAAGCCGTTTGACCCACAAGGTTGGTGGTTGAAGCTCGCCAGCCCAATACAGGGTCACTATGTGTTGTAACTGACTCGACAGCACGTACCAACAACAACAGCAAAGTACACATAACAAAATTTACTGTTTCTGACAGTTAGCATATTCACATTATTGTGCAACCCTCATCGCTGTCTAATTAAAGACTATCTCATCACCCAAAAAGGAAACTTACATGCATTCTGCAACCACTCCCCTTCTTTCCCATCTTCTTCAGCCCCCGGCAACCACAATTTTATTTCCTGACTATATGAATTTACCTCTAATGCATATTTTGTATAAATGGAATCACACAATATGATTTGCCTTGGACATCTTTCACTTAGCCTAATGTTTTGTTTTCATACATAATGTTTTCTGCATGTTGTAGCATGTAGCTTGTTGTGTGCTGTGAATTTGGTTCTGAATCATAGTGACCCTGTATAGGGTTTCTGGGGCTGTAACTCTTTATGGGAGCAGACAGGCTCATCTTTCTCCTGCAGAATGGCTGGTAGTTTTGAACTGCTGACCTTCAGGTTAGCAGCCTGACACATAACCACTACGCTATCAGAGCTCCTTCTTTAATTTTTATGGCTGAATAATATTCCATTATATTGACTAGGCCACATTTCGGTTATCCATTAATTTATGAACATTTAGGTTATTTGGGCTATTATGAATAATGTTTCAGTAGACATTTGCATATAAGTTTTTGTTTTGTAACTTGTTTTCACTTCTTTTGGGTATATAGCCAGTAGTGGAGTTGCTAGGTCATGTGGTAATTCCATGTGTAACATTTTGAGGAACCAGCAGACTGTTTTCCACAGCAAACACACCCTTTTACATCCCAACTGTAAATGCATGAGGGTTCCAGTTTGTCCATGTCTTTGCCAATACTTAATTTCCATTTTTCTGATAGTGACCATCCTAATAATGGGTGTGAAGTGATATCACATTGTGGTTTTAATTTGCGTTTCTCTAAGGACTAATGGTGTGGCGCTGTGGCATCAGCACTTATTATAAAATCACAAGGTCGGCGATTCAGGCCCACCAGCTGCTCCTCAGAAACCCTGTACAGGAACACTATGGGTCAGAATTGACTCAATGACACTTAACAACAACAGCAACAGTGTTGTGTGGTGTGGCGCTGTTGGATAAGCACTGGACTCTAAGGTTGGTTTGAACCACAAGGTATATGGTTCAAACTCAACAGCCGCTCCTCGTCAATACTATACAGGGTCACTATGAGTTGGAAAGGACTTGATAGTACTTAGCAACAATGCCTAATGATGTTGAACAACTTTTCGTGTGCTTGTTGGCCATTTGTACATCTTTGGAGAAATGTCTGTTTAAGTCCTTTGCCCATTTCTTGATTAGGTTGTTTGTCTTTTTGTTATTCAGTTGTAAGAGTAATTTTGGCTTTTTGGATATTTGACCTTTATCAGATACAACATTTGCGTACCAGTCATACTTTTACGTCACTGTGTATCTCTTCCAAATGGATCATTTATCTTCCAAAAAATCTTCTAGCAGAGAGCCTCCTGACCTCTACTTCTCTCGCGTAGGCACTGGGAAGAGAAGTGGTCTGGTGGTCAAACTGAATTGTCGGGCCGTCTCTTGAGACTAGGAGATCACCAACAGTTTGATAGAAGATAATGTACCCCAAACCTTCCTTCTTTGGATTATGACCCCTTTTACTAAAACATATTTCTTTAATAAACAAAACAAACACAAAAACCAGGTGCTGTGGTGTCACTTCTAACTTGTGGCTCACCCCATGTGCTCTAGAGTTAGGAATGCTAGCCAGAGGAGACCAGGAGCAAGAAAGTGAATCAAAATGAGAGAAAGTCTACAGATAATGTTTGCTCAGCTCCCTACGTACAAGTAGATGGAAAGGTCATCTCTGTAGCAGCCTTCACCTCCATGCATTTATCCTGCTGTCCCCATGATTACTGACAGACTGATTGCCAGACAGCCTGGCAGAACACAAGGAGGATGGCCTCTAAGATGTCACCAAAATAGCAGGAAGTGAGAAAGCTTCTGTTCCCAAGCAGAATTTGGCAAGTCTCAAGCCCACCGTTCCTAGGAACACTTGGGGCCATTGGATCTATAAAGAAAGCTTGAAAACGGTGCTTTCAATCTTTTTCACACAGACCACATGTAGAAAACAATATAATTGTACAACCCACGGAGGGTAAACTGAGGAGGTTTCTGGAGACTGGAGGCCCCGTCCAGCCCTGGGGATGGGAACTTCAGGAACCAATATCTTGGCAGGCTTGCAGCCCATTGATATGGTACATAGGTGGCAGGACACACTGGAGCACTTTTTCTAGGAGTCTGTGCTTTAAAGATGTTGGAGAGTGAACAGAGCTAAGAGGAAAGGTACAATGAATTCTGGAGTACTCGGATCCTATCACTGTGGCAGTGATGTTTCTTCATAATACAATTCCAGCGGTCAGTTCACTTTAGTGGCACATTGAAGTATTACAGGCCAGTAGCATTGCCTCCCTTCAAGAGAGGGGTCTTGCCTAATACTGATTAGGAATAATCAGGTGAGGCAGAGTTTCCATACCAGCAAAGGTCTATTAGGGCAAAAAGACTTGCAAGCTAGTCAATTCTGACTCATAGCGACTTTGTATAGAGTTTCCAAGGAATGACTGGTGAGTTTGAACCTCTGACCTCGTGATTCAGACCAGCCTTGCAGTCCAGAGCATTATCCTGCAGTGCCATACCAAGATAAAGACTTTGCTGGGGTGTAAAAGATTTTGGGTAGGGAAAAGCTATCACTTTTATTCATTGATACAGGCAGGAATTTCCTGGCAATGACCCATTTAGAAGGGGCCATGCTAATTGGGTGCATGTGAAGTTTCAAAGATGGATTCCACTGCAAAAGCGTCCTTCTGGTAAGAACAGACAGAACTTTTTCTGAAATGTAGAGCATGCGTGGTTCTTCAGGATTCTGGATTCAGAGTTCTCACAGGACTCACATTCTTCTCTGCCCCAGTAGGTTTGTCCCTTAAAGTTACGCCTGGGGCCCTAAGTAAACCAGTTTGACCTGTAAAATATCTCACAAGGAAGTAAAATTACAGATTTCTTGTGGGTGGTCTTTCTTAATGGCATGTCCCAGGATATGGTTGCTCAACTGTGGCCCTGGGCATGTCCTGCACATCTTCACTATTGCCCATGGAAAGAGGCTGTTGAACTTAACATTCCTTAAGACTTCAATTACATGATTTCAGTGAATAAGTGGCCCATGTTTAATTCTGACTTCTGGAGCCTTTTCCCACTGTCTCAGAAGCTTGGCTACAAGACATGAAGTTGGCTGTGCCTACTGTGGAAACAATACCAGCAGACCAGTTACGCCAGCATATGGGTGTGAGCACTGAACAGGCTGGAGCCTCTAAAGTAAGAACAGTCAAGCTTGTACTGATTATGTAGAAGGACTGGTAGCCTAGCCTTAGGTTTTTCTGCTGGATCTAAAACAGATCATTGAGGTCATGTTTAAAAATAACAGTAAAAGAGAATCAAGTAAGTGTGGCTGTATCCCCTGGATTTCTGGGTAGAGGTTCAAACCAGCGAACTGGACTTCAGTTTGGGTGGTTGGGGAGCTGGCCTGATAAGACAGGAACTTCACATTAAGAGGCATGGGCTCCTATCAGGGTTTGTGCGTCTGCATGATTGAAGCTTTAAATATAGTGAGAGGACGTGGGTTTCTCCTCTTAGCACTTTAAGAAGCGTGTGAAGTCCTGTCAGCCAGATTTCTTTCTTTTTAAAAAATAATTCATCCTTTTGTTGTTGTTGAAAATATACACATCAAACCAAATCAACTATTTCTACACGTATAGCTCACTGACACTGATCACAACCTTGGAGCTGTGCATACATTCCCCTCCTCCATTTCTGAGTTGTTCCTCTCTCATTAACATAAATTCACTGCCTCCTAAGCTTCCTATCTTGTCAATTTGATCCCATATAGATAGTTTTTTAAAGTGCATGAAGCTTAAATCTGTCAGGTTTCTTATATGTCTTTTGGACACCTGGGCAAGTAGTGTTTGTGTGACTGATTTATGAAGCAAAACTGTAGCTTTGGGGAGGAAGGAGCTGTGTATTTGAATGATTTGGTTTCTCCTACTTTACTATCGAAGGAGTTCTGGTAGCGTAGTGGTTACGAGTCGGGCTGCGAACCTTAAGGTCAGCGGTTCGAAACTACCAGTCCCTCCGCGGGAGAAAGATGAGGCTTTGTACTCCCGTAAAGATTTACACCCTCGGAAACCCTGTACAGGGTCGCTATGGGTCGGAACCGACTCGACGGCACTTAACAACAACAACAACTTTACTATCGAGGTTGCACACTGCAAGAGATATGTGTTGTTTCTATAAGTTTGCTAATTAAATACCTTAACCCCCACCCTCATCCCAACCGTAACGCATCAGAGAAACCAGCATCCTATTTTAAAGGTCACATTTTTCATTTTTCCTTTCTCATAATTGTAAATGTTATTTTCGCTATTCCCCATTGCACCTTATTTGAGTATCATGGTTTGGTTTTATATTTTTAATTAAGTTCACACTGCCTTTTGGTTTACTTACCTTTCCTTGTAATTGAAAACCTTAACTCCAGGCCCCATGCGTTCTTCCCAAATCCATCACTATTATTTTTATCTGTCATTACCATGATAGATGCCTTAACCTTAATAGTCTTGAAACATTCTCTTATGAGGTAGTAGTGACCTAAATACTAAAGAAAACAACCTTCATGTTTTTCTTGAGTAAAGTAAGAATTCAGAGAATAATTCAGAAAACATTTTAAGATAATTTATTCACCTCTGTGGTTAGTATTTTCAGTGGACTTTAACAGACAAAATTCTGTATAATGAAATTATAATAATTATTCGTTGTTGTTAAATGCCAGTGAGCCCTTTCTGATTCATATGACCCTGCAGAGGGCTCCCAAGGAGTGGCTGTTGTTGTTGTGTGCTGTTTAGTCATTCCTACTTGTAGGCACCCTGTATAGGGTTTCCGAAGAGCGGCTGGTGAGCTTGAACTGCCAATCTTGCAGTTCAAGCTAACTTTGCAGTCCAGCGCATTAACCCATAATGCCACACCAGAACTCCTAGAGAGTATGAAATTAAAGACAGAAGATTTGAACTTTCTATATAGCATGTATTTTGACTTTTAAGAAAAATCTTACTCTTTATATCTCCCTGTGTTTATTATCAGTTGAAATAAAACTTTGTTTATCTGCTTTCTGCTCCTGTAAGGATTTAAAGTCTCAGAAACCCTATACAGGGTCACTATGTGTCAGAACCTAGGGCACTTAACAAGAAAAACAACTCATTTTATTAGGACAATCACTAATGTTTTGAAAGTTTAAGATGCTGAAGGCACAATGTTGTTGTTGTTAAGAGCCATTGAGTTGGTTCCAACTCATAAGGGACCCTGTATGGGATTCCCAAAAAGTGGCTGGTGAGTTTGACCTTGTGGTTCAAACCGACCTTGCGGTCTAGTACTTTATCCTACAGAACCACACCAGGACTTCAAGGCAAAATAGTGGTAACCTTACTTCCTAACTAGAGAATCTGGGAGGTTCATTTGTATGTTAGTAACACCTCATATTTGCATAGTTCTTTGATCCTTAGAAGGCACATGTTTACTCTCACTATGCTTCTGCTTGGTCAGACATCATTGGTGATCCTATTTTTAAAGTGAAAAAGTTGAGGCCCATGGATGCAGAAGTCCACATAGTCACAGAAAAAGTTAGCATGATTGAGCTTTGGACCCAGGCCTCCTGACTCCTAACCTAACGCTCCTTTCACTTTCCATGTGACTCAGATACCTTCACCCATTTGTTGTGTGTAAGTCAGGAAGCTAGCACTTCATTCCTCACCCACTTAATGAAACATGAAAATAGAAACCCACTATAGCAAAAGCTGAATCTTAGGACACCATCCATTTGTATTTTGGTCTGGTTGAGAAACCAAAGAGGGGGTTTTCTGTTGTGAAAGGAATTGAATTTTAATGCTAGGATCATGTGGCCAAATACTACTTAGAAATTAGCTGTTGAACTGGTTAATTTGATAAGACAAAACATCTGTATGCCCTTGAGGTCTTTTAAAACGTTTTATTTAAGCACTAAACTTTTATTTAGCTAGTCAGACCTATTTGTTCCAAGAAAGGAAAGTATCTCACCTGGCCATTCGGGAGGCCACCTGTTACTTTCAAGAGTTACATGGCACTCCAGCTGAATAAAGACTTTTGAGAACGGGGTGGGGATGGGGGTAGAGGGCATCATGCCAGCTGTCCTCTCACATGGTGATGTGAGCCCTAGTAGAACTGCTGCTCATGGGGCCGAGGTCATAGGTTATCCTTGTCTGAGCTACAGAGTTCACAAAGACGCCATTGCACTGCCCAAGAAAGACTGCATCCACAGTGCTGGGCAGTGCCCACACAAATGGGTGACTTAGCTGTCTTGTTACCTCCTCCCCACAATTCCTCGCAAGTGATCTTGCCTCCTGCTTCTTAGAGAAGCTCTTCAACCTTTGCCTTGAGTCCTGTCCATAGTCCCACCCTCTGTTACTGTAGGGAGCCTGCCTCTCCTCTCCTCTCTCTTCTCTCTCCTGTGTCTTTAACTTCTTCCTCTGTGCTTGTGTGTCTCCCATCAGCATGTGAGTAAACTCAGGTCCTTAAAGAAGAAGGATAGCAGTAGCCTTCCCTCTACCTCACTTTCCTCTCTTCAGCTACATCTCCATTCTCAGCAAAATATTGAATGCATGGTCTGCCGTCTCCTCCATTTCCTTTCCTTCCATTCACTCCTCATCAGCATCCCTTCTCTTCTCATCCTAACCCCCATTCTGAAGACAATCTTTCCACAAACATTGACCATATAATCATGGATGACTTTTCAGTTGAACCCGACCACTCCTTGGAAACCCTATACAGGGTTGTTATGAGTAGGAATGGACTTGACAGCACTTAACAACAACAAACCACATTAGCACTTTTAGTCCAAAACATGGCTGTTTACTGAGCATTCCCTCTAGCATGTCACCTGGCATCTTCTGTGACAAATTAAAGTCCTTCCGTTTCTTATCCTGGTTCTTTTCTGGGGTTCTGTGTCATGGTAAATAGCACCACCATCCAGTCCTTTTTCTCTGTGATACTAGAAACAGTCTGGGTAAAAGAGATTTTTTTAAGGAGTTGTAAAGTTTAAGAAATTATAGCAAGGCAAGCTCCTCTATCATAAGAAAAAAATGTTTACCTTCTAAAAACCTTTTTGAAAAAGAAATAATCAGGTCTGATATACGTTTCTATTAAAATTAAACAAGTGCATGGTTTCCATTAGTAAGAACATGGAATGAATTGAATTAAAGTTTTTTAACTCTTAAATATGCCTTGCTCTCTAAATTCCATTCAAAAATGGTTTGGAAGGGATCATGTAAGTGTCTGTGTTGGCCTGCCTCCACCCTCAACTTCTATCCATCATTGATAGTCTCTTAATCAGTATTTTCCATACATAAGTTCACATAAAATTATACAACAAAATATAGTTGTTACCTGGCTCAGAGTATTTTGATTTTTTCAGAAAGAGTATTTTAAGTGAGGAATAAGGATATCACTGAGCCAGAGAGGGCCAGCGTTTTGAAGGGAGTCGTTGTATGAAGAATTTGTTGAAGATTTCAGGTTACAGTTTAATCATCATTACACTAAGACAGCAGTTCTCCTGGAATCCATGAATTATAGTTCCACCCCCCTTGATTTCTTTTACTTTATATCTGTGACTTTTTTTTTAATGCTAATGTGTTACTAATCTAATTTGCTGCACGTGAAAATAAGGTGGCATGAGATGATATTATTCATGGTCTGGAAGGCATACGATGGGATGGGAATGGTCTTTGTGTCAGGTGAGTGGTCTAGTTCCCCTGTGACAGGCACTAAAGGAGACCAGTACTGCCATATGATCCTGGACTTCTGTCTCTCCATGTGTGTTGGAAAATGCTAAAGAAAGCAGAGTACACTAAGGGGCCCTGCCTTTAACTTTACTTTTATCACTGAATATGATGTGTACAAAAGCCTCTTTGCTGATGGTACAGCAAAGCCTTTGCCAATCAAAGCTTGGAATCAGGAGAAGTTCCACAGAGAACGCAACCAAGCACTGGAGGCGCAGCAAGGTTGTGTATCATCTGAGCAAGTAGACAAAGCCACACCCAATGGGAAAGCCCATGGGAAATGGTCTGGTTGGCATTGGGCCTGAGTGTAGAAGGAAAAAATTGTGGAGTTGTTTCTCTACAATGGCCCCATATACTCAAGGCAGCTGAGATTTCTTCTAATTCTTGGAAGTAAGGTTTGGCAGAACAGGGTCCCTTCAGCTTACACATGGGTGAACCCATGGGTGTTCTTTAGTGTTCATTGTTTTCTGCATGTTGGAGACCATGAAGAAGTCATCTTTTGTGACCTCCTTCTCTAAAGTGCAGTGGTCATAGTCGTCTTTGAAATGGTGGTATAGTTTCTCTCCCAAGTACACATGCAGTGTTAAGAAAGCTTTGGTCATATAAAAAGTGGTCATAAAAAGTGGTCACATGGGACCTCGAGTTTGGCTTTGCTACTTTGGTGAAGAAAGTTCCATGTATCGTGGGAATATTTTTGCTTCCTACATCCCTGCTCAGTTTTGTTAAACCTGTTGGCCAGCAATGCAGAAAAATGTTTGCTGTACTGGCTGCCAGAAAAGTTGTCAATTTGGCCAGAGCCAGAACTCTAAATTTCACTTATTTAACCTTTTTAGGAAGGAGCTCTGGTAGTGTAGTTGTTACGAATCAGGCTGTGAACCGCAAGGTCAGCAGTTCGAAACTACCAGCTGCTCCGTGGGAGAAAGATGAGGCTTTCTGCTCCCGTAAAGATTTACAGCCTCGGAAACCCTGTACAGGGTTGCTATGAGTCGGAACTGACTCCACGGCACTTAACAACAACAGCAACAACAAACCTTTTTAGGAGATCTTGTCAAAACACAGAATAGATACTGAAATGCATTTGGACGACAACCCTGAGATTTCTGGCTCTCTAGAGGGCAGGTGTCCTGATGTGGTGCTACAGAATAATGCACTGGACTTCAAGGTTGGTTTGAACCACAGGATGGGTGGTTCAAACCCACTAACTGCTCCTCAGAAACCTATATAGGGTCTTTATAAGTTGAAACTGACTCAGCAGCACTTAACAGAGGGCAGGTGTGAGAAGTGTGTATGTATAAGTATGTTTTCAGAAAGGGAGACTTCTCACAGGGAGGAATTTGCCAGTGGTTTGGCCTATTTAGTGGTTGTCTGGCCCCTGGAATGAGCTCTGTCTTTCAGTTCAGGGCTTTGCCATCACTGTGATGGACGCTGCTGAAGAACTCCGAGCCCTTTTCCAGCTGCTGCGCTGCCTGGAAATGGAGACTGGAAGCAGGCAACCAAGTACATGTTGCTGGAGTTGGGAGTCACGTGGCCCTGGCAGCCTCTTCACAGGCAGAATCCCATGTTGTTGTTGTTAAGTGCCGTGGAGTCAGTTTTGACTCATAGCAACCCTGCATAAGGTTTCCAAGGAGCAGGTAGTGGGTTTGAACTGTCATGTGGCTCAAACCGAGCTTGCAGTACAGTGCTTATCCTACGACACCACACCAGGACTCCACAGAAAGATTTTGAAGGTTATTTTGGTTCTGACAGTCTTACATTGAAATTGTGGACCGAATCATCCCCTTCACGACATAGACAGACTCACTGGTGCTGCCCTTGCCACAGAGGGTCCTAGTGAGGTGCTCACAGAGAGCAATGCAAAGCGAATTTAATTAGAAAAGGTTTGGGGAATGTCTACGCTCCTTCACACACACCTATCCTAGCCTGGCAAACGGCCATGATTCTACTAGATATTATGTACCTTTTTAAATGAAAACAAAAATAGAAATCAACCTGATTGACTGGCCCCACCAGTAGCAGTCTACTAATTAGAAGCTACCTTCCCCCCCACCCCAAGTTTTTATTGTGAATTGAGTGATAGTTTACATAGGAGAACATCAATTTTACACTCATCATTTCATTGCAATGATTACAGTCCCCTCCTTGCATCATCATTCAAAAGTATTTGCTTCTGCTCCCTCTGTGTATTGTTATTTTTGGGGCGATGTACACAAAAACACTTAGGAATATGTCATCATTCAAACAACCAAAGGGCACATTCTGCAAGGCTGCCTCCTGGTCGCCAGCACACAGCCTTTCTCTTTCCATGAGTCTAGTGTCCTGAGCTCCTCTATTTCTCTGTGCCCTCATCTCTGTCTCCATCTCTGGTGTTGCTGCTTAATTAGAAGCTACTTTTAATATAACATATGCTTTTTGTTTCATCTGCACAATTCAGATTTGTTTTATTTTTTTTTTTTAGAAGCAGCCAATTATTTTTTAATATAAAGTGAGAGCGATAATTGTATTTATTTATGAGCTGTTCTTATATTTTAGGTGAAGAAAATGAGTTTCCAATGATGAAATTTATTGCTTGCAAAATATTGTGGTTATGTAACTTTTTACCAGATTTTCAAGAAAGGAACCAAACACTTGGCTTGACTGTTGTAGCAATTATAGCTCACTCTTTAAACCTTTTTAGAATATCCATAGTATCATTGCGGCGCTGTGGGATAATGCGCTGGACTGCAAGATCGTTTGAATTGCAAGGCTGGTGGTTCAAGCTCACCAGCCGCTCCTTGGAAACTCTATATAGGGTTGCTATGGGTTGGAACCGACTCAGTGGCACTTAACAACAACAAAAATAGTATCAGTATGTAGGTTGCTTACTAGTTTTTTATCCTTTTCTTTGGGGAGAATAAAAGGAGGAAGCTGAGGCAGGGTCCTTAGAAACGGAGGAGTGGATGCTGACCTCACACTTCAGGCCAAGCTTTGTCACCACCAACTTTCCTGTGCCTTGGCAACAATAATTCAGATCCCAGGCTCTGGGACAGCAGGACTGCATACTAACTTTCTTGGGCCTAGGCCATTTTTCCCTTTGTGGGCATGAAAATCATGTGTATTAAAAAGTCTTACAATTGTGTTGGTTTAAAAACAAAAGAACAAAGATTGGTATGTTAATATTATATGTTCATGCATTTTTATATAACCATAAAATTCATTTTTTTCCCTCCTGACTGTAAATAAATTAAAACATTTTTGTGGGCCCCTAAAAATACTGTTGTCCTGAGGCACTGTGTCTACTGTGCCCAGTGGGTGAGTCAGCTGTGATGTTTACAGTGTCTTCTGCCCATAGTTTTCCTTCTAAAATGTATGAGGAGGGTGATGGGTATACTAATAGACATGCTCTTTTTACCTTAAATCTATTGTTCATGAGTAAAGGTCATAGAAGTCATTAAGCATATTGTAAATTTGAATCTTGAAGAGAGAATTTTGCATTACATGGTGTGTACCTTATGTCTTCAGGTTAGACTCTTTGTGTTATAATTTTTGCAGACTTTTATCTTAAAGCTCCAGTCAAATTTGTTTTTTAAATTAAAATTGTATTATACCGATGTCAATAATTAATGCTTTACATATATATTTAACATATTTATATTTAGTTTACAGCATTTCAGGTTTATTTATGCTTGAAGATATTTTCAGTGGAAAATATTTTAAACTTTTTTCACTTAATTTATTCTATGACTATATGTACCTTTTAAAATTATTAAGTTATTTAAAAAATAAATTAGCTTACATAAGAAATTATATATGTCGTCCAGACACTGAGACATTTCTTATGGATACTTTACATAAAAATCTATTCTAAAAGATAACAGGCAATAATTTTTGAGTGGGAAATTTCAGAGTGGCCAGGAAAAGCATACTATAAAAAGAAACTGTTTGTTTACTTTCTACTCCACCCAGGCTAAAGCATCCATGTGGTTGTAGGCTTGGGGCAGACAGTTGGTAACTCAAAGTGTGTTTTTTTTCCCTTCTTTTTTACATTTGCAGAGCT
This sequence comes from Chrysochloris asiatica, assembly GCF_000296735.1. Taxonomy (NCBI): domain Eukaryota; kingdom Metazoa; phylum Chordata; class Mammalia; order Afrosoricida; family Chrysochloridae; genus Chrysochloris; species Chrysochloris asiatica. Next base: position 352,925 of record NW_006408546.1, on the reverse strand, counting down.
AAAGGAAAGGATCATCCTTATAACTTCTTCATCCTGTTTTCTTCGGCAAATCAAATGACTTATTTTTCCAGGCTGTTATCTGAGAACAGGCTTGGTCACTTTAATTTTAGAGTCCTTATCATCCTCTTTTCTACTTACATTTAATCTCAGCTCTACCTCATGAATGGAAATTTGAGATTGTGGGTTTTACAATGATTATACTCTCAAAACTTGTGGGTTTGTAGTATTAAATTTTCCTGTGTTTTTCATAGTACTTTATGTGGTCATAGTACTTATCTTGTCATTGTGTTAATACAGGTCTAGGTTACCATTTAGTTCTTGCGTAAACTTACCACCTAGGAAGGACACAGTTTCAGAGGACTGAATATTAACCAGCTAAGCCTTTCATTTTGTGTCATGGATCATGAGTATTTTGCAGAAGCCACGCAAAACCATGACTACAGAAAGACAGCTCAGTGATCTCAGGGGTGGGTCGTGCTTGAAGCATCTCCCACTATCAGTAAAGGACCTCCTGTTGCTTTGTTCATTCTATGACAAAATGTTAGGGCACTGATGGTGTCCAGTTCCACAGAGCACTGCTCTGGGGAGGGAGCTAAGTGCTTGCACTTCGGAGTCAGCCTGCTAAGGTGTGAATTCTGTCTCAGGATCATAATTAGTCACTGTTGTTTGTTGTGAAGTGCTGTTGAGTCATTTCCAGTTCCAACTCATAGCAACTCTCCAATGTCATAGCAACCCTCCTTGTTGTTAGGTGCTGTAGAATTGGTTCTGACCCATAGCGACCCTGTGTAGGGTTTCCGAGGAGCAGCTGGTGAGCTTGAACCACCAACCTTATAGTTCAAACAGCTTTGCAGTCTGGTGCATTAACCCACAGCACCACACCAAGACTGGGTAAATGGGTATAATAATGGGATCAACTTCACTGGGGTTTTGTGAAAACGATTGAAGTTGTGTATGTGAAGCTCGACCTTCAGTATGTATTGTTGTTTTTGTTGTTGTTAAGAGCCTTCGAGTCGGTTCTGACTCACAGCGACCCTGTATAGGGTTTAAGAGGAGCAGCTGGTGGATTGTTTCTGTATTAATTTACAAGATAGCTGAACTCCAAATTTATCTTTTCCAGAGCAATGCCCTGAGGTAGAATTTGGTCATTTGCTTCGCTGTGGGCTAATGCGTCAGACTGCAAAGTCGTTTGAACTGCAAGGTTAGTGGTTCAAACTCACCAGCTGCTCCTCAGAAACCCTGTACAGGTCACTATGGGTCAGAATTGACTCGACGGCACTTAACAACAACAACACTCATGAGGATTTCATGAAAGAAACGATTATTAATTTATGTTACTGTATTTCAATTCAGTCTGTTTCAAAACACATTTAATTAGTATTCACTACAGTTTTTACTTTAATGAGACCTAGTTTTTCCTATTATTCTCAATGATGTGTAAGTAAATTAAAGTGAGAATTTTATGTTGTGGACTGATTTGGCAATAGCGGCTTATCAATTCTATCCTATGTTTGACCTCCTCCCATCCTTTCATGGGTGAGAGAATGGTATGAACCCAACACCCTGCTTCAAAATTTATTAGTTTATGACCAATATTATTTTTTCCATATTGCTACCCACTTGTCCCCACTTGGTATTATTTTAAAGTAAATGGCATCCCTGAGGGCAGACCATGGTTGTTACCAAGTCTTGGAAATAGTCTAGAAGGGCTTGTGTTATCCACCTGCTGCACTTGGGCCAAAGACAGACAAATTTTGCTTACCGAAGAATGTAAGTATTTTTATGTGCTTTGTTTTCCTTAATAAAATTTAAAAATTGCTATTAATGCTGATGTTCCTGGGCTGAGTTATTGTTGCGATAAAATGTACACTGTTAACTCACAGACCTTTGCTGTTTCTTTATAGTGAGAATTCTGGGGTCAGAGTCTAGCTCTGCCGCTTGACTGTTGGGCAAGTTATATAACTTCTCAATGCTGTAACTTTCCCATCTATGAAAATGAAATGAAAAGAAAATTAGAGTGCTTTCTTCATAGGACAGCTGTGACAAATAAGATAATGAATATATTTTAGCGTAGGGTTTTGGTACACACCAAAGCATTCAGTAATATTATATATCATATCGTTGTTTGTATTCTTTCTTTTACTGTTTTCTTATGAAATACCTTATAGGATCATTGATTTAAGGTATACTGCTGTTACCCACAAAGTCAGCAATTTGAGTCCAGATGCTCTGTGGGAGAAAAATGAGGCTTTCTGCTCCCATTATGATTTACAGCCTTGGAAATTCTATACATGATCACTATGAGTTGGGACCGACTTGACAGCGTATAACCAACACTGCCACCAAACATGATGAAGTTCTGGTGTGGTGCTGTAGGATAAGCACTGGACTGCTAACCATGGTTCAAAACCACCAGCTGTTCCTCAGAAACTCTACATAGGATCGCTGTGAGTTGGAAACAACTCAAAGGCACTTATCAACAACAGTAACAGATAATAACTACTGAAGAGGATTAAAATAAGTATATTAACTTTTGTGTATCTTGGGGTTATAATTTGCTCACTGCAACTCAGACATGCTTCTTTTCTATTCTGTTACTTCTTTATATCCTATAATTGGTGTAATATTGTTCAAGTCCTCATTCTTACTTAGCAAAAGTCAGGAATGTATCCAAAAGTAATTGTGTCTTTTTGGGTTCAAATAGCTTATATTGGGTAATGCTGTCTCTTTGAGATATTTAAGAAATTTAAAGGTCAGGGTGGTTTCTTCCTCCTTGTAAGGAGTCTTCCCTTTCCATTCCTAAGAAACCATAGAATTGACCTGACTGATTGATTGCCTGCCACCATTGTTATTTGGGCATGGCTGCTATGACAGCTACCCATTTATCAACATTATACCCATAAGCTCTGTTTTCCATCTTGTTACCAAGATGAACTGGTACTGGTCCCACCCAAAGCCTGTCTCTCCACCCCTCTTGCCTACTCAACTCTTTCATACAGTAGTTCTCTCTTCTTCTGTAGCATCAGCTCTTCGTTGGTGCTTTTTCTGGCTACTGCTCAATTTTTTTGCCTCCCTTTGCAGCAAAATAATTTGAGAAGTTGTCTGTGCTCACCCTCCAATTCCTTTGCTCCTTAAACCCACTTCATTCAGGCTTTCTCTGTCACTAGTCACCAGAATTGTCTGTTAAGGTCTTGTTAATGTCACCAATAACCTCTAGATTCTTAAGGACTTTGGTCAGTTACCAGCCCTCCCTAGACTTCATCAATCGGTAACATTCAGCATGGTTGATTTTCCTCCATCTTTATCCACTTATATCCAGGGCTCTGTATTCTTCCAGTTTTCCTTTTTTCTCATTAATCAGACTTTTCAGTCCTCTTTGCTGATTCCGCCTCTGCTCTTTGAGTGCACAATATTGGAACAATCCCAGTCTTTTCTTTCTGCTCGCAGTCCTTGGTGATCTCATGATGTCTCATGACTTTAAGTATCATCTGTATGCCAATCACCGCAAAATTTATTATTTCTCCAGCTCAGCTCTCTTCTGCACTCCAGGATGGCATGTCCAACTTTGTATTAAACATCTCCATTTGGATGTTTCAGTTCACCATGCCTCAAATGCAACTTCCCTTCTTTACACCTAGCCTATTCCACCTGCAGCCATCTCTGCAGTTTAAGAGCACCTTCTTAATTTACAAACATCCTTCTAGTTGTTTAGGCTAAAAGGCTTGAAATCATCCTTGAAAGTTCTCTTTTATACCCCACATTCGTTCTATCAAGAAATCTCTTTGGCTCTATCTGTGAAATATATCTGGAACCTGAGAGGGTCATGGAGGTATTAATCTGTCATACAGACAGAAGTCAATATGGCTCTGATGTGAACACAGGTCTTTAGACTCCAAAGTCTTCAAACTCTTATTTTTCATTAATATGGCATACTAATTTTTATTTTAATGTCAGAGAGTGGGAGAGTAGAGAGATCATTCAGAATCAAAGGACAGAAAAAGAACCAAAGCATTTGTAGAATTTACTTTATCTGTCCCTCTAATTCTAAGAAATTTGAATCTAATTCATATATTAGATTACTTTGTTTTTTGAGCAAACTCAAGTCTTCAAGTAAGGGGAATTCAGAATATTCTTTTCCAATTACCCAAATGATCTAATAAGCTTCACTTATGTTGTTTGTAAGTGGAGTCTCCACAAGTTCATGCATTCAGAATTTAAATGGACAAGAAGAAATCTGAGTCTAATGACTGTCCAGTGTTCCTTATGACCAGTTTTCATGCAAAATGAAATGATTTCTCACTCTTTGTTTTTATGAAAAGTATGAGGGGGCTTCAGAAAGTTCATGGAAAGATGGAATTAAAAGATAATGAAATTTTTCCACAAACTTTGAAATTCCCTCCTATATGGATGTTTTGCTTAATAGACAAGTTGACCATTGGTTTTAGTGCATCCATTGCATTGTTTCATTTTAAAATATTTCATCTGGACTTGAATTTATGGAAATACTTAATTTGCTTGTCAATTTTCTAAAAAACTGTATAGTGTTTCAAAATTATATCACAATTATGAATGATTTTCAACCTTTGAAGGAAAAAATAGACACGGCTGAATGAACGTAAATAGGTAATATACTACTCTCTTTTGACATCGGTGTCATCATCAAAGCAAAAAATGAATCCAATTGGGTACAATTAAAGGTCTTTATGGTATTTCTTAGGCGATAATGCTTGCTCATGGTTTAACTTTTGGGTTATAGTTTGACTCCTCAGCTCTTTATTTTGCTAATTTGAGTTTGTTTTTATTTCCCCTCATAACACTTCATGGGTTGTATCAATTTGCTCTACCATTTTTCTCTGAAGGGAACTGAGACCTATTCTGATGTACAAGGTTGTGAGCAACATTGCTCAAAGGCCAAAAATAGATTTGTGGGCTCCTAACTGTGAGACCAGGTGTTCTTTCCACTGAGTTATTCTGCTTCCTTTGCTTTAAAAAATATCAACACACAATTCTGAATTATTGACTGTGAGGTGAACTCTTGTTATGTCTTTGGTATAAGGTTTGTTTAAACCCTTTCTGTTACAGTGATGTTGGAAGATGGCCTTCTCTTACCTCCTGGCCTTGTTCTCATGGCCCCCGCATCCCTCATTGTTTCTGCTACTGGTTAAGGTTCTTGGTACCTCATGCCCGGGTCATTTCAGGAATGAACCCTCCTTTCTCCTGTCTCCCTTGCTTTTTCCCAAATTATTTTTTAGATAGTTCCCAGATTAATACTGAGACAGCACTACTTTGTAGAATTCTTCACTCAGAATTCTCTGATAACCTTTGTACTTAGGTTTTTGGTCGAAGTTGCTGGATAGAAAATTGAGGTACCTTCAGCATACATCAATATATTGTATAAAGTTTTTGAGAGGATAATAGAGTGAATTATATATAGAGAGAAATAGACATATAATAGTGAGGTAAGAAATCTAGGCAACATTAATTCAACTTAATTTAATTTATGTGCTAATGTTATCTAGGAGAACAATGAGGGTCTTCAAAAGAATGTTTCATTTATCATTAGGATTATGATGCTGAATTCTGTTCTGACCTTATAATGAAAATTATGGTGTATTTTCATGATAAATTGCATTTTCAAGTTTTTTTCCTAAGTGGTCCACTCTCATTGGATTAAAATATGTAGATATCTTTATTTTTTAAAACAGACTTTTGTGAAGTGCCGACTAGTCAGTTGTGACTTATGGTAACCCTGTTTAGAGTTTCCAAGGAGCAGCTGGTGGGTATGAATCATTGACATGAAGTTAGGCTATAGTGGAAACTAACGACTAGACATTCTTAGATAGTTTTAGTCTTCTTATTGCAGATATCTGTGGTTTACAGATAAATTTAGAAAATTATCACTTAAAATTGTAAAACCTTAATTTCAGTTTGGGGGAAGAAAGTTCTTAGCCAGTGATAAAGCGGTATCTGTGGATATTAGAACAAAAATGATAGACTTTATAATGTAGTAATGAAAAACTAAAATAAACAAGACATCACATTAGTTAACATCCTCTATATGAGGTTAATGCTTTTGTATTGAGGGGTAGAAGTTACCTTTCATTGAAATCTTATATATTATCATCTTGCTTTTTTGATTTTCATTTTTTAAGGTGAGTTCTGAGTATTAGTATCCACACAATCACTTTATACTAATCTTTAACCAAATCCTGATATAAGGTAAGTCAGTCTGTGTTTGCTGTTAGAATTGCTGATGATTTTTAGCTCATATTCCATGTTAGACTTGTCTAGGCTATATGATTCATGGGTTTCTTAACATTGGCAACAGCTACTATTTTCCTGTAGTTTAGATGCATTTTCTTGCTGTATATCAAGGTATCTTTGACTAATATTTTTCCTTTTAATTTTATTACTTTGTTCTCTTTTTATTACCAATAGAAATTTCTTCTCATTGATTTGTTCAGTTATTTGGTTTTCATCATTTGAATCCTGGGAAACGGAATGTTTCTAAGGTTTTGATATCATATGGGTGGGGTAGATTTGATGTGAGAAGGGCGATGCCCTCCCATACCCACGCATCTCTCACTCACAGTTTTGTGAATGGGAGAGAGGACAAGTAGGAGGGAAGGTTACTGAGAAAAGAAGGGACACCCATTCAGCTTGCTTTCAGAAGCTGAGAATAGGAATACGTATCGTGAAGATACTCCACGTCCCACTTGCTTATACCTCAGAAAGTGATTCATGGACATACAAATAGTCTGCTCAAGTTTTTAATATTTTAAACTAATTAAATCAAAACATGCTTGGTAAGGCTCTTTAAGAAGCATTTTGTGTTTTGATCTGACTGAAAGTTTTTTGTTTTACTTTTCTGCAGATTGCAACCTACTTTAATATTGTTGTTGTTGTTGTTAGTGCTGTAGTATAAATTCTGACTTACAGCAACCTTTTATAGGGTTTTCAGGCTATCAATGTTTGTGGGAACAGAAAGGCTCATCTTTCTCCTACAGAGCAGCTGGTGTGCTCGAACCATTGATCTTGTGGTTCTCAGTCCAGTGCTTATCTTACAGAGCTACTGCACTCCCCTTTCATATGATAACAGCCAGAATTAACAGAGGTTTAGTTTTCTCAGTCAACCTGCTATCCTAGATACATTTGAGGAAGGATAAGAAATATGGACTGTGTATAAGATTATTCTATGAATACCTAGCTCTTTTCCTTTTCAAACTAGTTGTTTCTCTCCAGTCTTGATCAAGAAAGTTGAACATACCTAGGTTCTTTTGAGGCCAATGTGTTTTTGTAGTGGGTTTTTATAATGAACTGGTTCCTGCCTCTATTTGAGAGTGCCTTTCCTGCAGCATTGTAGGAACACAAAAAGAAAATGGTCCGTAGGGGTGAGAATTGGTTAAGAAGAAAGTAGACTTTGAACTATTTCTGATGAAAAAATATATTTTAGAGTTTGACATCCAAATATGCCACTTTCAAAGTTCCAGGAATATGTTATTGCCAAGAGCATGCATCTAGCATGTTCTAGAGAACAGTCTGAAATCAGTAAATTGATATCATGTGTATAAAGAGTCAAGGAGCTCTGGTAGCATAGTGGTTATGAATCGGGCTGCTAACCTCAAGATCAGCAGTTCAAAACTACCACCTGTTCCGTGGGAGAAAGTTGAGGCTTTCTGCTCCCGTAAAGATTTACAGCCTCGGAAACCCAGTACAGGGTCACTATGAGTCGGAACTCACTCTACGCTACTTAACAACAACAACAACAACAACATATAAAGAGTCAGAGTCCTGGTGTGGTGCTGTGGGTTAATGCACTGGACTGCAATGTCGTTTGAACCACAAGGTCGGCAGTTCAAGCTCACTAGCTGCTCTTTGGAAACCCTATATGGGTCAGAGCCAACTCGATGGCACTGAACAACAACATATGAAGAGTCATGGAATCCTGGTGTGGCACTGTTGTGTAAGCACTGGACTATGAACCACAAGGCCGGAAGTTCAAACCCACCAGCTGCTGCTCAGAAACCCTGTATAGGGTCACTATGAGCTGGAACCACCTTGATGGCAGATAATAACAACATAGAAAGAGTTGCCTCGTTGAGATGGATTGACACAGGGCTGCAGCACTGGGCGCAAACAAAATGATTGTGAGGATGGTGCAGGACCGGGCAGGGCTGCTATGAGTGGAAATGGACTCAAAGGCAGCTAACAAGAACAAAGAGTCAGGGAGTCCTGGTGGCACATTGGTTAAGCATTCGGTTAGTAGTTAAAAAGTTCATTTGAACCCACCAGCTGTTCTGTGGGAGAAAGATGTGGTAGTTTTCTTCCATAAAGACTTACAGCTTTGGAAACCTTAATGGGCCATGCTAGTCTATCCTATTGGGTCTCTGAGTTACAGTTAACTTGGTGACAATGGGTTTGGTTTGGTTTTGGTGTAAAAAGAGTCAGATGGTATTGTGGCATCAAATGAATGTTCTTCATATAACTATGTAGTTATTGTTAAGTGTCATCAAGTCAGTTCCAACTTATGGAGACCCTGTATGGAGTTTCTGAAGCTTTACATCTTGTGGGAGCAAAAAGCCTCAACTTTCTCCTGAGGAGTGAATGTGGGCTCGGACCGTGGACCTTATGGTTCACAGTAATCTTTTCATTTCGGAAGAAAAATCCAAATAGTTGATGAACGTTTGGAATCACTTTATCAATTCCTTAAAGAGACATAATACAAACATATTATCAACAGAATGTTGAAGGATAAATGGTAGTTAAAATCCTGTATTTTTGCTGTTTGGTGTTTAGGTCTGTACGGTACCTTATATCATAGGCACTCTGCTCTCTTTTATATCTTTTATAGTTCTACATTAGCCATCCTGTACCTCATAGGGGGAAGGAACAGATTGTGTTTTCTTTCCCTGGTCTCCTTGCCTCCCAGTAGAACTAGGTGGAAGCTGGGTGCCTGTGACTTAGCCTCAGGAGTCCGGAAGAGTCACTTCTGATGCAGTGCTTTAGTTACAAGCATATCATAGGCCAGCCAGACACAGGAGGGAAGAATTAGACCCATTTCTCAATGGAGGGTTTGGCAAGGTCACACTGCGGGATAGGAGACATTGTGACAGTCATATGGGGAACTTATGCAAAAGAAGGAACTACAGTCATCTTAATGTTTTGACTCCATAGTTCTAAATTACTGTTTCCTTTTATGAATTCCTCATATATCTCATAATTTGAAAATTTAGTATTATGTAAAAAAAGCATTTGTATGATTGCTGGAATATACCCTCTTTTACTTACATGGGCTGGTGTCTAACCTGTGTCTTTGATATAACTGCTTAAATTAAAGGAGGACTGGTCAACATACTCTGTGTTCCGTAGGGTACAGAATCATTCTGATTTTTCTACATTTGAAGAAAAGGCTTGTAGCCTAAATCTGAGAAACTAAAATACAGGGCTATGAAATTGTGATAGATTAATATAAGGAAGAGCAGTGGTCACTATACACTTACATATTCAACAAGAAGCCATTTAAACCTGGAACATGGAAGGACTAAAATGGTAAAAGCAGTGGATAGTTTTGTGTGTGTTTTTGTGAATCTGATAATTTAAGAAACTTGTTACTGAAAAATTGTACCTTGGTAAAGAGTGAAAAAGCTAACAATTAATCACCAAATTCCAATTTGAGTCTCAGTGATAAAATAATTCCTCTGCTCCTATTCATGGTTGTTGTTAAATGCCGTTGAGTTGGGTCCGACTCCTATGGCCCTTGTATAGGGTTTCCAAGGAGAGACTGGTGAGTTTGACTTCTTTATGAAACTGCAGTTAATTTACTAAATTAGAAACAAATTCTCATCTCTATAGATAATGTATGAAAACTTCCCTTATCGCTAATAGCTGTGCTGATTCTAAGTAGTATGTTCCAGTGAGAGGAATATGGGTTTTTGGCAATAGCTTCATGTTTCCTAAAAGGTAAAAGTAATGGAACAGAATTGTGTTCCATAGAGTACAAAATCATTCTGATTTTTCTACATTTGAGAAGACTAAACTTTACTGTGCTGATTTTCGACTTCTTCATGTGTTCCTCAGGGGTTGGGATCTCTTACAGCTCTATAAATCTATACCTTTATTGCTCTTTACATAACACTGGCATAAGGCAGTTATATGGGAACTCAAAGGTAGTATTAAACAACGAGGTACAAAGGTCATTC
>NW_006408546.1:331301-342529 GCF_000296735.1 Chrysochloris asiatica | reverse complement strand
GGAACTGACTCGACGGCACTTAACAACAATAACAACAACAACAAAGATCATTCAGTTAAGTTTCAGAAAGTTATTAAATCCTAATCACTTTATGCTTGGCAGCATACACAAATATGTATTAACTAATCCCCAAAGTAAAACAGAAATACTTTAGGAAAACTTTGGATTAAATAGATGATTATTCTAAGAAATAGGGCCTGATTTGTACATTTAGAGCATTTCAAATCATAGTGAAGTCATTACTGGTGTTGTTGCTAAGTGCTATGGAGTTGGTTCTGACACATAGAGACCTCCTGAATAGTGTTTGCTTGCAGTGAGTGGCTCGTGGTTTTGAACCACCAACCTTTTGGTTAGCAGTCCAGTGCTTATCCTACAACACCTCAGCATTCCAGTCATTAAACATGAAATATTTTAGTTAAGATTTTTACTTTTACTCATTTGAATAAAAAATAAATTCATTCAATTGGAACGAAGTATTGAATTATTAATAACAAGTCAATGGGAAATAGTGCAGTGAAGGTTCTGGGACTTTTCTTGTTCGTTTTGTTTTTCTGAGTGTTAGCAGTGCTTATGTTTACTAATACCTAGTTGGAAGTATATGGTGGTGGTAGTGTGCCGTGGAGTCCGTTCCGACTCATTGCATCCCTAGGTAGGGTTTCCGAGGCTGTAAATCTTTACAGGAACAGAAGAGGCTCATCTTTCTCCTGCAAAACCTCTGGTAGTTTTGAACTGCTGACCTTGAGGTTAGCAGCTGGACTCGTAACCATTATGCTGTAGGCTTTGTATTAATTTTGCCTACTTTGGTTATATGCCAGAAATTTGTTTATTTTGCCTGTGTTTTCAAATGTATTCACATAATATTCATCAGTTCACTTTGTTCATTCCACTGGGTATATAGGTATGTTTCCCTTTTCATTACTAGTATTGATTTTTTTTTCTATTTTTTTCTTCATCAAGCTTGTCAGAGGCTTATCAGTTTCATAGTCTTTAAAGAACCAATTTGTAGCTTTGTTGATTTTCCCTATAACATTTCTTTCTATTTCATTAATTTCTTTTTCTGTCTTTATTTCCTTCCTTCCTTTTTTTTTTTATTTGGAGGGGGTGTATTTTGCTATTTTTTCTGATGTTTAATGTGGTGTGATTAACTAATTTATATTTAGTCTTACTTTAAGGTACTCATTCTGTGGTTGTATATTTGGTTTTCTTAAAATACATCATTTTTATGGTTGACCTCTTTTGGAGTCTAGTTAAGTAGATACCTTTCTTTGGCAATGACTTTCTTAGAGTAAGAAATAGTCTTCTCGGCTAGAAGCATACAAAATACATGTTCTTTTCTGGGAATTCTCATCATTCAGATTCTATGTATATGGACTTTAAACTGGTATTTTCTAGAAGTTATGGAATCAGAATTAGCAAAGCAATTGCAAATTTATTTAGCATCTTCTAGAAAATACCAGTTTAAAGTCTGTATACATTGAATCTGATCAATGATGATTACCAGGAAAAAACATTTGGTTTGTTGTTGTTAAGTGCCGTTATGTCGATTCCTACTTATAGCAACCCTGTATAGGGTTTCCAAGGAGCAACTGGTGAGCTTGAACCACTGACCTTGCAGTTCAAACGAGTTTGTAGTCTGATGCATTAACCCACAGAGCCACACCAGGACTCCAGAACATTTGGCACTACTACCCATGTATGTGGAGTCCTGGTGTGGCATTGTAGAATAAATACTGGACTGCAAATCACAAGATCTGTGGTTCAAACCCACCAAGTGCTCTTTGGAAACCTTACACAGTATCACTATGAATTGAAATAGACTCGACAGCACTTAACAACAACAGACCATATTTGTGGAGTCATGATGCGGTGCTGTAGGATAAGCCCTGGACTGGCACCAGAAAAGTCGGCGGTTCAAACCCACCAGCTTCTCCTCAGAAACCTCATATAGGGTCTCTATGAGTCAGAACCAAGTCATCAGCATTTAACAACAACAGCGTCTTCATTGTGTAAGAAATCTTAAACTATAGTGACCACACAGTCAGAGGACTGATGATATATTAAAAATGTGATTTGCTTGCTTAATTGCTCCTGAGACTTCTGAGAAATATGAATTGGTGAATCTCAACATCCGTTTTTTACATGCTGCTGAATATCTCGTAAAGGGTAAGATCATTGAACTCATGAGCCATGAAGAATCTTTTGAAGAAAATATGCGGCTAGGCTTCCCTAAGGGGAGATCTTATTTCACCAGGCTTGCAGCATTCCTCAAAGGCTTGGTAATGATCTGGAGGAGCAAATCATGAGATGTATTTTAGAAACATGTAAAGTAGATGTATAGCCAAGTTTGACAGAACATGTTTCTAAATTCCCCAAATATCAATAATTTCACATACAAGTGCAAGTTTCCTTTTCTCAAGCCAGGTGCAAATCACTTTAGCATGATCTTTCCAATATCCCATTCTACGAGTAAGGCAATCTTTAGGAAATACTGTGGATGTTGTTGTTAGTGCCATCGAGTTGGTTCCAACCAATAGTGACCCTGTATAAGGTTTCCGAGGAATATTATGGTAGCTGTGTGTAAATCTCATCTAAACTGCTTTTTTGGTAGCTGTGGGAAAAACAAAGTTGAAAATGCTTTGATTTTAGTAGGTTGGTTGAGGTCTACATATTTTTAGCAGCACACACACACACAAAGAGAATGTTGCTTGCAATTATTTTTAAAGAATGTGATACAACAAAAGCTATTTTTAATCTGTGGCAAGGTAGGAGGAACATTTATGCTTTTTATTAGTTAAAAAGTTTTCAAATTAATGCCAATGAAGCAGAATCTTTACTGTTAGGAGAGTTTTGCAATACAGTTTTTGTTATGTTAAAACTTATTCAGACAGGATTTTTGTATTCAGAATTCAACACAGTGATTAAGACTTTGTAATAGAAATGCTAAGTTAAAACCTATTTTTAGCATACAACCCCTTTCGTAGCAGAAAAACAATTTGAATTTTTACAAAAGTCTATAAATGGTAACCTTAAAAATCTAAAAGTTCTTCATGGAACTTTCTTTGGTAATGTACTGTGTCTCTTAACCCAAAAAAAGATTACTTCCTTTGTCAACATGCAAGGATTTCACAATTCCGCCAAATATTGCTTTGTTGTTGTTAAGTGCCTTAAAGTCGTTTCCCATTCAAAGTGAACCCTGTATTGAGTTTCCAAGGAGTGACTGGTGGGTTTGAACTGTCAGCCTTGCGGTTAGCAGTCCAGTCTACAGCAGCACACCAAGACTCCAAATAATTGCTATGTTGTTGTTACGTGCCATTGAGTTGGCTCTGCACATAATGACCTTGTATAGGGTCTCTGAAGCCCTGGTGTGGCACTGTGGGTTAATGCACCAGACCGCAAGCCCATTTGAACTACAAGGTTCACAGTTCAAGCTCACCATTTGCTCCTCGGAAACACTATACAGGGTCGCTATGGGTTGGAATCGACTCGACGGCACTTAATAACAACAACATAGTGTCTCTGAGGCTGTAAACCTTTGTGGGAGCAGACAACCTCATTGTGCTTCCACAGAGCAACAAAGAAGTGGGCTTGAACTGATAACTTTGTGAGTTGCAGTCCAGTCCTTATCCTGCAGAGCCACTACTTACAGAGGACAGATTTGAGAACTATATCTTCTTATGTATGTGTTTGTTTATATTAGATGTTTAAAATGGATATTAGGCATTATTGAAATCTGCTCTGCAGGTACAAGAGTAAAACAAAAAGTATTGCAACAAAAGTATAGAAACCTTTATTAATCACAAACATCAAAATATGTGAACCTATGGCTTCTCGGTATATCCTCCATTTAGGTCTATATGCTTCTGAAAGTTGTGTTTTCATCTCTCTAACCCTTCCCCAAGGATTCTGCACTTGATTTAGTCCGTGCCAAAATGGCAGTTTTGACATCCTAAAGGATGTCAAACTGCCTCAACCAGGCAGTTTATGACTCTACTTGTGCAAAACCTGAAGGGTTAGTGAGAGGTGAGAGCGTAGAGACATCTCAGGACTTTCCTGGACATGCATGTGATCTTTTAGATTCCAAACAGTATGTTAGGATTTTTAAAGAACTTGTTCCCCAAAACATCTCATCTCATTAGCTAGTGTTTCCTCCCCAAGTTTTTTGAGTAATATATTATTTTCTTCAGCTGTTACCCATTACCTCAAGAGGGATCAATTGATACATTTACCTTGGAATGGTTTTGACAACCTGTCCTCTATTCCCTACCTCAGCACTGAGAGTTCTTCCTTAGGCAACATTAGGGAAAGCTCTTTGAGCTGGTCCTCTAGGGAGCCACAAGTCAGGTCAAAATAAACAAGCACAATTCGTTAAGAATAGGGTCCTTTCTGCTCCATCTGGTACTGGTATCTCTACTGGGAATACAGGTTATTGTTCCATGCTGAACTGGGGAGAGAGGGCTAGGATCAAGGTAAGTTAAAATGTTGAAAAAATTCTTGGTTACTGCTGAAAATCAGCTCTTTTTCTTTCTTTCTTTAATAAGTATTCCTCTGGTTGCTGCATGCATTTGTTAAGTTACCTGAGTGCAAAAAAAGTTTATTTTCACTATTTAAAGTTTATTTCTTTCCTTTTGTGGAGGGTCTCCTCTGCCATTTTTGCTGACATCATTTATCACCTGCCTTTGGTTTGTGTAGGCTGTGATCTATTTTAATATATTTGTGCTGTTTAAGTGCCGTCAAGTCGGTTCCGACCCATAGCGACCCTGTATAGGGCTTCCAAGCAGCAGCTGGTGAGCTTGAACCACCAACCTTGCGGTTCAAGCTGACTTTGCAGTCTAATGCATTAGCCCACAGTACCACACCAAGATTCATTTCAATATATAACTGCCTAATTTAACATTCATTGATGTACAGTCTTTCTTGATGGATCTTTTTCACTGAAACATATGGACAGATATACTCTTTGTATGTATGCTTATGATATTACATGTATTGTTTATTTTAAAACTGTATATTCACTTAATAATCTGTATTCTACAGGCATATCCAGCATGATTCTATTCATTTTACACATTAATATATCTTAAAAATTCAACTGATATTTTACTTAAATAAGATTCTCTTGCATCACAATAAATAAAGTTGCTTAGATCCTCACTGGTGCTATAATAACCAACAATTTTTTTAGAACGTGTCTGACTTATAAATCAATAGTGTCCATTGCACACATTTATATGTGTTATTTGATTGATGGCTGTCTCTCTTACTGAGTCTGAGAATCCTCTACTTCAGAGACAGCACGTATTTTTAGTTCCCTTTGTATCTAGCACTAGGCCTGGTGCCTGCCACACAGTAGGTGCTCATGAATCATTTGTAGAATAAATGCATACACACTAGGACTTCAGATGAAGACCGTGGAATGAAGATGCATAGGCTTCACCTGCTATCCAAAAGGGTTTCCAAGGAGCAGATGGTGAGCTTGAACTGCTGACATTGTAGTTCAAACGACTTTGCAGTCCGATGCATTAACCCACAGCGCCATACTAGGTCTCCGTATTCTCATTACAGTCTTTGTTTTTTGTGGCTACTGAAAGTAGTGAAAACTATGCCCTTTAGTATTTTAATACCTAAAAGAATCCATCTCTTTCAATTGCTTCCAGTTGCACCTATCAGGACTATTGTTTTTCCTCTTGAGTTTAAATCTAAGGTCATTCCATTTCTATAACAAAAAGAATGGATTCTAAATTAGAAGCCTAGAATTTTAGAGTTCCAGGCATTGGAACTGCTGTGTGAGCGAGTTAGTTTTTTCCAGAACCTATAGTCAATCTCTGAATGCCTTTGCCACTTTGACTGGCACCGAACCTGATGAATAGAATAATAGATTTCCCCTCCGCACGGGACAAAGGTCTGCCAGTGCCATCCCTGTAAGTCAGTGGTTGGAAGTTACTCTGATATTCTTTTTTTTTTTCCTGATACTCTTGAAGCAATGATTTTTTACTGTATACCTACAGGTTAGAACTTCAGATTTTGCTCTGATTTATGTTGTTGTTGTTTTCATTTATATAGAACTTACATCAACAGAAAACAATTCTGTTTTTTAAATGTGAGATGACCTGAGTCATTGTGGGTTAGTCAGCATTTCCAACTAAAAATTTAAATCCTGTTAACGTGAAATTTTTTTTTTTTTTTGTCATTTCAGATTATAAACATGAGCTTTGAAGTTCTTTTTTTTTTTATAGCAGTTAACCTCATGTGCTTTTTTTTTCATATTGAGATATAATTCATTTAGCATAAAATTCACCTTTTTATAGTATACAATTCAGTGGGTTTGGGTATGTTCATAAAGTTACACAGCCATCACCGCCATCTAATTCCAGAACATTTTCATGTCTTCAGAAAGAAACACCTAACCCAGTAACTGTCACACCTCCACCCCCACCCAGACAGCTCCTTTTTGTTGTTGTTAAGTGCCCTCTACTCAGTCTGACTCATAGGGACCCTGTATAGGGTTTCTGAGAAGCAGCTGGTGTGTTTGAACCCCCGACCTTTCAGTTCAAACTGACCTTGTGGTCTAATGCTTGTCCTACAGCACCACACCAGGACTCCCCCTAGGAAATGTGTTGTTGTTAAGTGCTGTTGACTCAGTCCATCTCATAGTGACCCTGTTTAGGGTTTCTGAGGAGCGGCTGATGTGTTTAAACCACTGACCTTTTGGTTCAAACTGACTTTCACACTTATCCTACAGCACCACACCAGGACTCCCTGACAGTTGCTAGCTGTAGCCTTTTGTGCTTGGCTTTTCACTTTAGCATATTTCCAAGGTTCTGCTATGTGGTAGTATATATCGATACTTCATTCCTTTTTATTCCCTAATCTTCCATTGTATGCATATCCCACATTGTGTTTATATGCCAGTTGATGGACATTTGGGTTGTTTCTTTTTTTTTTTCTTTCCTGACTCTGACTGTTATGAATAATGCTGTTATGAACATTCACACCCACATTTTTGCGTGTATACATATTTTTATTTCTCTTTAAGTCTATACCTACGTTGGTAATATGTTAACTCTATGCTTGATGTTTGAGAAACTGCCAGATTGCTTTACAAGCACAATGTTCTTTTGAATTGAATGTTTCAAGTTCACAAAGTTAAGGAGTAGGCCACATTTCTATAAACTAAGTATTTCAAATACTAACAGTTTCCACATAGAGTGTCTATATGAAATAGGAACAAAGTTAAAATTCTTTTCTTTTGATCCCCCTCCTCAGGGCTTCCAAGTGTTACTGCCATGCTCATCAGAATTAAGTCTGTATGATAAATGGCATTTCTGTTAACCAAGCAAGCACTGTTGTTGTTGTTGTTGTTAGGTGCCATTAAGTAGGTACCAACTCATAGCGACGTTTTGCATAGCCGAATGAAACACTGCAAGTATAGACCCATCATTAATAATGTCAAACACTCTAGAATTTGACATATGCTGGAACTGGCTCTCCTGCCTCCTAGCAGTGTCACTTTGGGGAATAACTTCCCTTCTGGAACCTCAGTTTCTTCTCTGTAAAATTGGATTAATAGTGGTATCTACCTCCAGGTGTTCTTGTAAAGTACTAAATGATATCATGTATGAAAAGTACTTGTCTGGCACTTCTCATGTCTTCAGTAAATGTTGTTAATTTTGTTATTACGTAGCATAGTGGTTACGAATTGGGCTGCTAACCTCAAGGTCGGCAGTTTGAAACTACCAGCTGTTCTTCAAGAGGAAAATGAGGCTTTCTGCTCCCATAAAAATTTGCAGCCTCGGAAACCCTGTGCAGGGTCACTGTGAGTCGGAACCAACTCCATGGCACATAACAAAAACAACAATTGTGTTCATCTATAACTGCAAAGAGCTTCTTTGAAAGAAGAAATTTATGTTTTTAAAAATGCTCTCTGAGCTCGACTTGTTGTTAAGTACTGTGGAGTCGGTTCTGAGCTCGACTAGAGGAAGATAAATTTGATAAAAGAACCAAGTGTAAATTGCTACAATTTGATGAACTTGACCTTCATTTATGGATGTAGTAGCTCAAAATATCAACCAAGAGGAGAAGCGTATTCACATCAAGGATCAAGCCTATCCCCTTGGTATACAGGGTTGATAGGGATGGACAACTTAGACATTGACTGCCTAAAATGGGGTGGGAGAGCAGGTTATAAAGGCCCAAAGTAGCTGCCTTACAAGTTTCCAAAGGGAGTTTAGTTTCAGAGTGTGCAGTGGAAGATAGAATCCCCACTGAACAGTTTTCATCTTGTTTCGACAGGTCTGGTGAAAGTCGGGGATAAGATTTTTACGATTCGATTGTGAGTAACTGTTATCATGACTAATTGTAACTGTCACAGCTGTAATGGTGGAAGTTTTGTAACATAAAGAGGGGAGTAGTTAATCATATATTCCAGGAGGAGAGGTCCCTAGGACCATCATGGGAGAATAGCATGAGCAGAATGTGAGACCTTATCCAGAGAAGTAGTGACACCACAGATGGAGGCAGAGATGATGACATGGAGAGATAGAGCAGCTGAGGACTCTAGACTCATGAAAAGACAAAGCTTGTGTGCTGGCGGCCGGGAGGCAGGCTTGCAGAATATGCCCTTTGGTTGTTTAAATGATGATATATATATATATATATATATTTCTGAGTGTTTTTGTGTACATCAAAAACAAAACAAACAAAAAAAACCCAGAAGGAATAGAAGCAAATACTATTGAATGAAGATGCATAGAGGGGATTGTAATCATTGCAATGAGACGAAATATGATAGGATGAGTGCAAAATCTCCCATGTAAACTATCACTTAATTTACAATTAAAGCTTGAAGAAGAAGAAGAAAAAAAAAATCTCTCTGAAACTGTTTGGAAAAAAACAACCTGTAACATATTGATGAGAATGTACCCTACCAAATAAAATATTTATATCATTTGTAATCAAAACCATTTTTTGATTACAGGGGAAGGAAGAATTGGGAGAGGCAGTTGAAAAAACAAATCAATTTGAAATTACTCTCTGGTAGTTATTATTCATTTTACCCTTGATGTATATTAAAATTAAAGTAAAGCAGTTTCCTTTTCTTTTTTTTTTTTCCCTGAGGCAAATGAAATTTGGGCACAGACAAATGTTTTTCAGCTAAAATGAAATATCAAACAAAATCATCATCCCTTTTAATACTACTTGAAAAGCTAGCCTTTAAGAAAGAACCGGGTAAACCAGAATGTTTGCAAATCATTTGGTTGCACAACTGAGTCTCAACTGCCATCTTTCCTTTAATTTTGTCTAATTTTTTTATAGTTAGTGACCAAACCAAGTAAATTTGAATTTTTCTCTCACCACTGCCTTGTAAAATTATGCTACCAATGTATTGTAATTAACTTACATAATAAGTGGTTGAAGATAAAAACTGAACATAGCCACAAAGGTTAGGAGATATTCTGATTAGAATTGAGATGTCCCATCAGGAGTATCTTGGTATGTTTGAGACTGTTGGCCTCAGAAGTTTTAGAGATGAAAGGGTCCTTGGTAATAAAGATCAGTTTTACACGGTGGTTTTTCAATGCTGTTAACATTCTGTGATGATAATTTTTTGTCAAGTGGCTGTTCCGTGCATTGTAGGATGTTTAGCAGTATTCCTGGAATCTCCCTGGTGAGGCACTGAGGGTTAATGTGCTAAACTGCAAGGTCAGTTTGAACCTCAAGGTCGGCAGTTCAAGCTCACCAACCACTCCTCAGAAACCCTATACAGGGTCGCTATGAGTCGGAACCAACTCAATGGCACTAAACAACAACAACCCACTAGGTATCAGTAACACACCCCACCCAGTTGTGTCAACCACCTGACTTTGCCATATATCCTCTGGGGACACAGAGTTGCTCCCTCATTGGATACCACTGGTCTGGCAAGGTCTGGCAAGGTCTGGCAAGGTCGGTTTTGAACCACAAAGTCAGTGGTTCAAACTTGCCGCTCTTCAGAAACTCTATACAGGGTCGCTATGGGTTGAAAACGACTCAATGGCACTTAACAACAAGAGTTGTCAAAGTGGGTATCCTAAGGAATACCACTGACTCTGGAAGGCCTGGAATGCTTCTGGAAAAGATGATTTGATGGTGAAATAAATGGGAAAAGCCATATTTAGACAATAACAACAATAAGACATCGGAGTGTTTCCTCTGGTGATACTATCGTGAATTGCCAAGAGGAGAGCCTGCAGCATATTTCAATTTACATGACTAAAAACCCTTTTGTCAAGGTCAGCTTACACAGACTGGGACACACTTCTGTTCTCCTGATCCAGTGCTGTTATTTTCTAGGGATTTGACCAGTCTAAGGCCCCACATAAATTTCATAATTGCTAAGAGAGCATGCACTTGGTACGTTAGACACTGAAGAGATGATGACATTACACAGGAAAGTTAGACAAATAGCCTGGTATCAGCAACACAGGATGCATAGTGTTAGGAGAATTGTTATGCAAGAAATCTTCAAAAAGTTCATGAAAGATGGAATTAAAAGATAAAAATGAAAATATAAACTTTCTTTCTCAGCATAAACTCTAGCAAGTTAAAAACACTTTTGTAAATGATGACACCAGCTGTTTAGTCCATCCTTAAAGTACCGAGGCAGAGCACATTGGCTCCATATGATAAGTACTGGACTGTGAAGTGAACCACAACGTCTGTGGTTTGAACCTACCAGACGTTCCACAGCAGAAAGATGAGGCTTTCTGTTCCCTCGAAGATTTAAAGCCTCAGAAATCCTATATAGGGTCTCTGTGAGTTGGAACTCACTTAACGGCACTTTACAACAACAACAAAGTACTAAGGGTCCTGAGAATTTAACCATGTCAGTGTACTCATTTTTGCATTATTAACTGAAGAAAAATGTGTGCCCTTTAAAGACTTTTTCAGATTGTTGTTGTTAAGTGCCATTAAGTCAGTTCCAACTCATAGCAGCCCTGGATAGGGGTTTTCAAGGAGCAGCTATTTGGATTTGAACTACTGATCTTTCGATTAGCAGTCCAGCGATTATCCTACAGCGCCATACCAGGAAATAAAAAATGTCAGAAGGAGCCACATCAGGACTGTAAGTAGGTTGCCTAATGGTTTCCCATAGAAACTCACAAATTACCCTTGTTTTTGAGACAGCAATGAGCAGGAACATTATTCTGGAGAAGAACTCCTTGGTTAAGGTTTTTTTTTTTTTTTTTTTT
>NW_006408546.1:325239-328096 GCF_000296735.1 Chrysochloris asiatica | reverse complement strand
ATAGCTCTTGCTAAGACTTCCAGCACAATATTGAATAAGAGCAGTGACAAAGGGCATCCTTGTCTGGTTCCTGTTCACAGTGGTCAAGTTTTCATAGGCTTTCTTAAAACACTCTCATAATAAGCAGTTGCTATCATTCTTTGGCCTTCTAGAACGTCAACAAGGAATATGGCTTGGGCATTCCCCCAAAACTTGCTATGACTTTTGCTCTTGCTTGGTCTGCTTTTGCTTTGACAGTTCACTTCTACCTCTTGGTAACCATAGCTTTGTGCTTTATCTTCAGGGTCCTACTGGTAATGCCATGTTTCATCTCCTGTTACAGTTCCTTCAGGAAATGCTTCAGGATCTTGGTCCCACTTGTTTAAAATTTCCATGGAAAGATCTGCTTTTGTCTGCAGCTGATCTGGATGCAACAGTCTTGGTATCCATTGAGCAGAAAGTTTGCTCAACTTCAGTTTTTCAGTTAGAATTGTGTAAGCTGAACTATTCGAGATGCCTATGGCATTGGCTATTTTTTCTGCTGTTAATCATCTGTACTCTTACCTAGGACACGAACAAGATTAATTTTTACCTCCAGAGTTGATATGGATGGTCTGATGTTCTGGGCTTCATTTTCATCATTGTCTTGTCTCTAATTAAACGAGTTTTCCATTTGTAAACTGCTGGTTTCTTTGGGAGCATTGTCCTCATAAACTTTTCATAAAGCATCAATAAGTGCACCATTCTTTTACCCAAGCTTCACCATAAATTTGATGTTTGTTCTTGCTTCAGTGTTAGTAGAGTTCATGTTGCTGTGGTAGGGGTCCTTTCAAACTGATGTCTTATCTTCCTTGGTGCCCCAAACTAGATCCTGTTCAGCTATGTTATAGCAAGTTAGCACATGTTTATTTTGGTGCAAAAAAAAAAAAAAAAACACCCCAAAACAAAGCAAAACTGAAATCCATGCACAGTTTTTTTTCATAACATACGTTTTCCATGAATTTTTTGAAGATACCTTGTACTGGGTCCTGCAGAGCCCTTAATTCAAATCAGATGGAGAAGCTGAGGTCCACCTTGGATATACTGAATCTGAGGCATCAGGATATATCAATAGACCAGCCAGAGCGCTGGGCTGAAGCAACTAATTTTGCATTTCCATGTGTAACATTTGAGACCAGGATGCTGGATAAGAGCACCTGAGGGACAAGGAACCCTGGGAATATGAGTTCTTAGAGTGCAGTGAGGAACAGTAGTCCTTGGAGACCAAAGGGAGATCAAAGAAAGCACAGAAACAGGGGAAGGTATGCATTCTGCTGCCTCAGAGAGGAAGCCCTGGGCTGTAGTGGTTGAGTATGTTACTTTACTTCTCAAAGACCCAAATTATAAAAGGGGGATAATTATAAAGTCTCCTTTGTCAACTTGTGAAGACTATGCAAAATGCAGAGTACTGTGCTCGGCATCCAGTGAGTGTGCTGTACACACTGGGTGCTATTATGGTCACCATTCTCATTATCAAATAACAGAACTCAGAAACTCCCACTGCATGTCTGTCATGGAGATTGTGGTTGCCCTTGGCAAAAA
The DNA here is from genome assembly GCF_000296735.1 of Chrysochloris asiatica. Taxonomy (NCBI): domain Eukaryota; kingdom Metazoa; phylum Chordata; class Mammalia; order Afrosoricida; family Chrysochloridae; genus Chrysochloris; species Chrysochloris asiatica. The sequence continues at coordinate 326,536 of NW_006408546.1, read as the reverse complement.
TTCATTTCAATGGAGTGGTGGTTCGAGAAGAGACTGGAGGGTGATAAAATAGAGGCTGCAAGTTTTAGAAATTTCCTTGAGGTTAGTTGTGAATGGGCTAGGGGAGGGTTATTGCTAAGGAGAGATGGGTTTTCAGTACAAGTTTGAAAGAAAACGTTGGGAAGGGCCTGAGAGTGGGAGTTAAGGTAAGCTGGAGATGGTGAAATTAAGCAGTAGGGTGAGGGGGTTATTGGGAAAGCAAGGAGTTTAGGAAGGAGGAAAGCAGAAGGGGGAAGAGGTCTGGGACCTTCACTAGGACTTGTCTGCAAGTTTATAGGTACTGCTAGAATTGAGATTCACTAGGTTCCTGAAATTGAGCCTTTGATATATTATTGTAAAGTGACCGCAACAATAACAGTAACATATTTTTAAAGGCAGGACAAGAGAAGCATTTCCTGAAAATGCTTCAAAAGCCAGAATCTTAGTAACCAAAGGATCTTCTAACCAGAGAATCTTGGTAAAGTTGGCAAACACCTTGGAACGCCAACTCACTTGGCAGTCATCCTTGACCTTTTAAAAAAGGCTCCGAAATCTAACCCTATTCAACTGCAGTTAGTGGTCCTTGTCCTTCTGATTCCTTTGTGCATAGGGACTTCTGACACCATTTCCTCCTTTTCTAGTGACTGTTGTTAAGCTGTTTTTCTGACAAGGGGTAGAAAACCCTTCTTCCTTCCTAGGAGGAATTTCCACTATACCTTATCCTTGGAGGACTGGGATACCAAGTCCTTCCAAAGCTCATAGAAATAGAAAGCTCTCTACTTCTTCTTCCTTTTTTTTTACATTTTTATTGTGAATTGAGTGATAGCTTACATGGGGGGACATCAGTTTTATATTCATCCTATCGTATTTTGTTTCATTGCAATGATTACAATCCCCTCCATGTTTCATCATTCAACAGTATTTGCATGTATTCCATCTGTTTTGTTTTTTTGATGTACAGCAAAAGACTCAAGAATATACAGACATTCAAACAACAACCAAAGGGCACACCCTGCAAGCCTGCCCACCCGGCTGCCAGCACACAGCCCCTCTTCCTCCATGAGTCTAGCGTCCTCAACTGTTCCATATCTTCACGTCATTGTCTCTGCCTCCATCTGATGTTGCTTCTTTGGGTAGGGTCCCACACTCTGCTCCTGCTCTTCTCTGTTCATGGTCCTAGGGTTCTCTGTTCCTAGACTGTAAGATCAACCATTCACCCCTTTTTGCTGTAATACTTCTACCTTTATAGTTGCGACAATCACAATTAGTCATGATAACA
>NW_006408546.1:314480-324168 GCF_000296735.1 Chrysochloris asiatica | reverse complement strand
CAGGCTGTGAACCGCAAGGTCAGCAGTTTGAAACTACCAGCTGTTCGGTGGGAGAAAGATGAGGCTTTCTGCTCCCGTAAAGGTTTACAGCCTCAGAAACCCTGTAGAGGGTAGCTATAAGTAGGAACTGACTCCACAGCACATAACAACAATAACAGCAGTCGAGTTTTGATCATCCAGCCATTGAAGCTAGATCCAATGGGTACTATCTGCAAGTCTGGGTGTTCTGGTGCATCTCTCCATACTTCATATCATCTGGTCACTCTCAGCTCTAGCCCTCTGTGGCTATGTCCTTGGCCATGGGCTCAGGAGTCCCCATGTCTCACCATGCTTCGAGTCAGTCTCACCAGACTCCAGGTCAATGGGAGAATATGGAACGTGGTCGGACTCAGCCCACAGCTTCATTGCTGCTTTCCCCCACCACCTCCACTCATCAGTAGACCAACATGGTTGCCAGCAAGCTTATATGCCTGCTCGTGTGTTCCCTTTGAGTTTCACTCTTGGAAGGGGGGTTGTCCTGAAGGGACTTTATTGCTTGCCTCCATGGCTCCCCCGTTAACAACTTGCTAGTTTCTTGTGGTACCCAATCAGACTGCTGTTTTTGGTTTTTCCAGCTGGTCTTTCTTTCAAGAAGTATCTTCTCTTCCTCTTGCTACTCCAGGCTGGTCTGGAAAGCCCTCTACTTCTTGACATAGGAATTGTATGAGTATAAGGCGGGCACTCTGTGCATGACTCCAAATGGAACTTGACCCAGGCATGTGGACAACTGCCATAGCATTCTGACTACTGGATGGGGCCCTCTTGCATGACCACTCTGTGAGGCCCTGGGCTCCCTTTATAGACTTCCCCCAGGCTCTCCAATAAGGTGTGCTTGTTATTTTGCACAGGCTTGTAAAGGCTCTCAGGGAGGTAGAGGCCTGTCTTTACAGATGGAGAACTACAGCAGGAGGAGACTTACTCAGGGACACAGAAGAGTCACATGCCTCTTAATTTGGTGTATTATTCACTCAGCCAGCATTTGCCTGGTGTGTCTTCTCTCTCAAAACCTAGGACTAGAATTATTGCTCCTCTGCAGTAAACGTGCCCTGCTCACTCCCTTCCTTTAGTCTAAAATATATTTAATGTGGGTTAGAGTATGCTTTTGATTATTTCTCCATTTAACTTCAGGAAGTAACCTCATGGGCTCTTCTTTTTGTTCCCCTCATGTTGAAGACATGCAGGATTTTATGTGTAGATGGAAGAACACCCAAATTTGAGCAAGTGCTCCAAGTGCATAAATACTTGTGGCTGAGAGAAAACAATGGCCCTCCACAATTGAAGGGAAGAGCTGATATTGGGAACAGCTGTGTTTGAAAGAGTCTTAATTGTTATTTATCCTATCTGTGGATCTATAGTCCAACAAATGTATGAATAGGACCTTTGCTGATCATATCTCTTTGTTTTGATCAGAATTGCCATAAATTAAAGAGCTGTAGTGCACTGTTTTCTTAAATCCTCGATTTCTTACCACAATTCAGCTTGCTTTGTTTTTGTTCTTTTTCTCTTTTGATTCAACTTCCTTCAGCCTCTGTTCATTTCTAAGAAATTGAACGTAGAGTAGTAAACAAGTGCTACTTCTGTAAACTCCTCAGGGACAGCTTCTCAGATCTCTGAACCTTTGCATCTCTCCTAAACTCCAGTCATTTATTTTCTCATGCTTTGTAGATCTCCCCCACAGGCACCTGGGATTCAGCTTGTCCCAGTTTTATTTGTGATTTTTTCCCTCCAGTAGTTCTTAATGCCATTCTTATATGAAATTTAAGAAACCCTTAGAGCCAGCATTAGCTCCTTTTTCCTTACCTCTGGTACACTCTGTTAGCCCATTTTATGAGATCTAGATTCTAAGCAAGTCAGTCCCCAACTAGTTTTTCTGTAAATGCAAGTGGTAGGCCTCACATCTTTATCTCTGCTTCCTCTACCTCTTCTTGGAATTCTCTTCTTCCTGGCTGGTTCCCATACTCCAAACCAGATAGCATTCTATGGCAGAGTCATTCTACTCTATGCCCCTTTCCTAGGCAGACTCCTTCACTTCTTTCTCTGCATCTCAATTTCTTTTTTAACTATAATACTTATGAAATTTTGAACTAAGTTTTTACTTGACAATCTGGCTCTTCTACTAGGTTATCAGATCTTTGAGAGTAAGAACCAAGTTTATACTTTGATCAGTATCTGGCACATAATGTAAAAATCATTGGTTTCGTTGCATTTAGGAAAAGATGTATAGAATTGAAAAGAAACCATGAAATGATGTTTATTATATCTTGTTTGATCTCCTTTTAGACTTCTTATTTTGTCTCTTCCCTCATTTGTTTTTCTCACTTAGAAGATAGAGTGTAACAGGTCTGTTCCTATAAAAACAAAGTACAGATTTTCTTAGTCAATGAATTGGATAACCCGATTACATTATCAATGTTGTGTCAAAATGCAGTTTAATATCTGTTGGCATTAAGGAATAGAAAATAATACCTCACAACCAGTATTTATAGAAGAGACATGTTTCTTGGAATCTCAGTGTCCAGTCCTATCCAGCCACTTTTTATCTAAAAGGCCCTGGACAAATCTCTGACATTTTTTAAGGTTATTTTCTCCTTTGCAAACCAACTGGGTGAAGTTATTTTAAAGATTTGATGAGATATATTGGATATGAAAATATCTTGTATACTGCCTCACATAGAATAAGTTCTCAACTAATTTTTAGTTGACTGAATTTATTAGTCTTTGAATGACTCAAATCGTTTGTGCTCAACAGCTAATCTAAAGGTTGGGAATTCAACCCTACCCAATTGTTGCTGTTAGATACAGTCAAGTCAGTTCTGACTCATAGCAAACTTATGTACAACAGAACAAAACACTGCTCCATCCTGTACCAACCTCACAACCATTGCTGCTGACACTGTCAGTCCATCTCGTTGGAGGTCTCCCTTTTTTTCACTGACCCTTCGCTTTACCAAGCATGATGTCCTTCTCAAGGGACAAAATATGAGAGACGAAGTCTGGCCATCTTGGCTTCTAAGGAGCATTCTGACTGTACTTCTTCCAACACAGATTTGTTTGTTCTTTTGGCTGTTCATGGTACTTTCAATATTCTTCTCCAACACCACAACTCATATGCATCAATTATTTTACAGTCTTCTTTATTCATTGTCCAACTTTCATATGCATATGAGGCTATTGAGATTACCATGGCTTGGGTCAGGCACACCTTAGTCCTCAAACTGTTATCTTTGCTCTTGAACACTTTAAAGAGATCTTGTGGAGCAGATTTGCCTAATGCAATATGTCATAAGGTTTTTTGACGGCTGCTTCGATGAGTGCCTACAGTAGATCCAAGCAAAATGAAGTCTGATAACTTCAATCTTTTCTCCATTAATATGGATGTTGTTTATTGGTCCAGTCGTGAGGACTTTTGTTTTCTTTACATTGACATGCAACCCATAGCAAAGGCTGTGGTCTTTGATCTTCATTAATAAGTATTTTAAGTCCTCTTCACTTTCAGCAACATGATTGTATCATCTGCATATTGTAGTTTGTTACATCAGTCTTCCTCATCTTCATGCTTTGTTCTTCTTCATATAATCCACCTTTTCAGATTATTTGCTCAGTGTACAGAACACTTTAAAGTATGATGAAAAAATACAACCCTGGCATACCTTTCTTGATTTTAAACTTTTCAGTGTCCCATTGTTCTATTTGAATGGCTGCCTCTCGGTCTGTGTACAGATTCTTTGTGAGCACAATGAAGTGTTGCAGAATATTCATTCTCCAAATGTTGACCATAGTTTGTCATGATCCTTACTATTGAAAATGTCTGCACAGTCAGTAAAGCACAGGTAAACGTCTTTCTGGTATTCTCTGCTTTCAGCCAAAATCCATATGATGTCAACAGTGATATTCCTTATTCCACATCTTCATACAACTCCAGCTTGATTCTCTCTGACAGTTCCCTGTCAATGTACTATTACAGCCATTTTTGAATTATCTTTAGCAATATTTTACTTGCATGCTATATTAATGATATTGTCCGATGATTTCCGCATTCTGTTGGGTCACCTGTGTTTGGAATGGGCATGGTAAACCATGAGATAGTCAGATTGAAAATGTCCAGTATCCATCTATTTTAGCTCATTAATGCCTAGGATATGGATGCTTATGAGTGCTGGGGAAGAATTGCTTGAAGATCTGCTTCCATGAAATTTATTATTGCTAGGTGCCAGAGAATCAATTTTGACTCATAAGAGCAACCAGGAATACCCTAAGGAGCAGTTCTACTCTGCAACATATGGGTCACCATGAGTTGGAGTTGACTTGATGGCAGTGGATATTTGTGTCTTGGTTTGCATTTGAAATTACTGATATAGTCATTCTATCAGCTGATTTGTTTAGTTAATCAGTTGTAAGCATGCTTGATGTCCCGAGTACTAAAATTTCATTATCTATATTTCAGCTTCATAACAACATTTTCTGATAATAACAGCTTACAAATAATATTGCATTGAATTTTTCTAGTTGTTTAAAAATATTTTGGGATAATCAATGTTTTTCTCCCATGTTTTGGATACTATTCAGTTAACCAAGCAATAAAACTAAACTAGTTGCCCTGGAGTCAGTTTCAACTCATTATAACCCTATGTGTGCACAGCAGAGCAGTTTCATGGGGTTCAAGGCTGTGACCTTTGAGAAGGAGATCAACAGGGCTATCTTCCAAGGCACCTCTCTATGATACTGAACCACCAATAGTCATATGCTTAACTATTTGAGTCACTCACTGACTCTAGTATTAAATTGTTGTTGTTAAGCATCATTGAGTTGGTTCTGGCCCACAGCAACCCTGTACAGGGTTTCTGAGGAGCAACTGGTGAGCTTGAACCACCGACCTTGTGGTTCCAACCGACTTTGCAGGCCAACGCATTAACCCACAGTACCACACCAGGAGTCCACTATTAAATTAGAGGTGCCTTTTGAAAAAAAATGATAATTAAATTTAGCAGTTTTGTTTGAGAGCTTTTTTCCCCTCTCTACCATGATATCAAAACCAGTAGGAAGATGCTCTGTGGTTATCACAATTTTACTTGGAATTTGTGCCGAATTTTCTCCTTCTTCCCTGAAATTAACCTTGAGAATAGGGCTTTATCTCTGTAGCCATGTGTTGGTTTATAGTCATGGGTATACCAGGTTGATTGAAAGGAATATAGGCGATCAGAGCATATTGCTTTCTTACAGTTATCTTGAAGATGCAGGAAAAATAAATGTAAGATGCAAGCTGTTGTTGATAAGTGCTATCAAGTCAGTTCCAACTCATAGCGACCCTTTATAGGGTTTCCGAAGGCTGGCTGGTGAGCTTGAACCTCCAACTTTGCCATTTAAACTGACTTTGTAATAAGTACATTAACTCACAGCACCACACTAGATTCAAGTTTTTGCTGCTGTTGTCAAGTCGGTTCTGACTCATAAAGACTCTGTGTAGAGTTTTCAAGGAGCAGCTGGTAAGCCTGAACCACCAGCCTTGCTGTTCAAACTGACTTTGCAGTCCAGTGCATTAGCCCACAGTGCAACACCAGTACTCCAGATACAAGTTGTTGTTGTCGTTAAGTGCCGCCGAGTTGATTCCGACCCACAGCGACCCTGTATAGGATTTCCGAGGAGCTGTTGGTGAGCTTAAACTACCAACCTTGTAGTTCAAACGACTTTGCAGTCTGATGCATTAGCCCACAGTGCCACACTAGGACTCCCTGATACAAGTTAGGGCTTGCTAATTGTAGATAAAGTCTGTAAGCCAGTATTAGTCAAGAGGAAAACAGTCTTACCATGTTGGCTATGACAAGGTAGAGGGAAAAGGGTGCAGGTTTTCTTTCTTTTTCTATCTTGTTTTTATCTTTAGCCTGTCCATCCCATTTTTATTACAGAAACTGAATTTATAGCTAGTACTATTGATTAGTGTAGTGGTTACGAATAGGGCTGCTAACCTCAGGGTTGGCATTTCAAAACTACCAGCGGTTCCGCAGGAGAGGCTTTCTGCTTCCATAAAGATTTACAGCCTCAGAAATCCTGTGCAGGGTCACTGTGAGTCGGAACCGACTCCACGGTGCTTAACAGCAACAACAACTGTTTGATTAGGAGTCCTGGTGTGGTGCTGTGGGTTAATGCACTGGACTGCAAAGCCAGTTTGAACTGCAAGGTCAGCGGTTCAAGTTCTTCAGCTACTTCTCAGAAACCCTATACAGGGTTGCTATGGATCAGAACTGACTCGATGGCCCTTAACAATAACAATAACAACTGTTTGATTAAGTAGCCCTGGTAGCATAGTGGATTACTAGTTGGACTGCTAACCTCAAGGTCAGCTGTTTGACTCTACCAGTTGCTCTGCAGAAGAAAGGTGAGGCTTTCTGCTTCCATAAAGATTTACAGCCTTGGAAACCCTATTTCAGGTCTCTGAGAGTTGGGACTGACTTGGCACACAACCACCACTACTGTCGCCATCACTGTTTGACTATGGAGCCCTGGTGTAGCGCTGTAGGATAAGCACTGGACTGTCAAATCCACCAGCCACTCCTCAGAAACCCTATACAGGGGTGTTGTGGGTTGGAATCGACTCAGTGGCACTCAGTAATAACAACTGTTTGGCTCTAGAAATTCAGTTTTGCTTTCCCTTCAAGAGTGATTCTAGTACTGTTTTCTGAAAAGATAATGTCTTTGTTTTACAATGCCTTTAAGAAAAGAGAATATACCTACATTTGTTAGACAGTATGAGTATTTTACAGAGGTTGCTGCTCAGGGCATTGTAGGGTAAAGGAATGAGAAAAAGGAGAAAAGTAGGTATAAGAGAGAAGGCAGTGACCTTTTGTGAAGGGGATCTCTAAATGACATGGGTCAAATGCTGCTACTTTTGGTTCTTGGCAGCCTTCAAGAGCACTGTAAATTATAAACTTATTTATTTTGTTTGCTTGCTTGTATGTGTGTTTGGGGGAGCAGTGGTAGTAAGTCTTTATGCTTCTCATTAAAGATTTTTGTCAAATATCTACATGTAACTAGTTAAATATCAAAAGCAGGCTATCACTGAAATATGTGGTTTACTAACAAGGATGAACCATAACAAAAAAAGAAAATTAATGGAGGAGGAGGTGGTGGAAAGGAGGTGGTGATAAAGCTTTCAGCCACCTGGTTTTCCTCTCCACAAGTATATCCTTCCAGATATATTTGTTACACAAACCAGCAAGCATATGCTTAAGCCTGTCCTTTTTCTTACAAATGGCAGCATATTATAATATTCTTCAACACTTGGTTTTTTTTCACCTTATAGTATTTCCTGAAGCATTTTTCATAGTAGTATGTGAAGTTTCTCATTCTTTTCTTGTGGCCGCATTGTTCTCCTTTCGATGGATGCACAATTGATTTAACCAGTCCCCCCTTGAGGGAAGAATAGGTTGCTTGTCATCTTTGGTTACTACCAATGGTATTGGAATGAAGGAACTATTTTTTAAATTCTCTTCTTAGTTTGAGAAATCTATCCTGAAATGTGCTCTGTTGATAGGATTAGTAATTTGCCCTAGAAGAGAAGAGCAAAGAGAACTATGTGGAATTGGTTTCTACAGCAAACAAAAATCACGTCTGATAAGACTAAAGGAACACCAGCAAGAACCCAAGAACCGCAAAAGCTGTTGTAGGCAACTGCCCCCAGGTAGATGTATTAAGGAATAGTTGAACCTGGGTAAAAGAAATGTTGGTGTTGTGGTCTTAGGACTTGGTGCATGAACAGAGGGAGCTATGGGACATATACGACCTTTTATGACCTCTTCAAAGGCCAAGCAGTGAATACAGGTGACTTGAGATGTCGGCAAACAAAGTGACTGACAGTCAACCCCATAATCCCAATACAGTATGATCAGTGCTGTGTTTGGACCAGAGCACGGTGCTATGCAGGGTGTATGCTAGATGCAACTTCTCACTCAAATGTTGGGGAGTCAGGAAAGGGTTATTCTGAGCAAGTGCCAGCTGCACTGAGCATTAATGAATGCATTTCAGGAATGTAGGTTAGCAGCTAACCACAAGGTTGGTGGGTTCAAATCAACCCGCTGCTCCTCGGAAACCCTATACAGGATCTTTAGAAATTGGATGGCACTTAACAAGTGATGGGGTAAGGAACCCTGGTGGCACTATAGGAGAAGCACTGTACCGATAACCACAGTTCAAATTCATCAGCTGCTTTTTGATAGAAAGATGAGGCTTTCTGCTCCTGTGAAGATTTACAGCCTTGACAACCATATACAGGAGCAATGGCAGTGGGTAAAGGGATTTGATAATGTGGGAGACAAGGTTCTAGAAGAGGAAATAAATAACAGCACGAACCAAGGCCAGGGGAGGAGCAGCAAGCCATTTGTACAACTACAAAAGTATGTCGTTGGGGCTGCTAAATGCTTGGTCGGCAGTTCAAACCTACCAACCTTTCCATTGGAAAAAGATGAGGCTGTCTGTTCCCATAAAGATTTATAATCTCAGAAACCGTACGGAAGTTGTTATGAGTCAGAATCAACTCCATGGCAGTGAGTCGATGGTGAGGGCTTGGGGAGATAAGACACTGGAAGGGAGTCATGGGCCAGGCTGTCCAGAGCCCTCTACAGTGTTAAGGAGTTTGGATTTAAGGCTACCTGATTTGTGGTTTTCTAAGCTCACCCTGACTGCCAAGTGGAGAACAGACTGGAAAGGGATGGGATGTTGTTGAGAAAGCTGATGTAGTAATCCAAGTGGGAGGCAATGGTGGCCCACGCAAGATGACAGTGCAGGTAGAGAGAAGTAGACATTAGTGTGCTCCTTAGTGGAATCAGCACGAGTTAGTGATTGTCAGACTTGAACATGGGCATAGAGTTATTTAGTTCTTTGGGTTGTTCCTTTCAGAAAACATAGACAATGTATCTAACATCCTTACATGTATGTATTTACATCTTTATGACTCTTCCCAACTATTGATTTTGGCTCATAGTTGCATGACAAAACAGAGGTTTTAATTAAAAAAATAATAATGTAGTCAAATTGCCTCCAGAGAAAGGCTTTACATATTTACACATACACTAACAATCAGGATTCCAACGGTCGCGCTAATGGAGGGGGCGGCGGCTGAATGATGTGAGAGAACTGTGCATACCTGGTGGAGAAATTAAATGAAACCCAGATCACGGAGTGGCGGGGTGAGAGGTGTCTGGAGACCAGGTCGACGGGGGGACACTGCCTAGCGGGAAGAGACTGCAGCGGCCAGCCAGGCTGTCCTACTTACCCATGATGTGAGGGCACCGTCCCAGCTTAGCCTTTGGATCCTGGCTTTGAGGTGGGGTTGACCAACTTAGAGACCCACAAACCCAGCCCAAAGCATCTCAGCCCCTGCTGCGCCTCCACCTCTTTTTGACTGACGCGACATCTGAGGACGGAAATCCCATCTTTGAGCCAGACTTAAGGGCTGTAGCGCAAGGAGATTCATGTTTAACAGTGACCACACAACCGCCAGTCGTCTGTCTGTCGTGCTGTGGTGGTTTGGATTGCTGTGATTCTAAGGGCTATGCCACTGGTGTTTTAAATAACCAGCAGTGTCACACATGGTGGACAGGTTTCAGATGAGCTTCCAAACAAAGACAGACTAGGAAGAAAGAGTGACAAACTACTT
>NW_006408546.1:287001-311123 GCF_000296735.1 Chrysochloris asiatica | reverse complement strand
TGTGGTAGCCTGTGTGATGCTGTGATTCTGAAAGCTATGCTACTCGTATTTCAAATACCAGCGGGGTCACCCATGGTGGATGGGTTTCAGCTGAGCTTCCAGGCTGAGGCAGACTAGGAAGAAGGAGAGGTGGCCCACTTCTGAAAGGTTAGCCACTGAAAAGTTTATCAACAGCAGTAGACCATTGTCAGGATACAATGCCTGAAGACAAGCCCCGCAGGTTGGAAGACACTCAAAATGCAACTGGAAAAGAGCTGCCTACTTTAAGTAGAGTTGACCTTAATGATGTTGATGCAAAGCTTTCAGGACCTTCATTTGCTGATGGGGCACAACTCAAAATGAGAAGAGGGTCAGTGAGAGAGAAAGACCCCAAACGAGATGGATTGATGCAGCGGCTGCTACAATAGACTCAGACATAATATTGTGAAGATTGTGCAGGACTGGGTAGAGTTTCATTCTGTTTTGCATTGAGTCGGTATGAGTCGGAATACAGTCAATGACACTTAAAAACAATATAAATATTTAAGGAGCTCTGGTGTTGCTGTAGGATAAGCACTGAATTGATCATCACAAAGTCAGCAGCGTCTCCGTGGGAGAAAGATGAGGCTGTCTGCTCCCGTAAGGATTTACAGTCTCAAAAAGCACCGTATTGGGCCAGTATGAGTTGTAATGGGCTCGATGATAGTGAGTTTGTTTTTGCTTTTTATATATTTTTGTATAAATATCTAATCTCATAATTCTTTGTCTTTTATATTTGTCACAGTGTTCCTCTAATTTTTGTTGCAGCATTTCCCTAGGTGGTTGTTTGAGTTTAATTTTGATTGTTTTGTTATCAGAAAAAAATGTTAATATGTAATAAAATGTTTTGCTCATGTTTTCTGCCTTTAGTGTTGAGAAAGGCCTCACCAACCCCAGGTTATATACATATTTGCATATATTCTCCTCATTTTCAACCTTAAAATGTGTAGTTCATCAGCCCTTTTTTTGGGATAAGGTATGTTGTAGGACTCTACTTTTAAAGTCCCTAATTGTTGTTGTTAAGTGTCGATGAGTCATTTCCAGCCCTTAGCGACCCTTACAGGGTTTCCGAGGCTGTAAATCTTTACGGGAGCAGATAGCCTCATCTTTCTCCCATGAAGCGGCTGGTAGTTTCAAACTGCTGCCTTAAGGTTTGCAACCACTACGCTACCAGAGCTCCTTAAAGTCCCTAGTAGTAATTGTATTTTCTGAACTCAAAATCAAGATACTTAGTCTGCTAAAGTATTTTTATGCAGTGTATGTGGGGAGACATTCTCAAAGATTAGATCTAGAAATATTGAAATTTCTGGGATAGTTGATGATTAAAAATAGAATGTTTGAAATCAAGAGTGTATGGGAAACTTCACATCATAAATACTGCCAATGGGTTATGTGGTTGCAACCTCCTTTTCACCTAAGGCTCACAGTTATCTTTCCTCTTTGAAACATCATCGTCTGTTTTCGGGTCCATGGTGACTCTAATTTTGGCATGTTTGTAGCGTTCTTTCTACCTAGACAACTCATTCCTCTGTGTATACTAGAGGTAATCAGAACAGGACTCCTGTTGTAAACTAGGTGAACCCAGTCCTAAAATTGGAGCCTTAACCTATAGCATTAAAGCAGTCTCAGAAGGACTTAAGGAATCTTTCGAAATAAAGTGTCATGTCGCTTGACATTTATTATTTTCACAGCAAGATAATATGTTTTCTGTACTTTTAGAAAGCAGCCAGGTGGAATAGTGGTTAAAGTACTTGGCTGCTCACCAAGTGATCGGTGGCTCGACCCCACTAACTGCTCTGCAGGAGAAATATGCAGCAGTCTGCATCCATAAAGGTTGTTATTATTGTCACGTGCCCTGGAGTTGATTCTGACTTTTAGCGACCCTTGGTAAGGTTCCCAAGGTGGTGGGTATGCCGTTCCATGCTTATCCTATAGCACCACACCAGGACTCCTTGGAAACCCTATGAGGCAATTCTATTCTATCCTATAGGTTTCTATGAGCTGAATCAACTCGATGGACTGGGTTTCGGTGTGGATACTGTTAGAAGTAATTTAGGTGTTTAAGTCTTAATTTTTCATTTCATTTTGTTCTGTAGCTTGATGAATTTTCCCCAGTGGAAGCACTGCCTTGCTCTGCTGTTGAGAAATTTAGAGACACAGACTGTTTAGGAGAAATGTAGAAACAGAAATAGGACTGTTTGTGTGTTCTTGGCTCAGAGAGCTATGTTGCCCACATTAGCATGTACCATTGACTCTCTAGTGAAGCCTTGTAAATGCTCTTTGCAAGAGTCTGAGGTGGGGTTTGGTGTTTCTAGGTCACCCAGAGTGCCATGTGTATCTGTTTGATAAACTCTATGGTTTGTCTGATCTCTATGTTTTTACCAACTTTTTAAAAAACAAAAAAGAAAAGAAACGCAAACATGCATGCTATGTTAAATGAATTTGTGGGAAATCTAGGTTTAAAATGTAATCACATTCCTGAGATGGAAAAAAAAAAAAAAAAGTTATTTCCCAGGGAAGTTTTTATATGGGTGAGGGAGAGCCTTTTTAGTTTACGAATATTAACTATGAAAATGAACATATGACTTTGTAAGTTAATTTTTCCATTAGGTTGCTAGCTATATATATATATATATATATATTTTTTTTTTTTTTTTTTCCCCCCAAAGAGCAAGGCTATAATTGACTACTATTGGCAAATCAAAGGTCAGGGGAAAATGAGGATTGGAAGCTTTTCTGTTTAATATGGCACAGGTGTTTTGCTTTTTGTTGTCCAAGTATAAGGGTTAACCCCCTAAGTTTTATTTTTATATAGTTCAGGATTTCTCACACTTGACACTATTGACATTTTGGGCTGGTTGTGGGAAACCTGGTGTGGCTCTGTAGGATAAGCACCTTGGAAATCCTATGCATGGTCGCTGAGTCTGAAATGACTCGACAACACTTAACAACAATTCTTTGTTGTGGGACTGTCCTGTGTACTATAGGATGATAAGAAGAATCTTTAGCCTCTACTCACTGATGCCAAGGAGCCCTGGTAGAGTAGTGGGTTATACATTGGGCTGCTAACTGCAAGGTCAGCAGTTTGAATCCACCCGCTCCTTTTCAGAAGCAAGCTGACATTTTCTGCTCCCATAAAGATTTACATTCTTGGAAACCCTAGATAGGCTTGCTGTGCGTCTGAATTGGCTGACTCCATAGCATACAACCACAACCATCGCTACTCACTGATACAAATGACACTCTCCCTACTACCCCCACAGTCATAATAAAAGAGTCTCAATGGGAATAAAAACTGTCTCCAGACATGACTAGATATGTCCCCTTAGGGAAAACCATCTTTGGTTGAGAATCAGTGGGATAGTCCATGCAAAGAAGGTGAGAGTGGTCTGATTGGGATTTATGTGTGATTGAATTCTGGGGTGGCGCTGAGGGTTAATGCTCCTTGGAAATCCTCTACAGGATCACTATGAGTCGAAACTGACTCAAAGGCACTTACTTAACAACTTTCAAATCAGTTAGTTGTATTTCAGGACAATAATAGGCTGCTAGAAGGAAATCTTTTACATAAACTTCAGTGGAAATTCAATTAAATTTCATAGCTGTGAAAGTCACTAACTAAATTGGTTTTATTGAAAATGAAATCAATGAACTGAGACCTGAGACTGGACTTGAGAATTTGTGAGTTTATTTTTTAGAAAGACGGGTCTGATGTAGGTCTCAACTGGTTCCAGGGGATGGTAGGGATCATATGGCCCCTCTATGGTGAATCAGTCTTGGTGGTTAGATTTACCGTAGTTATTTTCTACGCTAATGGCATAGATCAAAGAACAGGAAGCTGCTTCCTAAAATATCTGCCTGCCCTTCCAGTCTCTGCGAACACAAGATTCGCAGATTGTGGCCCTCTAAGGAAGGTTGACCTATTCAGATGAAAAACCCACCTGCTGTGGAAAATCTGGAATATCTTCCAAAGTCTGTAACAAAACCCTTACTTGGCTACATGGTTTAATATCTACAAGTTACACGCTTCACTAGGTATCAGTGGCATGTTTTCCTCCCACGTGGTCATTTTCCTCGTCTCTGTTTTGGATTTTTAAAGATGCTTCTTTCTTATTAAGCCCTACAGTACAAATCAAAAAACAAAAGGAACAGATCCCCACACACACAGACCCTATCTCTAGTAGAGAATGTTGCACTTTGATTTTAGATAACAGCTTAGAGTTTTACACTTGACTTTTTGATTAATGCAATAGAAAGTACTTTATGGAGGATTGGTTTGAAAGGTGGCAATTGATGTGTAATTTGATGTTCCATATTAAAATTTGCTTGCCTTATATCATTTTTACTGCTGCTCTCAAGTGTTACCTGCCTGTATAATACAATTGTGTTGATTCATTGTTATTTGTTTTTTACTAATTACTTAACTGCAGTAAATTATAAATTACCTGCCAAAAACATTACCTTCATTATTCTGGACAAGCAATTAATCAGGCTTGGTTTCGTAACAAAATCATAAAAAAAAAAGTTTTGATGATTATATAAAGTGTCTGAATAATCAGATTAAGATGAACTGTTCAAACTGTTTAAAAATGTAACGTTGTTAAGTGCCGTTGAGTTGGTTCTGACTCATAACGGACACTGTGCTGCGTTTCTGAGGAGTGGTTGGTGGGTTTGAACTGGTACTGTGAAGGACTGACTATAAATAACAACCCACCAAGCAATTGCTGTTGAGTTGGTTCCGACTCATGGCAACCTTATGTGTGTCACAGTGGAACTGTGCTCCGTAGGGTGTTTTTTATTATTACTATTTTTTACTTGTTTGCTTTTTTTTTTGGGAAATTTTTATTGTGAATTAAGTAGAGGTTTACAGAGATCATTCATTTTACATTCAACAAACCATACACTTTGTTTTATCTCAATCATTGCAATCCCCTCCATATAATAAGTTATTCCATAGGGTTTTCATTAGGGATTTTTCATAAGTATTACCATGGCTGTCATTCAAGGTACCTCTGGGGAGACAGGAACTTTTTGAATCGCAACCAGACATGTTGATCATTTGCACACTTAGGTACACCATAATAAGTAATGGGAATTTAGAAACAAAGCACATAGGATCATTGCTAATAGAAGAAAAAAGAAGTATTAATAGAAAACAAAAAAGCACTTTGGAAAGAAATATTAGGAGTTTCTGCTATCCACTTTCTCTGTCTAGCCCTAATGTTTCATTTGCTGAGAAGTTGTCTGGCCCGAAGGAGGGGGAAGCCACAGCCGCAAAGAAAGGAATCCACTTGTGAAAAATTGTTTATTAGCAATTTTTTTTTTTTTTTTTTTTGGTGGAAGACTTTATAGTTGCTTATTGAGTTGAAAAAGTAGCATGTAGAACTTAAAAGTGGTTTGGTAAGACTGCACCAAGTCTGGTGTCAGTTGAGTGTGGTGAGCAGCAACATCTTCTTGGAATGATCAACCGCAGAAGGCGTCTCCTAGGGCTCTTGTTCCCCACCCTCTTCCCTTCCCCCTCCTCCCCCCACATCTGTGCATCTTTTGTTAAATGCTCCACCCAGGCAGGAGTTCTTTCTATCAAGGATTTTCATTTGGTTTACTGGTTCTCTGTGTCTGAAACAGCTAATACACAGTTAATACTGTCACCTTGAAAATTAAAGCAAAAGAATATAGAAATGGGGAAATTTTGCACAAGTGTCTGGGAAAGGACATTAAATCTGTCTCTAACTTTTGTTCAGTTTTAAAAACTGTATACTTTACTGGAATCATCTGACCTTGTAACTTTCTACACGGAAACATTCCTAGGAGTACTGTGAATCCATGCATTATGTGTTGGTTTCCTGAAAGCCCATTAAGTCCCACACGTGCTTGTGCGAATGTTGAAGATTTAGTTCTTGCTGTAGTAGTTCTGGGTGAATGGGTATTCACACACACACTTCCTTGTCTTGTTTTCTTTTAGGGGAACAGCCTTACAGCTGATGGCATTTGGATAGATCCAAACTACTTGTGTTTAGTCTGCGAATGTTTCTAACTCTATTAGTTTAGAAACAAATACAAATCTCCAGCCAGCTTATTTAAAGACAAAAAGTTTCATCTTTAAATGCTTGTTTTAGAAAGTCTGTTGGTTGAATGTATTGGAACATGAAACTAATGGGGCAAAAGTCATGGGTTTGAGTGCTGCTTCTGAATATTTAGCTTTGCCAGGTTCCATGGTAACTTGGCACTGCTTCTAAAGAGTTGGTCTTCAGAGGAGATCTGGTCCAGAGAGAGAGCATTCTTTCATTGCATAGATATATGTGAGTGCCTGCCTGCATGTGGTGGGCAGATACCGGTAAACACGACAGACCACAAGAACATAAATAGATAAATGAGAAACTATCACGTAGTGCATGCAGAGAATTCAAATTGGTGAAGGAATCGTTTTTTTTTCTCAAATATAATCGATAAAGGTGGATTTAGCCTCAGTGGGACAAAAATGAAGATAAAGCTGTAGACCCCCAGGGAATATAAAAAGTCCACAGCTTCCTTCTGTTGCACAGAAGAGTGGGAACAGCTTTCATTGGGGCAATTCTTTTGTTGCTTTCACTCCGTTTCCCTACAGAGTAACATATTGTTGAAAACCTAAGATGAATGTTTGATTCCGCGACACTATTGACAGAGACGAAATTGAGAGACTTGTTGTTCCCATTCTTCAGGGCGTTGGTGGGGAGCAGAGAAGCAATACCCAATGCGTGTTGGTAACCATAAAGCCTGGAATGATGGATGGGACCTGAGGCCTTTTTGTCTAAAGAAAAAGATTCCTACTATAAAAACAAAAAGTTCCACATTGGAAACAGTAACATTCAAAACCCAAAATGAGTGGAGTTTAGGGGAGACCATGTTGTTGTTGTTATTGTTGTCAGGTGCCATTGAGTGGGTTCAGACTCATAGCTACCCTGTGTACGGTTTCCGAGGAGCGGCTGGTGAGTGTGTACCACCAACCTTGCGGTTCAAACCAACCTTGCGGTCCAGTGCATTAACCCACAGTGCCACACCAGGACTTCTGGGGAGAGAACATAGAAGATAAGAAAAAGACTCATTAAATGACAGGAAGACAGGGAACACCAGGATGACTATCATCTGCCAAGACCTGGGCTGCATTCCCTCCCTACATTTCCTCCAATGTCAGGGCCTGGATGTCCCTCCACTGAGTTCTGGCTCCTGCTCCCCTTAGCCCTTTTGCCCCTTGACTCATCTCCAAAAGCTTTCACTCTGCTGGCTTTCTTGTTGTTGTTATTATGTGCCATCGAGTCGGTTCCGACCCATAGCGACCCTGTACAGGGTTTCTGAGGCTGTAAATCACTGGCTTTCTTAGAGCCCTTTAAATTTGTTAGCCTCTCTCCCATCCTAGACCAGTCCTCTCTTAAGGACCCCATTCTCTGTTTAGGCTCTTTCCTTACCAATTTTTTCTCTTCCTTCCTTCCTTCACTTCCTTAACTTTTTATTGCTGCTTAGGTGAAACTTCACAGAGCAATTCATTTTCCATTCAGCAATTTATACACATTTTGTTTAGTGACATTAATTATAATCCCCTTCAACCTAATAGCACTCTTCTCATTTCCTTTCTTGGTTCCCATTTCCATTTGTCCTATTTTTCCTGCCCTTTCCTGCCTTCTAAGTTTTGTTTGGGGGCTAGTGCTACCCTTTTGATCTCAAACGGTTGATTGTTCTGAGAAGTACATTCCTCCTTGGTGGTGTTATTCATTTTATAGGCCTGTCTATTGTGTAACTGACCATTGATCCCTAAGGGTGACTGCACTCTCAAGTTTGAAGGGTGTCTAAGAACCATAGTCACCAGAATTCTGCAGTCTCTGTTAGACCAGTAAGTCTGGTCTTTTTTTCTGATTTTCAATTTTGTTTTATCTTTTAATTCTCCCACTCTGCCCAGGCCCTTCTATTTTGATCCTGATAGTAGCCGGATACTTCTAGTTCTTCTGGTCTCAGGGTAGTGGAGGCTGTGGTTTTGTCTCCTCTCACTCTTCCTGTTTTCTCCACAGCTATAATATAATCTTGTGCTTGCTTTGCAAAGGCCACAGCCACATTCCATTTGGTAAAATTCAGTCTTTTTAAAAATAGGACTTGGAGTGAGATCGATGTGGGTTTGAATCTTAGTTCTGTAACCTAACTGAGTGACATCAGGCAAGTTATGTAAGCTCTCTAAGCTTTAGATTTTAAAATGGGATGGTAGTGTTGTTGTTAAGTACCGTTGAGTTGGTTCTGACTCATAGTGATCTTCTATAGGGTTCCCAAGGAGCGGCTTGGTGGATTTGAACTACCTACCTGGTGGTTAGCAGTCCAGTGCTTAACTAACTTTGCGGTTAGCAGGCTAGTACTTATCCTTATCCTACAGTACCACACCAAGACTTCATGGGATGATAATAGCTTCCTTTATTAGAAGGATTGAATGAAATAAAGTATTGTTGTTGTTAAGTGCCGTCGAGTCTTTTCCGACCCATAATTCCGAGGCTGTAAATCTTTACGGGAGCAGAAAGCCTCATCTTTCTCCTATGGAGCAGCTGGTAGTTTTGAACTGGTGACCTTGTAGTTTGCAGCCCCATTCGTAACCACTATGCTACCAAAGCTCCTTGAAATAAAGTATATGAAGTATATAATAAATATGTAACAGAGTATACAAAGCATGCTACTATAGCATGTTGCCAGCCTGCAGAAGATGTTTCATGGAGGAGAGCCCCCGTTCTTGGAGGGTCTGCTGGCACAACACTATTGCAGTCACAACACTCTCAGTCCCGCAGCTGCGTTTCAGTTTGTAGGCTCTCGGTCTCTTATGCTCGGATCTCTTGGCTTCCATGTTTTGTACTCTCTCAAGTGTGCCTCTAACCTCTCCTGCAGCTTTCAGTTTCCTTTGTGACCTCCCTGCTTTCTCCCACTGCTGTGAAGAAGAGTGCCCTAGGCTTCAGTCCTTGCCTTCCTGTTTTTCCCACCACTTGGGCATCCTAAGGGATCTCATCTCGACTCATAGTTGTAAATCATATCGCTCTGCTCCTGGTTCTCAAATGTGTCTCTATTGCTTGCTGCTCACAGTCACTGAATGTCTCATGCCTTCTTCACTCAATATGTTCAGAAGCCTCCTAACTGTTCTTTCTTACACTTTTGCCTTCCTTAAGTTTAGCTGCCACATGTTGTTGCTGGGCGTCATAGACTGAATTCAGATTCAAGTGTTTAACTGTCCTGCTACCAGGACTCCTACTAATAGCTACAGTTATCAAATTAGACCACCCTTGTTTATAGCTAAGCTTGCTGCCCCCTCCCCTGTCCTAACCACAGCTGCATCTTATCATTCAAGACACCCCCCCACCTCCCCCCACCAGTGTCCTGGCCCTGTCTACTCTGCCCTCCCTGAGTCACAGAATATGCCTTGGAAATATATACCCAGTGTTAGCAGGCCCACTGAACAGACTGGGTCGTTTTATTGCCTCCAAGCTTTATGGTGTTTGCTCTGAATGTCTTCCTTTAGCCACTTTTGTTTGTCCTCAACACAGACTTTCCCCCCATGAGGCACTGTCTGAATCCTGACCGGGCCAGAGGGTTCCTCTTGGATTCTCCACAGCACCATGCTTTCATTGTGACCCGTTAAAAAAATAATTACAACTGAACAGAACGGACTGAAAGGATGAATGGGGGCTAGGATGCATCCCACATAGTAATGGTGAGAATTCGTACTTGAGTCTGTGTGTACATGTGTAAAAGTACACGACACTTTTGCTCAGGGTCTTAAAAAAAAAAGTTTGAAAAACACCCATTTGCCACATTGTACTTGTACTGCCATTATCTGTTTGTCTCCATAGATTGTGAACTCCTGAAAAGCTTTTTTTTTTTTTTTTTAATTTAACTTTTTATTGTGAATTGAGTGAAGGTGGCAGACAAGATCATCAGTTTTACATTCAACAAATCAGACACTTTGTTTCATTTCAGCGATTGTAATCCCTTCCACGTAACAACAGTTATCCATCTTCATCCTTGTGGTTCCTAGTTCCATTCCATGTTCCCATCCCTTCTCAACTTTGCAAGGACCCTTCTTATCTTTTCAACCCTTGTGTTTAGCAAATCGTTGCTGTTGTTAAGTGGCACCCGGTCATTTAGAACTCATAGTGACTCTGGATAGCGTTTCTGAGGTTTCAAATCTTTGCAGTAGCAGAGAGCCTCATCTTTCTTCTTTAGAGCAGTTGGTGGGTTCAAACCTCCGACCTTGTGGTTTATAGATCAGTGTTTATCCTACAGAGCCACCACACTTCCTGTTTAGCAAAGTAGGCAGTCAATAAAAGCCTTGTTAAACAGAGTTGTCTGATTCTTGAAGGTGCGAAAGTGAGTGGGAATGGTGGAGTACTTGAATTCCTAGAATGAAATCAATGACTGTGTGAAAAGTTGCCTCTCTGAGTGTAAATGAATTAACAACTGTCACCCCGGATGCTGCAGCCTCCTTGTTTTCTGGACCAGTGGATAGGAAAATCTCTCCAGTGAGAATCTGCTTACCAGTGCTCCTTGTTCTCTTTTGTCCAGTATTGGGTCTGGGCAGACTCTGTCATTGTTTAGAGGAAAAACAGGGCTCCATTTTATTTCTTCAGGGAGGCTCAGCTACCCCCACTGTCTGTGTAAATGACTTTCTCAAGAGAGAAAGAAGAGGAAGGAAAGGGCACAAGGTGGAAGTTCCATGTTGTCTTCCCCTTAACATTTTTCCTGCTGTGGGGGCAGTAAGTAAGCCCTGGAGGAAGAAGTGTGTATCCTTCCCTCCCTGGGGCTGATGTTATTGTCAGGACAAGACCACAGAACTAGAGAGTCAGGATGCTGGCTTATGCTCTCCCCACGTTTGCTCCAGAAGTGTCTGGGCCTTCACTTCCACCAGGAAGCAATGGGACTGGCAAGGAGCCACACGCAGCCTCATGATCCACGTTGCTTTTCCATTCTTCTGTGTTGTTCTACCCTCTTTTCCAAGCACCTGTTTTTCTCCCTAAACCTTATCTTCATCTCATCCCACTCTTCCTTCTCCCACCTCTCTGAAAGCAAACACTAAAATAAACAACTGTAAATAAAAGCTCATAAAGAGAAATAAATGAGTAAATACCTCTGCTTCATTTAGGTATCTCCACTTTGTCAAGAAGAGCCCTGGTAGCGTAGTGGTTGCGAATCGGGCTATGAACCGCAAGGTCAGCAGTTCGAAACTACCAGCTGCTCCGCAGGAGAAAGATGAGGCTTTCTACTCCCGTAAAGATTTACCTCTTTGGAAACTCTGTACAGGGTCGCTGTGGGTCGGAACCGACTCAAGGGCACTTAACAACAACAACAACACTTTGTCAAGGGAAAGGAGTTTTTTGTAGTGTTAAAGACCACATATTAAAAAGGATCAGAACCTTATCTGTATCTTTGCAGGCCCAAGCTTGGTGCCGTACATACAATAATGAGCTCTAGGATACTTCAGTGCCCAGATGGGCTGAATTAATAAAGAATGTGGAGTCCTTGGGGAGGTTAAGCACTTGGTTAAGTGCTTGCCAACTATCTAAAAGGGTAGTGGTTCAAATCTACTTTGAGGTTCCTTGGAAGAAATGCCTGGTGATCCACTTCTGAACGGTAACAGCCATTGAAAACTGTGGAGCAGAGTTCTACTTTGAAACACATGAGGTCAGCAGAAGTTGGAATCAACTGTATGACAACTGTTTTTTTTTGTTTAAGTCTGATGCTTGTTTGATTGGCTTGCTATTAAATATTAAAGATATTCGTGCTCTCTCTGTCATACCTTTCTCTACTGTCTCCTTCCAAGAATTAGTTGTTGTGTTGTTGTTAAGTACTGTCCGGTCATTTCCAACTCGTAGCGGTGGTGGTGGTGGTGTTCTCTGGAGTGAGTTCCAAGTCATAACAACCCTGTATAGGTTTTCCGTGGCTGTAAGTCTTTACGGGAGCAGAAATTCTCATCTTTCTCCTGTGGAACTGGTAGTTTAAAACTGCTGACCTTAAGGTTAGCAGCCCGACTGCTAACCACTAGTGACCCTGTATAAGGTTCCCAAGGAGTGACTGGTGAGTTTGAACTTGCGGTACAAATCAACCTTGTAATCTAGTGCTTATCCTACGGCACCATTCTAGGACTCCTACAAGAATTAGTTTCTCTGATTTATTTCATAAACCTGACACTTTGACATAAATCAAAATCTTGACAGATGTGACACCAGCCGAATAATATACTTGACTTTTTTGAGGCAGCCACTTTTTGAAAAGTTGACTCTTAATGAGTCTAAATGAATGACTGTGTTGCAGCTTGAAAACATTCCCTAGACAAATGGCTTCCTAAGGACTGCTTTGGATACAATCAGAGGTTAGGCAAATCAAAGGCAGCTAAGAGAAACAATTCCCAGAAGACTTGGATGCCAGCCTACCCGGAGAGCCCCAAGCTTGGGAAGAGTTCAGGCAACAAGTTAGAAAGGAAATAGCTTTTTAAGAAAAATCTTATTAGATTGGCAATAGCAATATTGTTCGTTTCTGATTTTACAAATAACGTACATTTCCTGAAGGAAAAAGAAAAAAAAAAGACAATACAGAAAGGCTAGGAAATGAAAATTACTTTTTAAAATTTTTTTAACCATCCCTCCTTTTTAGTGTATCTTTGTCTAGATTTCTGTCTCTACATATAAAACACTACCATAGAGTCAATGCCAACTCATAGTGATCCTGCAGGACAGAGTAGAACTTCTCCATAGACTTTCTGAGGCTGTGGTCTTCACAGAAACATACTGCCACATCTTTCTCCCATAGAGCAGCTGGTGGGTTCAAACCACCAGTCTTTAGGTTAGTAGCCCACCACTTAACCCACTGTGCCACCAGGCTCCTCATTTACATATATATTGTTGTTTTTAAATGCCGCGGAGTCAGTTCTGACTCAGTGATATTGTACAGGGTTTCTGAGGAGTGGATGGTGGGTTTGAACAGCTGACCTTCTGGTACATAGTCCAGTGCTTAACATACAGCACCACACCAGGGCTCCAAAAGGTTTCCTGAATTGAACCCTGGCTGCATCATTGAAAGCACTGAATCGTAACCACTAGACCACCAGGGATACATATATACAGCACATAAAACATTCCTGAAAGATTATTCTGAAATGTCTTATTACCTGTTTTTAAAAATTTAATATAATTTATATCAGTGCATATTTAATATGTTTGCTTTTTGTAAGGCTATTCCATAATTTTCTCATCAACGTCATTTAGGTTATTGCCAATATTTTAGTATTATAAAACTTTAAAAATGTTCTGATTAAGTCTATTCTTAAGAATTTGAAATGGGAAAATAAATTATTTTTGCATCCATACCCTTTACTATAAAATGGCACAGTTAAGCTTTATGATCTTTTGGGAATCACACCTAAGATAATTTTTTTTACTGCATCTAAGATTTAATTCTGTCTTCAATTTTTAGTGTTGTTGAAACACAGATACTACAAGTGGATGACTTTAAAGAACAAAATTTATTCTCTGAGTCTGTTTTAGTTGCTTGCCGTCCAGTCCAGTCAATTCTGACTTATAGCACCCCTATAAGATTGAATAGAATTGCCTTAGAGTGTTTTCTAGGCTGCAGTCTTTACAGAGTGGATTGCCAGATCTGTTCTCCCATGAAGCGGCTGGTGGGTTTGAACCACTAACCTTTTAGTTAGCAGCCGAGCACTTAACCTTTGTGCCACTAGGGTTCCTTCTTTCACAATTTAGGTGACTAGAGGTATGAATTTCAGACAGTGGCTCTACAGGAAGGCTCTTTCTGTGTGTTGGCTCTTGGGGGAAGAGCCTTGGATCTCCGTTACTCGTCTAGCCCCACCCTCCTGTTCCTGCTTGCACCTGTATCTAATCTGACCTTTTTATAACTCAGAGGTGATTAGGTTTAGAACATATCCTGCACTGATATGACCTCATCAACATAACAAAAAACACCTGTTTCCAAATAGGATCGCTTACAAGGTATAGAGGTTAGGATTCTAGTTCAACCTTTTGGAGACAATTCAATCCAGGACACATGCCTTGGGCTCATGTGGCTGCCCATGGAAGAGGCAGTGTCCACAGCAGTTAAGGACACGATAGTTGCAACCACAGTGCTTGGATATGCAAATTTATTTATTTATTTATTTTTTGGACAAGCTGTGTACTTTGTTAAGTCTTGATTTCCTGATCAGTTAATGGAGATGATAATACTGACAGCAGATTGTTGTGTAAGGGTAAATGAAGTAAGCACATAAAGTCTTTAGCATGGTGCCTTACACATAATAAGCAGTCAAAACATTAGCTGATGGCCTTATTCTTAGGATCTCTAAGGCTCCTCTTCACCCATTGTTCAGAGGTGAGAGTGATGGTTCTTTATCTTATCATTGGATCGGGCCCAAAGTTTGGAGTCATCTGTGACACCTCTTCTTCAGAATGCATGAGGGTAAGTCAAAAAGTCTTGCTATTAGGGTTCCAGTTCATACCATGTATGGATTTATTCCAAATCAGATGTGTTTAAACATGTCCTATGATCCGTGGTTGGCTGTAGACAAGTTCTCTCAGTGATACACTTGTCTTAGTCTCCTTCAAAACAGGTTCCATAGACAAAAATGACTTTGAGGTCAGAGCTAATATAGATTAAATTTTTAACAAAACTAAAGTGGACACCTTCCCAAATCATTGAAGCTTTGTAACAAATTTGCAGAAATACTGTTTCACATAAAACAAGTTTTAGATGGATCATGTGTTTTAAGGATGTCCCGGAAGACCGCAAAGATAAGTCAAGAGAGAGAAGACCGTCAATTGTGATGAATGAAACCACTCTGGTTGAAGGCCAAACACTGGTGGAAGACTGGAGAATCACCACTGATGTGATGACTACTGAAGTTGGGAACTCACATGATGTGATATTTTCAATTTTAAACAAGTATCTTGGCCTCAGCAAACTTTCAGCTTGATGGGTGCCAAAAGTGATGTGTAGAGATCAGCTAGCTTAAAGAGCTGGTCTTTTCATTATTCCTTAAAGTAAAATCAAAATGAATTAAGGTGATTTTATGGAATGAATCATAACTTGGGATGATTCTTGGATTGACCAGTAAAATCTGGGGAGCAAGGTACAGTCAAAACAGAAGCTCCAGGTGAGGATCCACTGGGCCAGTTTAATTCAAGGCAGAGAGTTCATTTCAGAAGGTTTTGAGATCCCATAGGGGTAAAAAAATTTTTTAAATCATTTTTGTGAATTGAATGAAGGTTTACAGATAAGATCATCATGTTTACATTCCATAAATCATAGACTTTGCTTCATCTCAATGATTGTCATCTTCTCCATGTAACAACAGTTATCTCACTTCCTCTGGGTGGTTCTTATTAACATTCCACCGCCTTCTCAACTTTGTCCTTAGGTAAATGTTGCCCTATTGATCATGAATGGTTGACCCTTCCATGGTGAGCATACCTGACTAGCATTTTTGTCCCCTCTACATTCTCTCTGGTAGCGTAGTGGTTACGAATCGGGCTGCAAACCACAAGGTCAGCAGTTCGAAACTACCAGCTGCTCGGTGGGAGAAAGGTGAAGCTTTCTGCTCCTGTAAAGATTTACAGCCTCGGAAACCCTGTACAGGGTCGCAACTGACTGCACGGCACTTAACAACAACAACATTCCTATCTACTGCTTAGTGAGAAATTGGGAAACTATGGTGAGTTCCATTCCAGACCTGAAGGGTGGCCAGGGCATAGTCTCCGGTTCCGCCAGTCATTTTGTAACCAGTAAGCCTGGTCATTTTTTTAAATGATTTTGAGTTTTGTTTCACATTTATTCCTCCTCTATCCAAGATGTTCTAATGTGACCCCTTTCAAAGCAGTTGGTACTGGGAGCCAGGTACCATCTATTTCTTCTGGTCTCAGAGTCCTGTTAACTGATGTTTATGTGTTCTGTTGGACCATTGGACTAGTTGATTACAAACACCTTCAAATTTTCATCCCTCTTTTTTCTTCTGCACATGGAGAGACCAATAATTATTCCTTGATGGCTGCTCATGAGCTTTTAAGATCCCAGTAGTTACTCACCAAGCAGGATATAGAACCGTGTCTTTGTGGACTGTTAGCCAGTTGACTGTGGTGTTTCTGGAGACTATGACACTGAATCCCCAGGCCCAGCAACTCATTACCAAAGGGTAATCCTGATCAATTTTCTTAAAGGACTCAGGATGATCCTGGGGGCTCTTAGGAAGAAGCTTTAAGAAAAGTGAAAACTGCCTTGTTGGAAGAAAAGACAGGAGAGACGTGACAAGGAATATTTTTCTCATCACGACGATGCACCGTTCTTCAGTTGTAGTCAGGGGTGACGTCACCTACAAGAATTTTATTGGGAAACTTTACTTCACCCATCCTCCAGCTCTGATCTTGCCCCATCAGACTTCCTTTTGCTCCCCAAATTCAAAGAACATTTAAAAGGAATATGATTTGAGGTCTTTGAGGATGTCATGCTGCTGTTTTGATGTGATGTAAACTGAAGAGCACATAATTCTTTTGAGAATTGTTGTCAGGTGCCATCAAGTTGGTTCTGACTTGTATAGGGTTTCTGAGGCTGTAACTCTTAATGGAAGCAGAAAGCATCATCTTTCTCCAGCAGAGCGGTTTGTGGGCTCAAATCACTGACTGTGTGGTTCACAGTCCAGTGCGTACCCTACAGTGTCTCCAGAACTCTTTGAGGAAGAATTAGCGAAATGGAAACAGCATCTTCAGAGGTATATAAATCTAGACGAAGGGTCTGTCAAGAAACAGTAACCTCACCTGTTGATATTTTGGTTTAATGAAAATTCCTATGATTTTATAGCAGTACTTTATGACTTACCCTCGTATCTATCATTCAGCCATTTTTCATTGTCTTTCACTGTTAACACCTTAGTCCAAGACTCCACCATCCATGTCCTGGATTACTCACTCCAGTAGTAAGATGATATAAATCAGATCATGTTTCTCTTTATTTTATTTCCCCTCTAAAACCCTGTTCATATAGCATAAGAGCTTAAATCTGTCTTATTTCCCAAGAATCACTACATGAGCTAGCCACCTCCAACCTTTTCTCCAGCTCTTCTCCCTCACCTGCTCCGTCTGTTCTGCCAAACCTGCCTCCTTATTGTTCCTGCCCTGCTTACTGGTTCCCTCTGACTAGGGCACTCTTCCACTCCATATTCATGTTGCTCATTTGCCACATTCTTCAAGTCTTTATTAAAATATCATCTTCTAAGTGAGGTTTCACCCAGCCACTCGCTTTTAAATTGTGCTTGTGCCTGCACACACACACACACAACACCCATCGTCATCCTATTTGCCATATATTGTCCTTGTATTTTTAAATTGTGGATTGGTTTTATACAGTGCCAGGAGGACTGATAGTTTTGTCTGTTTTATTCATTGTGTATTCACAGCGCTTAAAGCATCACCTGGCATATACTAGACACTCAATAAATATATGTATTTTTAATAAATGGATGTTCCTGAAAGTCTCTCTGGCTCTCTTCCCTTCTAAATTAATGACTCTTTATATTTTGCACCCACAGCACCATGTCTCTTTCAGCTCTTTTTGTATTTGGGATTTGTTACAATTTGTGTGTATTGTCTTTCCCCCATTGACAATAAATCCCTTCATCAGAAAAAATGTGTCATATTCCCTGTACAATTCAATAGCACCCTCTCTATTCTGATGGTGGTGGTGGTGGTGGTTATGTGCCATGGAGTCAGTTCCAACTCTTGGCGATCCTGTATAAGGTTTACTAGGCTGTAAATCTTCATGTGAGGAGATAGCGTCATTTTTCTCCTGCCTCTGTAATTATTGTTGTTGTTGTTGTTAAGCTCCGTCAAGTCAGTTCTGACTCATAGTGACCCTGTATAGAGGCTTTACGTTTTTTGGGGGGAGCAGAAAATCTCATCTCTATGAAGTGACTTGTGGACTGGAACTTCTGGCCTTGTGGTTTGAAGTCCAGTGCTTATCATATAGAGCCACCGCACTCTATAGTAGGTGTTCATTAAACAGTTAATGAATATTCATAAATACCTGGTGTGGTGCTGTAGGGAAAACACTGGACCGCTACCCGCAAGGTTGGCAGTTCAAACCACCAGTCACTCCTCGGAAACCCTATACAGGGTCACTATGAACTGACTCCACAACGCTTAACAACAGCAACATTAGAAGCATTTGTAAAGTATTTGTGAGCTAGCAGCCATTACTGACTGACTAGAATAAGAACTGGGCTGGTCCATCATTGAGAACTGGCAGGATTTGGGGAAAGAGAGAGCCCACCTCCATTCACCCACTGTCCTAGGTCTTCATTGTTCTCAGAGAACCCTTCAGAATTTCTATAAATAGGGCTCCTAGTTTTCATTCTCTCTCAGTCAACGCTGTTTTTCTCATGGACTAAATGAATATTATTTCTTTATACAGTTTTGTTTAGTCACCAATTTTGTAACAGTAATTTTTTCTTTTTTTGTGTGTGTGTACATTACATAAGCTGCATTATGGATTAAATAAGCTTTTCTGGGTTAGTTTGAGATTATAAGCACTGTTAACAATGTCGTTTTTATTGGGAGAATGAATTTTTGGTTGCAAACAACTGACTTGCATAGAAACTTTTAAAATAAAATTTAATGATTAACTGGTTTCTTAGAACTGTTTCTCCTTGTTTTGTTCTGGTTTTGTTTTTACATTTGGCATTTTAAGTTACTAAATAGAATTCAGAGTGGTTTCTTCCCTTAGATTATATAATTACTCTATGCAACTAGTTAAAGTGTTCATTAGTCCTGTCAGTTTTGTCTCCGATTTCTTATATTAAGTAATATTTTAAATGAGTAATAGTTCTTTGTTCTCAGAGTCTTAATCAAATAATAACCAGTTTTAGTATTTTTTAAATATGTTTTCCCACTTAACAAGAGTAAGTGAATAAACATAAGATTAAATATTTATGTTTAAGCATCATCATTCTTCTCAATGGTTGCCAAACCAAAGTTGCACAAAGATCAGAAAGAAAGATTTTCTTAAACTCTCACCTTTATAGGCTTGGACCACATATGATGTGAGTCCTAAGAGAAAAGGTGGTGCCTTTATCCCTAGAGCCACACTCAGTAAATGGGGGATTGAAGGATAACAGTTTGTACTGAGACTGTCAGAAAGGAAGACTGTCTGAGCTTTGCACATGAAGGGCATTTCATTATATCTATGGAATAGGAGTGGGTTGTTTAGTTTGTCTTGTTTATAATGTATATGTTATACATTGCATTTTAAGATTTTTATTGTGGTAAAATACGTTTAAGGAAACATTTGTCAAATACCAACTATTTGGGATTTTGTTGCTGTTGTTAAGTGCTGTTGAGTCGGTTCCGACCCATAACAACCCTGTGTAGGGTTTCCAAGGAGCAGCTGGTGAGCTTGAACTGACAACCTTACAGTTCCAACTGACTTTACACTCCAGTGCATTATAGAAGTGTTTTAAGAACAGAATATCATCTGCTTTCAATAGTTTTCTCTCTTGTTGCTTCAAATTATTATAAACCTTTACAGTGTATAAAGTATCTGTTTTCCTAACATGTCCATAATTACTCTAGTGATAAGCATGATAGAAACTCCCTCCACTTGCTCCAGAAAGCTGTTTCAGTCCTTTTCCTCAGGAAGTCCTAATCAGTAAATTAATTTCTGGTGGCTGAGGGTATTTCTCTACTCATAAAACTCATTTCTTAGAATATAGAATTTAAGAGAAGGTTAATTTGGAAGTTAATTATGTTTAGCATGATATCAATAGTTATTTCTTTTTCATTATTTCCACAAAATGATTCATTTGATTCATTAAAGATTACTTGTTAGGGACGAATAAAGGAAAACATGTATTTGAATTGTCCTGTTTTCTAAATCATCCAGCACATATTGACATAGAATTATTCCAAAAAAATTTTTAAAGCATCTTGAGTACATAAATATTCACAGCAGCCCTATTCACAATAGCCCCCAAGTGGAAACAGTGCTTATACCCATAGCTGACAGGTTGATACTTAAAATAGATGGTGCAAATGGCTAAAAGCTAAACTGTTTAGCTCATCTAGCCAAAAGGTTGGTGGTTAGAACACATCCATTGGCACCTCAGAAGAAAGGACTGACAATCTGCTTCCAAAAGGGCACAGTTTGGAAACCCTATGGAGCATGTATGGAGTTGCTGTGAGTTAGAATTGATTCCATGGCAACTAACAACAACAACATATCCATACAATGAAATATTATTTGACAACAGAAAATGAGGCACTGATATATGCTACAACATGGATGAACCTTGAAAACATGCTAAGTGAAAGAAACCAGACACAAAGGCCACACATACATGATTCCATTTATATGAAATGTCCAGAATAGACAAATCTATGGAGACAGAAGCTAGATTAGGTGATTGTTTGGGACTGGGAAGGGGGTGGGCTTAGGGCATAGGGAATAACTGTTAATGGGTATGGAATTTCTTTTTAGTGTGATAAAAATGTTCTAAACTTGATTGTGGTGATAGTTTAATAGTACTATAAATAAACAAAAAGTCACTGAATTGTGTACTTTAAATAGGTGGAGGGTATGATTTGTGAGTTATAGCTCAATAAAACTGTTATTAATAAAACCATTTTGTTAGTAGTTTGTAATATGATAGAAGACACTTTAGAAGTACCTAGTATGCTCAATGGGAAAGGTAAACATAATGTATATAGTAAGTAAATTAATTTAATATTTGCTGAGGAAAATTCTCAACATCTCTTTGAAACTATTCAGATGAGAATGAATAGAAACCGTAGTCCTTTTTACATGAATTTGAAAATATTGTGTTTATATGCTGAGGAGCAGATCTCAGCATTTAAGAATACTGATAGTTTGGATTTAAAATGTGAATGGCTAAAGCAAGCGTCTGTGCTTCATGAAGGTATATGAAATATTTTCCTGTTTGCTTTAGAGATGACCTTGATATTCAATATCATAGTTTGACATGAACATAAAAGACAGTACAGTTGTTAGGGAGTTAAAGTCGCTTAAATATTAATTCTGCTTGTATAAAGGGAAAATGATTAATAAGTATACTGCAAAAAGTTCTCCAGAGATTTCAAGAAAATTTTCAGGCTCCCTATCTTCCTCTCTTAGATGGAAGACTTACTGGCATGTTGTTGTTAAGTGCTGAAGACTTACTGGCATGTTGTTGTTAAGTGCTGTAGAGTCTGTTCTGACTCATAGTGACTCTATAGAATTTCCAAAGAGCCACTTGTGGGTTTGAACTGCTAACCTTGTGGGTAGCATTCCAGTGTTAATCCTACACAGGGAGATCTGAAATTGTTTACTGTGTCCAGGTGGAATGTATTACGGTAAAACTCCTCTTCGAGTAAGCAATGGTCACTCTTACACTTGTTTTAAAGATGTTGTTGTTGTTGTTATTATGTACCATGGAGTCGGTTCCGAATCATAGCGACCCTGTACAGGGTTTCCGAGGCTGTAAATCTTTACGGGAGCAGAAAGCCTCATCTTTCTCCCGTGGAACAGCTGGTGGTTTTGAACTGCTGATCAGTTATTTTTAGTTATTATAAATAATTTGTGAAAGATGTTGTTGTTAAGTGACGTCGAGTCTGTTCCAACCCATAGCATCTTCAAGGAGCAGCTGGTAAGCTTGAACTATTGATCTTGTGGTTCAAAATGATTTTGCTGTGTAGCACATTAACCCACAGCGCCACACCATGACTCCAATTTGTGACTATATCTGACTGAAAAAAATGTACACACTACAGATTAAGCTAAAATTTTCTATGACCTCCACCCAATCCCATTTCTCTCCAGAGAGAAGATACTGCTTTGGCTAGTACAAATCTTCATTGATTTAGTGTGTATGGTTCCAGGACTTCTAGATCTTTTTCTGTGTATCTCATATGTACATGTATGTTTCCATAGACATACATCATTTGGATATGTGTAAAAACAATAGTGATGATGATGTAATAGCATACTGTGTTTATTTTTCTGTAACTTACTTTTTTACCCTTAATAATATGTGCTTTGGAGAGCGTTCACTGTCTATATGTATGCACAGGGCTCTCCACCAAGCTTTTTGCCTGCTGTAGAGCCCTCACTATAAGCATGTCTGATCATAATATGTAACCACTCCCTGCTGATGGTCATTTGGGAGAAAGATGAGGCGTAATGCTCCAGTAAAGATTTATAGCCTCGGAAACCCTCCGTAGGCTTGCTATGAATCAGAATTAATAAATGGCAGTGCATTTGGCTTCTTTTTTCTTTTGTATTAAGGGTCTTTTCCTAATTTTTGCTGGTATGGATGGTTAATAAAATTCCAGTATTATTATTCCTTAAGAACCTGCATAAAAAAGCAGTATCTCTGGGTAGAGAAGCGTAAGAATATATAGGTCGGAGATGTATCCATTTTCTATTTTGGGCCCTGGTATGGCAAGGTAGGATAAGCACTAGACTGCTAACTGCAAGATCTACTGTTCTGCCCCTTGAAAACCTTATACAGGGTCACTATGAGTAGGCGTCAACTTTATGATGCTCAAAAACAACAATAATGTCAAATTGTCCCCTCAAAGGTGTCAGTTGCATGCCCATGAGCATTTTCCTTGCACTTTGTCAACACTTAACATCATTGAACTTAAAAAGTTTTCAAATCTGATGGCTAAAAAACCCTGGATATCCTTATTGTTTTAATTTGCATTGCATGAGTACTCATGAAATTTTCATTTTTAATGGCACTTTAATTTCCTCCTTTATAAATTATCTTTACATATTATTTATCCTTCCCCCACCCCGAATTTGGGTTGCTTGTATTTTTCATATGGATTAATAGGCATTTTTCATTCTTTACTTATTGTGGATATTAATTTAATGTCTCATATGTATTGTGAATATTTTCTTTTTTGGGGGCTTGTCTTTTGTTTATGGTGCCTTTAACCAGGCAGAAGTTTTAAATTTAGATGCAGTCAAATATATCTTTATGTCCCTTCATGAACTTTGGCCTATATTTTATTTTAGGCTTTCCCTACCTCAAGATAACAAACATTCACTTACATGCAGGCCTGACTTCATGATGCTGCAGGCCACTTGCTCTTCTTCCTTTTCCTTCTCCCACCTACTTGGTTTAATTCTCTGTGCTGCCATCTCAAATTCTTAATTGCTTCCACTGTGTTTACATATTTCATTCATTTGCTTTATTTTTATTTTTTCTCTATTAGCATGTCAGATTCCTTGCAAATTCCATTTGGTATTTTGTTATTGATTTCATCAATTTATAAATTAAATTAGTGAGAAATAACATCTTTAGAGTAACCAATCTTCCCACCCAGGGCAAAAAAAAAAAAAAGTTCATCTTTTATTATTATATCCATTAGTGTATAAAGTTTTATAGAGCTTTGTCTTACCAGTCTCGAATATTGAGCATTTTTCATTATTCTTTTGAGTGGAATTTATTTCTCTTTGGTGGTGGTGGTTGTGTGCCATGAGTCAGTTCTGACTCATAGGGTTTCCAAGGCTGTAAATCTTGATGGGAACAGAAAGACTCATCTTTCTCCTGAGGAGAGGTTGGTAGATTCGAACTGCTGACTTTGTGGTTAATAGCCCAGTTCATAATCCACTACCCTACCAGGGTGACTTTATTTCTCTTTAACCTTTCAGAATTAGCTATGTAAAAGCTAATAGTTATGTGTGTGTGAATATGTGTGTATATATATAAAGGACCTCTGGTAGCATAGTGGTTACAAGTTGGAATGCTAACCTCAAGGTCAGCAGCTCCAAACTACCAGCGGTTCCATGAGAGAAAGATGAGGCTTTCTATTCCCATAAAGAATTACAGCCTCAGAAACCCTATACAGGGTCGCTATGGGTCGGAATCAACTCGACGGCACTTAACAACAACTATATATACATATGTAGTTATACACACACACACACACATATATGTATATATATAGTTGCTGTTGTTGTTAAGTGCCGTAGAGTTGACCCTGTATGGGATTTCCAAGGAGTGACTGATGAGTTTGAACTGCCAACTTTGTGGTTCAAACCAACCTTTTGGTCCA
>NW_006408546.1:285738-286661 GCF_000296735.1 Chrysochloris asiatica | reverse complement strand
ATAATAATCTATGAATAATGACAGTTTTCTGTGTCTTTCTTACTGATATATACATGTTATATGGCTTTATTTGCTGACATACTACTTAAGTCTTATTGTTTTTATATAATTGGGATGCTTCTCACATTTTATCATTAATAAGAAGTTGACCATTGATTTATGATAGATTTCCTGTTTTACATTAGAAAAAGAAATTATTATTTTTATAGTTTGCTAAGAGTTATCGTGGATGTGTTTTTCATTTCATCACATCCTTTTCTTGGTAGTAACTGACATGATCATATATGTTTTTAAATTTGTTAATATAGTAATTATCTTGATAGAATTTTTTATTATAAAACCTCTGTTTATTATAAAACCTCAAAAACTTTATAAAAAGTTTCTGGGTAAACTTTTTTTTTTTGATATCTTGATTAACCAGTATTATTTTTAGAATTTTGAATCTTTGTTTATTAGTGTGAATGCACTGTGATTTTCTGTTTTGATTTGTCATGTCTGGTTTGAGTGTTGTTGGTAAGTGCCTTTGAGTTGGTTCTGACTCATAATGACCCTGTATAGGGTTTCTGAGGAGCAGCTGGTGGGTTTGAACTACCAACCTTTTGGTTTGCAGTCCAGTGCTGATCCTACAGGGCCACACCAGGAATCAGCTATGCCATACAATTCACAAACAACCCTTCTCCCACCCCATAGAAAAGAAAAATAGTTTCTAAAATTTCAAGAGTGCCACGGTTGAGAAACTGTGGAAGACTGATAAGTTAGGTGACTCCCCTGCCGCCCCCCATGAATAGTTTACGATGACGTAGAATTTACCAAGTGTCTGAAAGTTACATGCTTTTGGTAGTAATGTCAGGCAACTTATAGAGAACAATTTAGTAAAATGTTTAAAATTTTAAAATACTCTTTGACCCAGAAAAGTATCTCCT
>NW_006408546.1:283166-284253 GCF_000296735.1 Chrysochloris asiatica | reverse complement strand
ATGCTTTTGGTAGTAATGTCAGGCAACTTATAGAGAACAATTTAGTAAAATGTTTAAAATTTTAAAATACTCTTTGACCCAGAAAAGTATCTCCTATGTATTTGTCCTGCAGCCATTCTTAGAAAGATACAGAAGAATCGCACTGAGTTGTGTTTATAATCATGAAAAATTACCAAATGAAATTGCTAAAATTAGTAGGCACTCCTATTGGTTTGTAAGGACCTATTCAAATAAGTTGTCGTTTTTCAACAATGGAATATTACATAAGCCTTAAAAATGAAAGGGAGCTCTAGAGCTAACAATATGAAAAACTGTCCAGAGTTTACTAAGTAATGAAGGAAGTATGTATAGTATGATTACATTTTTGTTAAAATGTACGTGTGGTTAAAATGCAGTTGAGCACATCTGACTCCTAGCAACTCTGTATAGTGTTTCTGAGGCTATGTCTTTCTGGGAACAGAAAGCCTCATCTTTCTCCCATGTGGTTAGCCGCCCAACTTGTAACCCACTACGCTACCAGGGCTCCTTACATACACATATACACATATTAAGATGTTGTTAAATAAATACATACCAGATAGCTATGTGTGAACACAGGACAGAGCATGTGCAACTTCACTTTGTGAATTACTGTACTTCTGAGTTTTCACAATGAACATGGATACTTTAAACGAATTTT
The DNA here is from genome assembly GCF_000296735.1 of Chrysochloris asiatica. Classification (NCBI taxonomy): domain Eukaryota; kingdom Metazoa; phylum Chordata; class Mammalia; order Afrosoricida; family Chrysochloridae; genus Chrysochloris; species Chrysochloris asiatica. The sequence goes on along the minus strand of NW_006408546.1, from coordinate 283,574 downwards.
AATAAAAAGAAAGTTTAAAAGGTAGAAAACGGTATCACATAATGATATAGTACTTATATGTTTTCCTTTTGTCTCTGGAATCGTATGTCAAGCCGAGTATATTAAGCATGTAAAATAGATAGAATCACTGTCCCTGAGAAGCTTGTCATTTAAAATTCTCTTTTCTATTGGTACATTTACTACATGATGATTACTTTAATAGGAGTCAAATAATTGGTATTTACCTCTTTCTGACCTCACTGAAGTAGAGCTAGTTTCATTGACACCTGTCCTATACATGCCAGATGACTAGAGAGTGGGCACTTGCCTGAGAAAAGAATTAAAAAAGAAGAAAATTAGTACTATAATACAATCTTTATTAAAAACCCTATAGGTGTTTGTTGTGAATTGACTTGTGTTCCAAAAAAA
>NW_006408546.1:278604-282609 GCF_000296735.1 Chrysochloris asiatica | reverse complement strand
TGTCCTGGTGTGGCATTGTAGGATAAGCATTGGACTGCTAACCACACGGTTGGCAGTTCAAACCCACCAGCCACTTCTCAGAAACCGTATTTCTAGTGTCTCTGTGAGTCGGAACCAGCTCCACGGCACTTAATAACAACAACATGCCATTAATGAGGCCAAATTAGAGGCAGTTATCCGCACTCTACTACAAGGTCAGTTTGAACTGCAAGATCGGCGGGTCAAACTCATCAGCTGTTCCTCGGAAATCCTATACAGGTTCATTATGGGTTGGAACCAACTCGACAGCTCTCAACAGGAACAGCAACAACACGTTAACGATTCAGGATGCAACCTACAGGTGTAGGCTGTATTTTGAGTCAATCTCTTGAGATATAAAAGGGATTTAATGAACTAGCAGAGAGAAGAGAAACCTTAGTACCACTAAGAAAGAAGAACTTGGAGCAATGGAACCTGTTCTGTGCTGGGAACTTTCTAGATGCGTGGGAAGATTAGTGTCAAGACACATGAAGATCTACAAGTAATGTCAGGCCCACAAATGCTGAAAGGAGACAAAGATCTAGTCCTCCTAATCTGTGTGTCAACAGAGAGAGAGAGAGATCTGTCTTCTCCTGAGCTGGTGCCCTGAATTCAGACTTCTAACCTCTTAAACAAAGAGAATACGTTCTGTTGGTTAAAGCTGTCTACCATGATATTTCTGTTATAACAGTAGAAGATAACTAAGACAGAAGTCCTATGAAATACAGTAAAATTTGTATTGTTTGCTCCATTGTATCTTTCATAATAGACATGAAGAGAAATTTTAGGGAAATTTGTTACATATGATGAGTAATGTCATTAAAAAGAACCCATGCACATATTTAAATTATGAGTTAATCTCTCATTTTTATCTACCTGATGGACTTAAAAATATCTGTTAATTCACATCACATTAAACTACAATTTTCACTCAGTGACATTCATACTTATTAAGCAGTTCTGTTCTTTAAGTTCCTAGCAACTATAAACTTTAACTAAAAGCCAAGCTTAGGAAAGGATAAGAAATAACTTTGAAGCTAAAATTTTAAACGTTTGCAGAAATATCTGTCAGTCCAGCTTATTTACTCAAGTGTTTGCATGCCTCTGCATTTTATTTCTTGTACCTGAAAATGAACAGTAAGTAAAACATCAAAGTAAAACTGTTATGAAGCAATTTAAAAGTATAAGCACAAGAAAGGAAAGTTATTCCCTGAAACTTGGTTAATAGGTTAAAGCCATTATTTCTTTTAAGATCATGGCCGTGTAATTGAAATGAGTAACACTTGGAATGCTTGATGACAAATTCATGATAAAAAAAGATATGGAAGAGGAAAAAATAAAATCACTGGTTTAAAACAAACACGTCAAACTCTAATATATAAAAATAAAGTCATGTGTATAAACTTTGCAAGACTTCCACTTTTAATCCCTTTTCAACTAATGCATTAGTTTTTACTGTGCTGTGTTCCATCTCTGAGCTCTAACTTGGGATTTGCTTTTATTGTGTATTTGCTTAAAGAACTGTTAAGAATGAGCTCCTGTGTTAGGATCCATGGTGAAAGCTGGGTGTTGGGCACTGCTGGGTGAGGCTTCTGATTCTCTGTAGCTTTGCTGCCAATGCAGCTGGTATATTATGACTGTCACAGACCTTCTCCCCTAAGCCACTTCTTCCTTCATTGGAGTTAGATATCTTTGCTGTCTGTTTTCCAAAGTTTAACTTCTAAATTTAGTCTCATTGGGATCTCAGAACACTTTTGACTTATTGCTTTCCATCCAAATGTGGGGAAAGGGTTTCCCAACACTGCTGCAGTTGAAATCATTTCTCCTGTGCTCAGCCCCATCTCCTTACCCACTTCAGCTCTTGTTCCACTGTGAACCTGTTCTCTCTGGGATCTTTAGCCATCTCCTCCAAATTCAACTACAAACTCTCCTCTCCGTCACAATATAATGTGTCTCTTGGCTCCTATTCTCTTTTGCTCCTCTTTTACTACGAAATAGTAATAAATAGTATTAGAAAACAAATGGTCCTTGCCCACTGTCTCTGAATTACTCCAAACTGATTTTAACTTCCACCAATCTACTGCAAACTTCTTTTTTTCAGTGTTTTCCATGACCTTTTCATTGGAAATCCAATGGTACCTTGTTTATTATTCTTCCCGCTGACTTTCCACACACCAATATTGCTGACTGCCATTCATGAGAATTTTGGTTTTCTTCCTGACTTTTCTCACATTATCCATTTTAGGTCTCCTTGTACTTTGATAGCTGATCCTTTTCAGCTTTTCTGCTTGTTGCTTTTGCTTCTGCTGTCTAACTGTAGTCATTCTTCACAGCTCTGCCCTTGGTTCCAACTCTATTTCTATCATATATATTTTTTTTTCCCTTGGGGAGCTTTCATAAGAACCATATATCACCTCTGTATGTAGTAATTATGATTCGGGCTGCTAACTTCAAAGTCAGCAGTTTGAAACTACCAGCCGTTCTGCAAGAAAAATATGAGGCTTTCTGCTTCATAAAGATTTGCAGCCTCGGAAATCCTATGCAGGGTCACTATGAGTCGGAACTGATTCCATAGCACACAACCACCACTAATGATTTCTTCAGCATTGTTCCATTCTTGAACATTTACCTGGTCATTAATATCCAACCAATGTTCAGAAATTGTTCAGATGTCACATTTTTAATGTCCTTCTAACCTGAGAACCGGTGATTCTTTGGATGACAAGAAAGTAAGTCACACCAGGACTTTAGAGCCACCCATTTTGTGCTGTTTGGCTCTGACAGCCCTAGGAAGCTAAGGCACAGGGCACCATAATCATGAAGGGGGGTATACTGGAGGTGGGGGTGGCAGAGGAAAGAAAAACTTATTTTGGAAGAAGAATAACTTGTGTAGATGTGGCTAAGATATTTGTCACCCTTTAAAAGCAAGAAGGAGCAGTTTAGAAAGTATTGATTTAGATTCTTTTTATGTGTTTACTTTTAAATTTTTAGTTGTCAGGCATTTTAAATACTATGATTTGAATTACCAATACTATACTAGTACGGTTGGAGTCCTGGTGTGGTGCTGTGGGTTAATGTGCTGGACTGCAAAGTCAGTTTGAACCCCAAGGTCGGCAGTTCAAGCTCACCATTCACTCCTCGGAAACCCTATACAGGGTCACTATGGGTTGGAACCGTCTCAACAGCACTTAACAACAATATACTAATAGGTTTAAGAGCCCTGGTAGCACAATGGCTAAGCGCTTGCTGCTAACCAAAAGGTTAGTGGTTCAAATCCACCAGTCTCTCCATAGGAAAAAGAACCTGGTGATGTGCTCCTGAAAAGATTACAGCCTAGGAAACCTAGTGGGACAATTCAGTACTGGATTGGAGTATACTCCATGGCACCTAATAACAACAGGCAGCAGGATATAGTGACCCTTGCTGGTGTTGTTAACTGCCCTTAAGTCAGCTCCAGGTAGTGGTGATTTATGTATAACAAAATGAAGTCTTCCCAGGTTTTCAGGTATTTTATGTGTTTGAGCCTGTTGTAGCTATTGTGCCAGTCCATATACATATGTGGTTGTAGACTATTTGTTTGTCTTTGGATTAACTACATGAATTGAAATTGATTTGCCTTCTCTATTAGTAATTCTTGAGTAGATAGTAAAATCAAGTTGCATTATCTGAGCCTATACCAGCAATCTATAGCATTTAATAATCCATGTTAGACTTGTTTGTGGATCACTTACTCATCCCATGACTGAATCCTTTGAAAGCAGAAAGTAGTCTTATTTAACTTTGTATCTCCAATAGACCCAGTGATAAGTTCCATATTTATATATGTTGTTGTTAAGTGCCATCAAGTTGGTTCCAACCCATCGCAACCCTGCATAGGGTTTCCAAGGAGCAGCTGGTGAGCTTGAACCACCGACCTTGTCGTTCAAATGACTGTGCAGCCTGACTCATTAGCCCACAGTGCCACACCAGAACCACAAACCTTGCCAT
>NW_006408546.1:272451-276494 GCF_000296735.1 Chrysochloris asiatica | reverse complement strand
AGGGAGCAACTGGTGAGTTTGAACCACTGTCCTTACAGTTCAAATTAACCTTGAAGCTGAGTGCTTATCCTACAGTGCCACACCAGAACTATATATAGCTATATATATCTATCTGTATATAGTATATCAGTGTATCAGGCCTTAGAATGATCTATGATGTAGTATGATTATCTCCATTCTGTAGTTGAGTTTTCTGAGGCATGAGAAGATTAGGAAACGCCTTTCTCTCCCTCTCTTCTTTAAGTCACACTGGTAGTAAATGACTAGTTAGGACCTTCAACAGAGATGTCATACCTGGAGCCTATACATTTAACTGCTGAGGAGGGGCAGAGAACGTGTTATTCATTTTGTGCCGCACCTCTAGTAGGCAGTCAGTGTTGTTGTTGTTAAATGCCATTGAGTCAGTTCCAACTCAGTCAATAAATGAAAGACTGAGAAAGTTAACAAAAATTACCTAGGCTTCTTGTTGTTGTTGTTATTGTTAAGTGCCATTGAGTCAGTTCCAACCCATAGCGACCCTGTAAAGGGTTTCCAAGGAGCATCTGGTGAGCTTGCACCACCTACCTTGCATTTTAAACCGACTTTGTAGTCCAGTACGTTAACCAACAACGCAACACCAGGACTCCTAGGCTTAGTGAATGATTTTTCCTAAACTACCTAAAATGTCAGAAATCTCTTATGTACTTTGAAATTATGTTTAAGAGTGTGAAGTTAAAAAAACAACAAAAACTGTTTTCGAGTATTACTTTTGAAAACACTGAGAATTGCACAGTGTGACAAGGGAGTGTCACCGTGGGAATGAGAAGAGTCCCAGTTGGGGTACTACTACTGCTGGTGTCACTATTCTAATGTGACCTTGAGCTGCTAACTTTTATTTACTCATCATTCTGAAAGTTTGAGTTGTGGTGTTGGAGGAGAATACTAAAAGTGTCATGGGTTGCCAAAAGAACCAATAGATCTGTTTTGGAAGAAGTACAGCCAGAGTGCTCTTTGGAGGCCAAGATAGCTAAGCTTCATCTCTCATACTTTGGACATACTGTAAGGAGGGAACAATTGCTGGAAAAGGATGTCATGCTGGGTAAGATGGAGGGTCAGAGAAAAAGAGGAAGACCCCCAATGAGATAGATCAGCCAGGTGGCATTATTGATGGCATCGAGTGTGGCAGCAATAGTGAGGTTGGCTCAGGATCGGACATTGTTTCGTTCTGCTGTGCATGGGGTTGCTATGAGTAGGTTCCGACTGGATAGCACCTGACAACAACAACAACCACGAAATTTCCGTGCCTGTTTTAGGCACTGGCAAATAGAAAGAATCACAGTCTTCTCTCAAAAAGCTCGCATCTAGTGGGAAGGAAAGATGTTCGCCATAAAGCAAAAGGAAAGAAATATATACAATTGTTACTGTGATGTGTGTTAAGTAGGAAATATACATAGTACTATGAGAACATGTAATAAGAGAATTAGACTTCATCCTGGAGATTTCGGAAGTGACGTGTTTCTGAAATCTGAAGACTGAGCAGGATTTAAACTAAGCAAAGAGGAGAGAAAGATAAGCATTCTAGGTAAACAAAACAGCACAGGCAAAAGCGTGTAGTTGATGGGACATTTTAGAAAGAGTAATGGGGAAAGGAAGGCAGGGTAAGTTCTGGGACTTAAGAGGTATGGGCCAGTCCTTAATGTCTACAGGAACCCTGGTGGTGCTGTAGGATAAACATTGAACTGCTAACCATAAGGTTGGCAGTTCAAACCCACTAGCCACTCCACAGGAGAAAGATGAGAGTGTCTGCTCCTATAAAGATGTACAGTTTCAGAAACTCTATATAGGGTCATTATGAGTCAGAATATTTATGTTTTAGGATGAGAGGAAGAACAGAAGGAAGGGGGGTGAGTCAGTTAAGGATGCTTTGTGGCTTGTGTCCTAAGGATGGTGGGGAATGCTACCAGAGGACCAGGTAGGTAAGGCCAGTTGGTTCCAAATATTGATTTGAGGCACAAGAGGAAATGTCCAGGAGGTACTGGACAGATCATGAGAGCTCCAGGTTAGTATTATCCCAATAGACACCCTGACTCCTGTCTCTGAATTCCAACAGCACTTTGTGCCTTTCTTGCTACCATTAACAGTTACTGTTTAGGATTATGTTTATCTTTCTGTGTACTACATTATTTGCTCAGTGAAGTCAAGTCTTAAATTCCAAAGTGTTTGACCAGTAACAATAAGATTTTAATATGTCTCACTTCCCATAATAGATACTTATTGACTAGTCTTAAAATTGTACTCACGAAACTCTTGGTGTATAGAGAAGGAAAGGGCTTCAGTCTATGGCTGATGCACTTGTAGTTCCCCCAAATGCTTCTGCTTCCATCTGTTTCAGTTCTGGTGCTGACTCTTTTTCCAAATTATAAGTTTCTAATATGAGGAAGTATGCTCAAGTGGAGGAAAGGGTGTGTGCTTCAGATGTTGAGGATTGCTTGTTTGGAAGGGATGATGAGACATGGAGGAATCCAACTGGGCTCCAGGAGTACTGCCTCCCTCTAAAAGATCTCCAGGAGGAAAACATGAGCCTCCTATACCTCAGATTCACCTAGGACCAAGGTAAAAAGGCAGATCCTCAATAAACAGAGACTTTCTATAGGACATATTTGGAGCTGGCTCCCCAGGGAAGTTCTGGTGGGCTTTCCTGAGTGATGAGGAACTCGTGAGGCTAGGATTTGGTTCCTCATTTCATTTGCTTCTAGAATCACTCATAGTTTGAACCCTCTATGTAGTGAGTGTGGCTGATTTGAAATTTCTCATGCTCAGTAAGTTGTTAAGAGTTTTCATCAGAATAGATTTAGACCTCTATGAAGGCCACATCACCCAGGGGATGTAGGTTCCTTGAATATTTAACCTGGCAGCAGATTTTCAGAGGCCCAGATAGAGTGAGATGTATTGGTAGAGCTTCTGGACTGTCTGGTGCTTAAAGACAGGAACACCTGGAGCTGTTCCATGGAGGCTTTTCGAAGCTGTTAGAGTAAGGTAGAGTGATGTGCCTTAGTTTAACTCTTCGAAACTGGTTGAACAGAAGTCCCTGGTGATTGAACTTGGAAAAGGAAGCTACTGAGATGAACTCCTCTGAGTGCTTATGGATAAAGTTCATCTCAGGTGTCCCAGCCTTGGGGCATCAGGTCACCTCTAGATCCCCTTGGCCAGCAGGGAAGTATTGGCTCCAATGGTTTAGGGTGTGAGTGTGGCTGAGCTGTTGGGGGCAGTATTAGGTTGGCCAGAACAGACAGTACCTGATAGTGCCTTAAATCCCATTTTAAGATGACCTGGTAGAAAAGGGATGGAAAAGTTGGACCTTGACCATCCAGGTGATTAACTCTGAGAAACAAATGGGCAAGGAATAAAATGAACATCTCAAAAGCTATTGATAAAAGAATGGATGTATCAGTGAGGCCACAGCCCAGATCACAATCCCCGTGGGTTTGTATCTTTTAAAGAAAAGAATAGTCATTAGCTAAACATTTTTTTCTCAGAAAAAGAAAGAGGTTGAGGGAGAGGAGAGTGTTGTCTTTATTTGTGGAACTTATTTATTTTAGTCTATATCTACATATTGAACCTTCCATTGGCCCACCCTGAGGTGACATTTGGGTGGCTGACTTACCATAGATCATTCCCTTCTTAAAAGATTACAATTGATGGTACCAGCCAGAGTCCCAGATTCCTGGTCCTTAGTTGGAGCCCATCCCTTTAGATGGAAGTGTTTTAATGATAGAAATCATGTTTGTTTGTCTATGATATCTAATACTTTGATAATGAGCTTCATACATAATCAACATTACTCATTAAAAATACTAATGTCTTCTGAGTTCAAGGCACTGTGGAAGGTTTTGGAATAATCATTGGATAGATATTTATTGAATAAACCTTTTCATACCATTTGACATTATGGACTGTGTTTTCTTCTTCACCGGATTAGAAAGGAGTGACTTAAGACTAATTTATCCTTGACACACAGACCAGCCTGGGGCAGCTAGAAGAACAGAAGATACTTCTTGAAAGAA
>NW_006408546.1:268265-271240 GCF_000296735.1 Chrysochloris asiatica | reverse complement strand
CCTTGGATGGCCCTCATGGTCTCTGTCATTTGCCTCAGTTTACCTTTCCAGGCTTACCTCTCACTGCTCTCCCCAGGATAGCTTGCACTTGAACTACACTGAATCAGTTGTCCTTCTACAGTCAACCCAGAAGTAGTTCTACTCCTATGATGTTCCTTTCCCATCTTCTAGCCATCTCCTTCCATTGTCTATTTCATTCTGACTATGGAGAAATTCTGATGACCGCAAGGTTCTCAAGATGAAGCGATGTACAGACATTCTCACAAGTTCATTCGTTTTCCCCCTGTAAAGGCACTGGCACGCTCAAATGCCAGAGGACATTATTTTGGTTCAACAAGCCAAGAATTCTGGCAACAGTGTTAAATGTTGGAAACGTATTGAAAATAACTCTTCACATTAGGAAGTTTGGTTGGCAAGCAAAATTTTGCCCTTTGCCAAAGCTTTGGGAAACGCGTGTGTAGTTTTGTTTTCGGTCAGCCTTCGCTGCTCTTTTAGAACTTTCAGCTAACATAGATATTTGCCCAAATAGAGAATAATTGTCAAGAAGCAGTATTTTTCAGGGATGATGAGATCTACCTTTTTGAGTGTTTACTGTTTCACAGTATCAACAGTTTGTCTTCATGCTATTGTTGTTGACTGGTTTAGTTTGGGGTAGTATTCAACCCAACCATTAACACTCCAAATCATTGTTGTTGTTAAGTGCTGTCGAGTCAGTTCTGGCTCACAGTGACCCTGTATGGGATTTCCAAAGAGCAGCTGGTGAGTTTGAACCGCCAATCTTGTGATGCAAACCGACCTTGAGGTCGAGTGTTTGTCCTCCGGTGTCGCCCCAGGACTCCAGCACTCCAAATTAGAACCTCTACGTTTGAGTAATACTTTGAAAATCACCTGATGACATGTGAGGAATTACACAAAGGCTACAGGTCACATTTATCTTGTGATGAAAAGCGTCACATGTTTAGTCCATGGTTTTATGGATGTGTCATACTTTTTCTCCGGGGTATTTTGCATATGAGAACCCTGTTTGAGATTTGGATTAATTTGAACTACCCCTTTGGAAAAGTATATTTATGAAATCTCTACTGTCTTAATTCACATTTGCTGGCAATATGCTTTATTGAAATGATATACGATAATGATCACAAACAACAAAAATGACAGCTGTGAGTTTACTTTTCACTTTAAGTGGATTTTACACGGATTAGTGTGAAAAAACAAAAGTCATAAACCACACAACTGAAAATTTTATATTGAGAGTTTGCAAAAAGATTCAAAAGTAGTCTTATGATGAAACTTACTAATTCATCTTCAGTTTCCCTGTGCAGGAGAAATGAGTGATGTCCATATTAGAGGGGCATGATCTGGAGGTTAAAATAGAAAAGAGATTTTGTATCATTTTGGGTATGTGGTTCAATTATAATGCATATTTTCAATACATGAAATCTGCTGAGAGATTTTTGTTTTGTTTGCAGTGTGCCAAAGGCTGTACCTGTAGGTTAACTTTATTATTAACTCTCACATCCTTAAGGCCCTTTTCTGGGAAGAAAAGGTGTTGCCACCCACTTTATTTCACAGTGCTCCTTACACAACAAGGACCATGCAGTAAACTGTAGCTTGAATTTCATTTCTGAATGTGAGTCTCAGCAAGGACTTTTGCTGTTTAATTTTGTTGGATGTAAAGATGTGTGACTTAGTGTATTGCCATTTTTGTTTTTTTCTGTCACAAAATGGGGCCAGATCCAGTATCTAACCATAGACATTTATTCACCTCTAGTGTGTGATGACATCTTATCCCAAAGCTCCTTTTGGATGTTCTATTTTCTTCATCTCATATTATTCACTTTTATACTCTGCTGCAACCAAGGTCACTTGGGATTCTTGGTGAGGAGGCGGGATCACACATTTCTAAAAAGACGGTTTCATCCTTACTGAAGTCGTGCAGGGGAGGAATGTCTGAAGCAGAGAATGCATGCATGTCAAGTCAGATCTAGAGCACATTGTAAAAGTTCAAGGTACCTGGGAGGCACCCTGTAAACATCTGTTGACAAGAACAGACCACATACTGTCTTTCTCCAAACTGTAAAATTAAAAGACCTGCTCTGCAATATGCCTGTTTTCTTGCGCTTCTGCCCCCCCTTTTATTTATTTTATCAATTTATTTAGATAGCTTCAAGGTTTTAGAAACTATTGTTTATCCCCCTTTAAAAATAGCTTAAAATGAGTAATATTTCCTCCCAAGAATTCGGTGAAAGCTTCTAAGCCAATTTTGTTTTCTTTTTCTATTTTGGAGTACAAGTGTATGTATATTTGGGTAGAGGAGATAGTGTTTATCATTGTAAATGCAGCAGCATTTATCACATTGTAAATGCAGCAGCATCTACCACATTTATCAGAACCTAGGATGTGGCCCAAATTTAAGACAGAAATGCATATTCTATGTAGGGGTCACCGGGCCATTTGGAATTGAGGAGCAAGTATCAGAAGCAGGGGCCTGGGACGTGTGCTGTCTGGGGCCTGCTGGCTTAATTTTGTGCCTGGCAATTTTATCTTTTCTTTCTCCTGATACATAGGAACTCTCGGTGGCATAGTGGGAAGTGGCTTCCTTCGTTAATAGTCTTGACTGCTCCTGCCCATTGCTAACCTTACTTCTTCCTTGTTACAGAGGACAGCAGCAGTTCTATACTTAACATGTTTTCTTCTTTTTTAAAAATGTGTATATATGTATGTACACATATATATGTATGTATATACAACTATATATATATGTATAAATGTGTGTGTGTGTATATATATCTATGTTTTCGGTAACCTCACATGCATGCGAAAGCTGGACAGTGAATAAGGAAAACTGTATAGAAGAATTGATGCTTTTGAGTTATAGTGTTGGAGGAGAATATTGAAAGTGCCATGGGCTGCCAAAAGAACAAACAGATGTATATACATTTCTGTATTCTATGCATACATATATACTAATC
>NW_006408546.1:259699-267420 GCF_000296735.1 Chrysochloris asiatica | reverse complement strand
TTTTTTTAATGTTTTATTGTGAATGATTAATTTACTTTTATCCCTGAGTCCTAGCGCTGTTCAGGATAATTACTACACTGTTAACCACAAGGTCAGCAGTTCAAACCTACCAGCTGCTCTTTGGAAACCCTATATATGATTGCTATGAGTCAGTACTAACTCAATGGCGCTTAACAACGAGCAACAATACATGAGCATCTTTTTATTTCTATGTAGCTGTGTGTTCATATGTATGTTGTTGTTGTTAGACGCTATCGAGTCAGTACTGACTCATAGCAACCCTATGCACAACAGAACGAAACACTGCCCAGACCTGGCGCAACCTCACAATTGTTGGCATGCTTAAGCCCATTGATGCTGCCACTTTGCCAATCCATCTCTCTGGGGGTCTTCCTCTTTTTCTATGACCTAACCAAACATGATATCCTTCTCCTCCATTGACTGGTCCAGTGTGTCCGAAGTATTAGGCAAATCTGCTGCACAAGACCTTTTTAAAATGTTGAAGAGCAAAGATATCAGCTTGAGGACTAAGGTGCACCTGACCCAAGCCATAATGTTTTCAGTAACCTCACATGCATGTGAAAGCTGGACAGTGAATAAGGAAAACTGTATAGAAGAATTGATGCTTTTGAGTTATGGTGTTGGAGGAGAATATTGAAAGTGCCATGGGCTGCCAAAAGAACAAACAGATGTATATACATTTCTGTATTCTATGCATACATATATACTAATCTGTTTACTATTATTAGGCAGTTGCTTTGAGTTGTTTTTCCATAGTAGTGGTGTATATTTTATGTCTTTTTATGGTTTGTGTGTTAATTTAAAATGATATAAACATTCTGAAAGGAGAAATAATCACTCTAGGTCTCATCCCTCCAACACAGCTCTTTTCAATATTCCTTTCCAGTTGTCTGCGTATTTCTATCACCAAGGCTGTTATTTTCCAGCTACTTAGCCTTCCCCTTTGTTTCTAGCCTTTGCATTCCAATTGCCAGTAATTATCAATACAACATGATTGCATATTTTATCAATTTCAGACTGAAGGAGTTGGTAGAATTCTTCAATTTCATCATCAATGGTTGGTAACAGTTGTATTAACTGGTCTTCCTTGTAGACGAATGGATATTATCCTATCACAGACAGTATTTAACTTCAGGATAGATCTTGAAATGTTCTTTCTGATGATGAAAGTGATGCCATGCCACTGCAAATAGTCGTTCAATTTGACGTAGTATAGTTATTGTTAAAGGATGTGCTGTGTGTTTTTTGAGGATTTGACTTCTCATGATCTAATCACAGTTTTTAACTTAGCCTCCTTTAGATTTGTAAAATGCCTTACCATATTTTAAAAATCTTTAATTTGAGGTGTCATTCAAAGTAGAGCTAAATGACATCTCTGGGAATAAAATGGCCCAGATGAGAAAGGCGTCTTTAGAACAATTGATGATTGGCACGAATTGTTGACTATTGACTAATTCACCTTAGTGGTTCACATGATGATATATTTTAATTTAGATAATTTTACCAAGGACTGGTAAATGCTCGTTTTAGAGACTCTTTCTTCTTTTTCCAGGAAAGCATTTCAAAACATTTGTAAGATCTCATTTGAGCAAATTCTTATTCCTTAATTAATGAGGACTGTGTCTAAAGCTTGCCTTGTATCTTCCAGTAACATTTTCAAATGTAATGATTTTATAGCTTGATAAAGGTCAGCAGTAAAATACATTTCTTTTTCTATTGTGAAGAGACTTAGTCAAAACATGGAAGTCATTTAGTATCAGTCATTTAAGTAAATTGATATTTACAGTCATGACAGGAAATGGGATAATTCTATGGTTTCTGCCAGAAGTTATTTGTATTTTGATTGCTGAATATATAATGGCAGATGCTTCTTTTCTAATATGAAAAAAACTTTAATAATAAGACCCCATTAATAGGTGTTGATACTTGTTTTTAGAAGAAATGAAGAATTATATAAACAGATCTATGTAAATTCTGGTATTTTAAAAGAAAACATGTTGTTGTTGTCAAGCACCATCGAGTCGATTCTGACCCATAGTGACCCTATATAGGGTTTCCAAGGAGCAGCTGGTAAGTTTGAACCGCCCACCTTGCAATTCAAACGGCTTTGCAGTCTGGCGCATTAACCCACAGTGCCACACCATAGGGTCTAATAATTCTAAGAATAAAAATTACTTCCCACTAGCTGTTTTCACAGGTACCATTTCATCTATTGATTTTACTTAGTAGATTGGTAACTGGTTGTAAAGTTCTAAAATTCAGGGAACTAAGGTTTTATTAAACAATGAATCATTTCTTCAGTTCTTTGACTGTAAGGCTTTCGGTGTGGAGAGCTGTGTTAGAATTTATTTCTGTGTGCACCGTTTTTTTTTGTTTACCTTTTTGGATTAGTATACTTGCCTTCTGATCTCTATAAATTAGAAGATAAGAGTAATTATAATTCCAAATTGACATGGAAAGTTAGAAAGAGGAGGGTGTTACTAGTAGGAGAAACACACACACACACACACACACGGTAATTTAAGGATTGTGTTTTTTAAGCTTCAAAACTCTGCTAGCAATTTCATGGGACAAATTTATATTAAAAGAAGCTAAAAGTGATTGCGATGCAACATTTCTTTAAGTATAAAGCGGATTGATTCATCCCTAGTTTCTGGATACAGAGTTTCATTTACAAATAAAACTTCTCAGATAATTTCTTTTGTGATGTTTTCACTTAAGAGAAAGATGTGGTAACATGAACTCTGTGTTTTAGTGATTTTGTCACATGAGTTCCCTAGGAAGCCTTTCCTGAGCCTTTAGACTACAGATGGTGGCTCTACACCACGTGCCCCATCGCTCCCTAGTCATCCTCTACATTAGTTTTAATCATGTCATTGGAATTCTGTTGTTTCTGCGACCTCCATTATACTATAAGCATTTTGTATTACATCCATAGTACCTGCCTTAGGATGCTCAATAATTGTTTATTGAATTGAACTAAACTAAAGATGAAATGTAAAGTGTAAAAAATGGGACGTCCTGGGCTTATTTTTGAAGTGAATACTTAAAATTTTCTTGATCGGTACAATACTCAAATATTACACACATTGAATGGTAAAAGTGAGCGAAACTTCTGGCATATTATCCTAATTCAATGGGTTCTTTAATTTGTTTCCTTGGGGAACTGAGAGCCATGGCTATGCCTGTGACTTTGTGTGTATCCTCCATGGGCTTGTGTCTTTGCAAAGGGAATATAGGAATAGGAATTGGTGTTGCTGCCTCTATGTTACTGTGTTTGTGCACTGTCATAAGAAGTGGTAACAACTTCCCTGCAATGCCCTGTGAGGCTACCTTACTTTATATTAACTTATTCTAAGTAAATAAGTATAAGCAGGTTATATTCATGTTTATTAAGAGTTAGGCATGAGCTTGTTCCCACGAGTGTCTGAGTTCACTAGTTAGTGCTCTGTAACAGAAATATCACCAGTGGGTATTTATCTCACAGTTTAAGAGACTAGAAGTCTGAATTCAGAGTGCCAGAACAGAAGGAAGATCATTGTCTCCTTTCTGCATTTGTAGGCCAGTCATACCTTGGCGATCCCAGTGTATCTTGACATCAGTCTTTCCCTGGATCTAAGAGTTTCACAATGCAGGGACCCCAGGTCCAAAGAACATACTCCAGTCCCAGCTCTTTTTTCTTGGTGATAGTACGTCTCTCTGATCTCTGCTCACTTTTCTCTCCTATAAATAAAAGGTGTTGTAGGCCACACCCCAAGTAAACTCCCCATACATCAGATCAGGAGTGTGATGGAATGAAGGGTATTGTATCCTATCCTTAATCCTCTTACTGGCTTCTCAGATCAGATCACAACCTGGGGGATCATCATATAACTGCCACAATATATCATTACATAATTATCCAACCACTGAGAATCCTGGCCCTGACAAGCTGGTCTTCATTACTGAAAGAAGCAGGACAGTTCTGAGGAGGAGATACCAGGAGGAAGAGAGCACAACAGTGGTCTGGCCAATGGGATCGTCAAATCATGAGTCATCTATAAAGTTGAACAGACTTGGAGATATTGATGAGAGTGACAAGCCAAGATGTGGAGAATTCTATTCTGAAGGAAGGAAACCTTGTTCAAATAACAGTAATCTGTAGAAGGAGGTGTTTGTAGGAACCCACCAGGCATCACAGAACCTGAGATGTGTTATGACCCTGGGAGTTAAAAAAGAGAAGTTATAAGAAATTATATTGGGGTACTCATATCTTTTGTCATTGTGGACAACTTTGCTACCCTCCCTGAGTATTGATTTCCTTTATGGAAGGTCCAAACCCAGTGCCATCTAGTTGATTCCAAATCATAGCAATCCTAATGGGACAGATGAGAACTGCCCCCATTGGGTTTCTAAGGCTGCAAATCTTTACAGAAGCAGACTGCATCATCTGTCTCCCGTGAAGAAGCTAGTGGATTTGAACCATCAACCTTTGGTTATTAGCTGAGTGTTTTAGCCACAGTGCCACCAGTATTCCTATGGAAGATTTGTTTTTGTTGTTGTTAAGTGCCATCAACTCAGTTCAGACCCATAGTGACCCTGTATAGGGTTTCCAATGAGTGGCTGGTGAGCTTGCACTGCCGACCTTGTTGTTCAGGCTGATTTCGCAGTCCAGTGCATTAGTTCACAGCATAACACCTAGGTAGAAGATGCTAATATCGGTATCTTTAAGTGGTTGTACAATGTAATAAGATCGTGCATATGATTCACTTAGCACTAGTCCTGCATGCTGTAGTTGATCATGTGATTAGTTCCTTCCAGTCCTTATACTTCCTCAGGCAGAGCAAATCACCTTGCTGATGACAGGCCCCCGCCAATACGGGATTCTTTAGCTCCCATCTTGGGAAGAGCAGACCTGTTTTTAAGAGTACCAGTGGAGAAAGGGAGCTCCAGGGTGGCACAAAGAGTCAAGCACTCAGCTACTAACCAGAGGTGCCTTGGAAGAAAGACCCGGTGATCTGCTTCCAAAAGATCACAGCCCTAGAAAACCCTATTCAGTGGTTCAACTTTAAATACATGAGGTCACCCTGAGTTGGAATCAACTTGATAGTAAGTGTTTTTATAATGGAGGAAGAGTAAAATGGTCACAGTAATAGATAAAGAAAGATCAGAGTTGTGCAAAGGTTGTATACTTACCATACTTGTTCATTCTGTGTGCTGAGCAAATTATCCGAGAAAGTGGATTATATGAAAAATAATGTGGCATCGGGATTGGAGGCATACTTATTAACGCTCTATGAGATGCAGATGACACAGTCTTGCTGGCTGGAAGCAAAGAGGACTTGAAATAATGATAAAGGTCAAAGGCTACAGCCTTTAGTATGGATTACAACTCAATACTGTAAAGAAAACAATAATCATTGTCAGTGATTTCATTTTGCTTGGATCTACCATCAGTGCTCATGGAAGCAGTAGTCAGGAAATCAACAGACCTACTGCATTAGGCACATCTGCTGCAAAAGACCTCTATAAAATGTTAAAAACAAATGAAACGAAATATGAAAGGATGAGTGTAAAGCTGATGTTCTCCCATGTAAACCTCACATTAAAAACTTATACATTAAAAAAAAAAAAAAGTGTTAAAAACAAAGGTATCTCCTTAAGGACTAAGGTGCACCTGACCCTAGCCATGGTGTTTTGCGTTGCCTCATATGTATGTGAGAGTTGTATGATGATTAAGAAACAATTGATACATTTGAATTATGGTGTTAGAGAAGTATTGAAATTACCATAGATTACCAAAAAATCTGTCTTAAAAGAAATATAACCAGAGTGCTCCTTAGTATCAGGTGAGACTTGTCCCTTTTACTTTGCACACATTGTTAGGAAGGACCAGTCCTTGTAGAAGAACATTATGCATGGAAAAACACAGGGTCAATGAAAAAAGGAAGACCCTAAATCAGATGGATTGACACAGTGGCAGCAGCAGTGGTCTGTTAACATCATAATTGTGAGGATGACACAGGACTGGATAGTGTTTCTTTATGTTGTGTATAGAGTCTTTATGAGTCAGAACCAACTTAATGGCCCCTAACAACAACAAGGCTTTAAAAATACAGTGCCCCATTGGTATAGAAATCTATGCATCTTTTGGTATATTCAGTAGCCTGATATGCATGTGAAAGTTGGACAGTGAATAAAGAAGACTGTAGAAGAATTAATGCATTTCAATTATGGTGTTAGAGTATTTTAAGTACCATTTGTTGTTGCTGTTAGGTACCATCAAGTTGGTACCGACTCATAGCGACCCTGTGCATAACAGAACAAAACACTGCCCGATCCTGGGCCAGCCTCACTATTGTTGCCAGGATTGAGTCCATCGATGCTGTCACTTGGCAATCCATCTTGCTGGGGGTCTTCCTCTTTTTTTCTGACCCTTCACCTTACCAAACATGATATCCTTCTCCAGCAACTGGTCCCTCTTGACAGTATATCAGTTTGTCAAGGACTTCATTCTTCTTGGATCAACTATCAACACTCACGGAAGCAGCAGTCAAGAAATCACACAAAGTATTGCATTAGGCAAATCTGCTGCACAAGACCTTTTTAAAATGTTGAAGAGCAAAGATGTCAACTTGAGCATTAAGGTGCGCCAGGCCCAAGCCATGGTATTTTCAATAATCACATATGCATGCAAAAGTTGGACAGTGAATAAGGAAGACCATAGAAGAATTGATGCTTTTGAGTTATGGTGTTAGAGGAGAATATTGAAAATGACATGGGCTGCCAAAAGAACCAATAGATCTGTTTTGGAAGAAGTACAGCCAGAGTATTCCTTAGAGGCCAAGATGGTCAAACTTTGTCTCTCACACTTCAGACATATTGTCAGGATGGACCAGTCACTGGAGAAGCATATCATGTTTGGTGAAGTGGAGGATCAGAGAAAAAGAGGAAGACCCAGCGAAGTGGCAGCATCAGTGGGCTCCAGGTTGGCCTAGGATTGGGCAGTGTTTTGTTCTGCTGTGCATAAGGTCGGTACTGACTTGATGGTACCTAACAACAACTAGCAACCTTGTTCTTCTTGTTGAATGCTGTTGAGTCTGTTCCATCTTGTACCGACTGTGTATAGGGTTTTTTGGAAGAGTGGCTGGTGAGTTTGAACCACCAACCTTGTGGTTCAAACCAACCTTTCAGTCTAGTACTTATCCTGCAGCGCCATACCAGGACTCCATATGAAGGACTAACTGCTCCTTTTCAGCTATACATGTAGAACCATGGATTTTTAAGTTGAGAGCCTGATGGAAATTCCATCAGATTGAAGAAATCATGAGTTTTAATTCACTGAGGATTTTTAACTAAGAGTGAAAAGGTAACTCCTACAGTCATGGTATTCCATTGTATTGCAGTAGGGTGAATCACTCAAGTTTCCCTTTTCCAGAAGATAGATGCTTTAACTAGACAGCTAGCTACACCGAGATGCCTTTTTCTTTTAATCAACTGGATCAAAGTATATTTAGGACTAGAAAAAGTCAATCCTATGTTGTTGAAAAATAAAGTCTTCTTTTCAGAGACTTCTTTCAAATAATTGCTTTGAGGGCTAGCTGACTGTTCTTTAGAAATTCATTTCACAATCTCAGTGAAAATACAGCAAGTACTCCTACTTTGCAATTTCATACAACTTTTGTTGAGGTTGGCTATTTCTTTTTCTTTTCTTTTTTTTT
>NW_006408546.1:177901-257717 GCF_000296735.1 Chrysochloris asiatica | reverse complement strand
TTTTCTTCCAGAAGCTCTTCAACTGTCTCCTCTGTGGGCTTGTGTGATTGTTCCGAGGTTGGCTGGCTATTTCTTGTACTTAAATGGAATGCCTCTTAAGTTTTAAGAAGTTATCACTGCAAATGAGTGACTGTAGTCTGGTTAGGTCATCTTTCTGTGGACAGTTGCATCCATTCTCAAAAGAAACTTGACATTTATGATTTCTGTTCCACAGATTGAAAGAAATGACCATCGTTTTTTTTTCACCGTGTCTGTGTTATAGTTCTATAAACAGTGTAGTTTTGTGCCTTTTGGGAACTACAGGCTCTTTTAAGTGGCTATCATGACTGAGCAAGTTGATTTATATCAATCAAGTGAAAGTCAAATGTAGTTTGCTTTTCTTTGGCCTCTAAGATTTCATGTAAAATGTATTTTGGTAACAATGACCAACAAAAAAGTTCATCATCTGTATAAGTTTCCTAGTTGCAGTTTTAGCATTTGATTCTTCAAATTTTTGTCTGTATCTTTGCATTCATTACAGCTTCTTACATAATATCAGCACATGAAATCACTTAAATGGTATTTGATGATTCATTATTATAAAGATCTAACTGGGGCCAATCTCTGATTTCTTCTCTTCTTTCCCTTTTCTTGAATAAATTTTTTTTTTAATGGAAGGTTCTGTTCATCTTGCTTTCTCTTTATTTATAGTATGCCTTTGGGAAATAATATAGAGTAAGAGAACATGCTGGGATTTTTAGCAGTGATGTTCATTTGTAAGTTTTTAAGTATAAGTTATTCCTTCCAAAAGATTTACATTGTTTTTGCTTACACTTATGAGTGATAGTTATTCTTTCCAGAGTTCCATGAATATTTGCTGGAGGCTGACCTAGGACAAAATACCACACTAGAAGCATCAGGGCGAATTTAGACTTAAAATATGACAAACTTGTGCTCTTGAGGGGTTTATTATCTAAATTTGTACTACTTAATATGTAAACCACTCGCCCCCTGTGGAGATTGAGACTAAAATGTGACAAATCCAGCTTGAGATGTGCTGTAACTGCACATTATTCCAGAATTTGAAGACAGCGTGAAAATCAGAATGCAAAAAAACACAGAGATATTTTGACTGATTACACATTAAAATTTTGGACATATTGGGTTAAATAAAGTATTATAAAGTTTATTCACCTGTTTTCTTTATATTTTTTAATGTGATTACTAGAAAATTCAAAATTACATATGTGACTCACATTATATGTATTTTAGGCAGCGTTTCTGCTTCTTTCTAATGCTGTCACCAAGGGAAAGTGCACATCTGCCTGAATACAATTCTTTTGATGATTTCCTATATATGTGTGTGTTTATAGCCATAGAAAACTATAGCAGTCAAACTGTAATAGCATAGGGAATAGAGTATATGATTTCTTCTTAATCCTATTAAGCCCCTTGTTATATAAATGCCTGGCTAGGTAGTGCACTTTTTTCTCATAGTATAAAAGGCGCTTTGAGGTGATGGCAAGAAAGGAAAGAGGGCAGGAGAAAGGAGAGCCACACGCAGGTGCTGAAGATTGCTCGAAGTACATAAAGATGCCAAGGAAACATATCTGAGATTGTCACTGAGAATGACAGAGGCAGAAGAAATAGCTCTGATCAAACCATTCCACAGTGCACAAGTTTATGCCAGGAGAGAAGGCTGGTCATAGCAGTAGCGTCACCCACATTAATTACAGTTCACATTTATTGAATGCATTAAGAATTTTGTAGGCAATTCTACATTACTTTGTCTAATACAGCAATCTTGTGAAGCAGGTATTATTATCATAGTCCATGTTCCAAAAGAGTCGGTCCAGAATGACACAGGAAGTGGAGGTGTGAAAGTCAGACCCAGGCCACCAAGCCCAACATCCAGTCTCTTCACCAACGTTCTTTATAAAGAGCTGCCTGAGTTCACCCCTAACAGCCTCCTGCTATGATAACCAGATACATGTGTTGTGGAAACAGTAGAGATCGACTCTTAACCAACTGATTTCCCTTTTGTTAGAAGAGAACGATTTATGTGTAAGCCCACAACGAGCTCTTAGGAGGCAGCTCTGAGTAGTTTTACCGACCTCCTTCTTTACTGTCCAATAATTATAATAAATAAAACTTGAGGATTTATAATGTAATTTAAAAGCCTTAGTCAGCCTTTCATAGTGCTTTCACATTTATGACCACATTTGTTCCTTACAAAACCCTTTAAGTAATTAAGGGCATGTAATTACTTTTCTCATTTTATAAAATTAGCGGCTGAGGTTTAGAGAGATTTACTGACATTCCCAAGGTTGTACAACCAGTCCTAGGGATTGGGACTAGAACTCAGGTCTGGGTGGTAGAGTGGACAGTGCAGGGCATTAGAAAGGGCTGGGCTGAGCCAGCTCCAGGACTTAGCTTTACACTCGGCAGTACAACTTTGAGCACTGGCACGCTCGGTCCAACCAGAAAAAGAGCATTTGAAATTTGAGAGAATTTAATCTAGGGGATTTTGCATTGGTGGAAGAGCCAAAAGGCTAAACAGAGATTGGTGAAGTTTCCCAGAGTAAGCCACCCCACTTGCAGATAGGAGAATGGTGGTACCAGAGCCATTGGACTCGCCGACAGGATGCATCCTCAGCTAGAGATAGACAGAGGCAGAAAGAGGAGAGAAAAGGGCCTGGGCTTTGCTCTTCTTCCTACCTATCTTCCGTTCTTTCACCAGAGCCTCATGGCTAGGACCCCATCTTTATCCAGCCTCTGACCATAATAAGCAGAGTCTGGAAAGAGGAGGATTGGATCTGCCCCCACCCCACCCAAATGATTTAAACTTTGAAACAGGCTTGTTAGGTCCTGAGGATTTAAAGAGATAAAACTTGTAAAGTGCCTGTATGTCATGTAACTTTTCATTCTATTTGGGAGTCAGCTGAGATTTTCTTCCTCTTTATGAAAACAAGGTAATTATAAAGGATATCCATTAAGTTTTCTAAATCAAGGAAACTTCCTATGCAGTCTGGAAGTAGTGGCCCTGGAGATTTAAGACTGCCCAGAGAGTTAGTACAGGCTTGGGTTTCTCATAATCCTAGTCCTGTCTCTTTTTGAAAGCCTTTGGTTTCAAGTTTTAGAATTATTAAATTAAAAGCTGCTCTACAGCTATGCTTTTAAAAGCATAACTAAATTACTTTAAAACTAAATAAATTTATAAGAAGAATAAAACATGGTTTAGCTAAAACTCCATCATTTTCCAGAGGACAAAATGTAATTTCTATGTGAAGATTATAATTTCCAGTATACCCAAGTAGATTTTTTTTATCTTCTCTTGGCTGAGGTAGGGAGTAGAGATGCACCAAATCAAATTAAAAGATAAACCTTTTGCTAATCTAGTTTTTAGGTGCATTTCTTCACTGCCAGAAACTTAATCCCAGCAGCTTTACAAAGGATTTCTGAACTTGGAGAGGTGAATTTTGAGGTGACGGCAGGGTCCATTGGTGAATCGACTAGTTTGCTTTGACTATTAATTGACTGGGTGACATTTTGAGCCCACCCAGTGGTGTCAGGGAAGAAATGGCCTAGGGCTCTGCTTCTGTATAGATTACAGCCAAGAAAAGCCTATGAAGCTCAGTTCTACTCTGAAACACTTGGGGTTGCCATGAGTTGGAGTCAGCTCAACAACATTGGGTTTGGGTTTTCCCAATAGGGTATGGGAGAGTCCTAAATTGTTAACGGTGACAAATAAGACAGTAATGGTGTCATATCTATGTAATAGATTTATGTTCTCACTTAAATGAGAGCTTCAATGAGCTTGCATGTGTACTGGAGGGTGGAGTATTAAAAGATCCCCAGAATAAATCATCTGTAGTCTGTGAAATAAGAAGCCCTGGGCTGCTAACCATAAGGTCGGAAGTTCAAACCCACCTGCGGCTCCACAGGAGAAATATGAGACTTTCTGCTCCTGTCAAGATTGATTGCCTTAGAAACTCTATACAGGGCTGCTGTGAGACAGAACAGACTCGATGGCAGTGGGTTTGGTTTGGTTAGTTTGTTAAATTATTTACTGGACCAGTCCATCTCTTCAGCTTCTTTACCTTGCCTCACACTTAGCTCTGAGAACTCACACTCAGCCTCCAGCACCCCCCTTTCTAATAGCTGTTGTTGTACACCATATAGTTAATTGTAAGTAGAACTGCCACATAGAGTTTCCTAGGCTGTAATCTTTAAAGATTACAGTGGAATCTTTAAAGATTACAACACTCATGGAAGCAGCAGTCAAGAAATCAAATGATGTATTGCACTAGGCAGATGTGTTGCACGAGACTTTTTTAAAGTGTTGAAGAGCAAAGATGTCAGTTTGAGGACTAAGGTGCACGTGACCCAAGCCATGGTATTTTCTTTTTTTTTTTTTTTCTCATTTCCCCGACTTTATTCAGTGGCACATTCACAGTAGGGATTGGGGTAGACACGAGGTGGGGCCTGATCTGTCCTGGAGTCCTGGGGGCACCACACACCATGCACTATGGGTGGAAAGGGGCACAGGGGGGCTTGTTGGTCCCAGCAGAAGCCTGTGTACTGGGGAGGAGGCAGTAAGTGCCTGGGTCCCCCTAGCCCAGGCCTACATGGGAGGGCTAATATTGGGCTGAGGCTGAGGGGTGGGGTGGGGGTGGGGGCATAAAGTATCTACTCCAGAGGGGCCAAGTGGCCAAGCCCTTGCCTGGGGTGTGAGCCCAGAGATCAGCTGGGGGACACTCTGGACGCACAGCCGTGTCACTCTCTCTTTTTTCCTCTGAGGGACAGGAGGGTTCTGGGCTGGGCCAAGCAGTTACCCTGTTCTGCCCCATCCCGTCCTCAGCCAATCAGAATGGCTTTGAGGTCTACTTGAACATGAAGCCTCGATAGTCGAGAGTGTCTTCATGATGTTGGCAATGTTCTTGCAGTCATCAGTGCCGCTGTGGGGCCGACCTGTGTGTTGCAAGCTGAGGCCCTTGTTCATGTCTAGGAGTATGTTCTTGGACCAGCAGCCCATGGTGCAGCTTTAAGCCTTTTTCAGATTAATCCACTGCTTGAAGTAATCAGCCACTGGCAAACCCAAGTATTGGCACTGACCTGGAAGCCTTACTATGGTGATCGGGGGCTGAGCCCCACCTCCAGGATCAGGAGACTCTGGGCAACACTAAGCTTCCTTCCACTTCTTCATGATGCTGCCTTCACTGGGTTCCAAGGATACTGGGCCCAAGCCCTCATATGGATGCGAAAGCTGGACAGTGAATAAGGAAGACCGTAGAAGAATTGACACATTTGAGTTATGGTGTTGAAGGAGAATATTGAAAGTGCCACGGGCTGCCAAAAGAACCAGTAAATCCATTTTGGAAGAAGTGCAACCTGAGTGCTCCTTGGAGGCCAAGATAGCCAACTTCGTGTCTCATACTTCGGACAGACTGTCAGGAGGTATCAGTCGCTGGAGGTGGATATCATGTTTGGTAAGGTGGTGGGTCAGAGAAAAAGAGGAAGACCCCCCAATGTGATGGATTGGTCAAGTGGCCTCAAGCGTGGCAACAATAATGAGGTTGGCCTAGGATTGGGCAGTGTTTCGTTCAGTTGTGCATAAGGTAGCTAGGAGTCGGTACCGACTCAGTGGCACCTCACAACAACAATAGTCTTTAAAGAAGCAAGACTGCTGCATCTTTCTTCCACAGAGTAGCTGATGAGTTTGAGCCACTGACCTTTCAGTTAGTAGCCAAGTGCTTAACCATGGGCTCTCCCTAACAACTGTACCTCCCAACCTCTATCTGTCTTCTATCTGTCCAGCAGATCATAACCTCAGTTTATATACATCCCACAATTGCAGGCCACACAGACATTGCTGTGGGATTTGCAGGAAGCCCAGACTGTAGGAGAGGCATAAGCTGAGAATGGAGAATCTGAGTCACAGTGTCAAAGGGTGTGTGGAGAGTCCAGGTCAGTGGCTGCAGATTCAACTGCAGGACGGTGGTCAGTGGCTGCAGGTTCAACTGCAGGATGGTGTACAACTCCCCACAGACCCTTGCAATTCAGTGGGGCGCTTCTGCCAGGAGATGGCTAGGACTCAGCTCTTGCCAGGCTGGCTAAGGATGAGGTTAAGGGTCCATTCCCATAAGGTGGAGGATGTAGCAGCCTCAGGAAGGAAGCTTCCAAGAAGCAGCTGTAAGGATTAAGCCACCCTGTCCAAAAGAAGGCATGGTTCAGGGCAAGACTAAGCCAGATCTCACAAGTAAATAGAGCTGGGCTCTTGATCTGGGTAGAAAGGGCTCCCAGGCTAGGTACAATGAGTCGTACAAATCAGAATTGTCCTAACAAATTAGATCTGGCAACTTGCTGGACACTCAGCTTGGGAGTACCCCATGGTAGAGATCATGCTCTGCTTACACTTGAAGCTCCACTTAGTAAGTACTTAACTCATTATCAGTAAGGTCGTTTTAATGGAGCCCTGGGATAAAGTGGCTAAGTGCTCCTCCATTAACTGAATGGTTGGGGGTTCAAACCACAGCTCTTATTCAGGAGAAAGATGTGGCAGTGTGCCCATAAAGATTTACACCTGAGAAACCCTATGGGATAGTTCTGTTTGTCCAGGACAGTCCTTTGTTGTGGCATATTTAATTAATAATTCCCAGCTTCACACCCAAAAGTGTCCTGGTTTAGACATCACTCCACCTTGGCAGATGATAGTCCACCAGTGGCTGGTGGTTCCAGCCATCCCTGTGGTCTGCAGAATCTAGGCCTATTGTCTTTCCTCTTCCTGTTGGAACCTTCTGTGAGGGCATCACTTTATTTTCCAGCTGTTCTCTTGAGCATATCTTCTCAAAGAAACTTGGGTCTTGGTGAGTCAGTGCAGTTGCGTAATGGACTAATGGGTCAACTTCTGAATTTGCATGATTCAAAGCCTTGTTTAGAGTTGGTACTTGGTATGGGAGCCTGATTCTTGGCGAAGGAAGGCATCCTGCTTAGTAAAGGGTTGTAGTGATTAGTTTGCAAGTGGACTCAAAATTAGTCAATGCTTTTACTCCTGGAGAACTTTAATAAGATAAAATACAGTGTAATTAAACATGGCATTTTAAAGCCTACATTATAATTCCTTTATATAAAATTTAGGCATGCTTTATAATGCCTATATTTTATTCTCCCACTACCATCCTCAACTGTATTGATAAAAATCCTTCTAGTTCTAACTCTCGAAACCATAGTTTGCTGTATGTATTTTGTAGGATTATTGTATATCTTCTTGGTTTTATATTGTCAGTGTAGAGACCCCTATTAGTAGTGTGGTCTTGGTTGTATTATTTAAAACCTGAGCCAAGTCCAGGAGATTGTACTGAAGATATGTTTGGGGGATGAGCTGTACATTTGATTCTTGTGGTGTTCTTTCAGTAGCTGTGACTCAGAGCATTGAGGGCTGGAAATGGTGACACAAGATTTCATTGAAGCAGTTAAATTGCTTTAGTCACTGGCAGCACATGCCATTTAAAATGCATTAATGATGAGATTTTCCTTGTTTTTAAACTTGCTTTTCATTTGTGTTT
Source organism: Chrysochloris asiatica (assembly GCF_000296735.1). Lineage (NCBI taxonomy): Eukaryota > Metazoa > Chordata > Mammalia > Afrosoricida > Chrysochloridae > Chrysochloris > Chrysochloris asiatica. Next base: position 250,173 of record NW_006408546.1, on the reverse strand, counting down.
GACGAGCTAATTAATTTGGAAGGGACTTGTGGTTTTTAAAGGGTATATGATGATTCAAGAAAATGGCAGAATGGGCCTTCTGCAGTCCAAATTGGCTTTACTTTATTTTGCGAATGCTGTAGATTAATCATTTGAGTGTTCTGGAATCCTTCCATGCAGACATTGGCATTTTTTATTGATTTCTTGACCCAAGCATGGTGTTTAATTTTTTTTTTTTCAATGACTTACTGTGAGTGTGACCTAAAGCTGGTATATGAGAGAGCTTCAGAAAGTTCATGTAAAAATTCCATTATCTTTTCGTTTCATTTTTCCATGGACTTTCTAAAGCCCTTTCCTATGTCAGAGCTATACAAGGAAATACATAGATTGTGAAGGCATGTTTGAGAAACTTCAGATGTTTGTGTAAGAAAAGCGTTTTATTATGTCCATATATTCTATATAACATCTTTAAGTGGATTTGGAATTTACTGTGGTTTTGAAATGTATTTAATAATTGTAAACATTTACATTGCAACAGTATGTATTATAGCATTCGAGGTAACTGTGAAAACTGTTTTTAAAGCATACAGATTTCTGTCTGATTTTTGGAATGGTGGTGGTCAGGTGGTAATCTTTGGGCGGTTTATTTATTCACTCGGGATTTATAAGTTGTATAACGTTTAAACACTGCAGGCATGTCCTTTAGGAGCTCTGGTAGCACAGTGGGCTAAGCACTGGACTGCTAACCTCTGTAGGGTCTCACTTGTACTGCTGCTGTGCACAGCTTCCCTGTCTCCCATACCCTGTCCTCCAAGCTCCATGAGCTTCTTCATACCTTGTAGACATTCTCTTACCTTTTATCTTTGCATGTGCAGTACTTTCTGAGTAATTTTTCACTGCTTTTCATATTTTTATCTGCCTACTTGACATCTCCACTTGATATCTAAAGACATCTCAAACTTGTTGTTGTTAGGTACTATATTAAGTCAGTTCTGACTCATAGCGACCCTATCTACAACAGAATGAAACAACACCATCCTCAAAGTCACTGCTATTTTTGAGCCCATTTTCGCAGCCGCAAACTGCATCAGACCATCTTGTTGAGGACTTATTTTTTGCTGTCCACCAAGCATGATGATCTTTTCCAGTGACTGATCCCTCTTGAAAACATATCCAAAGTACGTGAGATGCAATCTCACCGTTTTTGCTTTTAAGGAGTACTGGCTGTACTTTTGCCAAGACAGAGTTATTCGGTCTTTTAACAGTCTGCGATATCTTCAATATTCTTTGCTGGCACTGCAATTCAAATGTCTCGATTCATTTTTGGTCTTCCTTATTCATTGTCCAGCTTTTGCATGCATATGAGGCGATTGAAAATACTGTGGCTTGGGTCAGGCACACCTTTGTCCTCAAGTGGCATCATTGTTCTTTAACACTTGAAAGAGGTCTTGTGCAGAAGATTATGCCCAGTGCAATTACGTGATTTGATTTCTTGATTGCTGCTTGCTTGAACTTTGATTGTTGATCCAGATAAAATTGAATCCTTGACACCTTTAGTCTTTTCTCTGTTTATCATGCTTGTGGTAAACTGTTAGGACTTTTGTTTTCCTTCTATTTAATTCATCCTAAGGTTATCTTCATCCATAAGTGCTTCAAGTCCTGTTGATTTTCAACAAGCATACAACAGATTATCTGCATATCACAGGCTTAATGAATCTTCCTCTAATTCTAATACCGTATTCTTTTTCATATAGTTCAAATAACTACTTTTAGAAGGCAACAAAATATTCATTGGTTACACGAACCACAATGAAAATATGTATTAACAGAAGTTATTTTTTTATTTTCATATTTTTAATAGTGTCCTCTGTCCTCCATTTAAGGAGCCTTGGTAGCGTAGTGGGTTATGAGTTGGACTATATATAAAACATGAGACATGGCCCATTCAATCAAAAAGTTCCCCTGATTCTAAAAAGATAAGACTAATCCACATAAAAACCCTTAGCAAACATGACAAGATTACCATTAAGCATTAAATTATGGGGCAGAAACTAAATATTGTATAAATATGGAAAGGAGAGAACATTGAGGGCTGGGCTAATGTGGGGAGACTTCATGAATGAATTGGTACTAAAAGAATATTTTGTAAAAAACTGAGTTTCCCTTTCATATGACTCACAATTTTTGTTCTTTTTATTTACTTTTTTTCTGATTTAATTACCCCCTCCATACATTCTAATTTCATATGCAAACAAACCATTAGATTAAAAACAGCCCCAAGAAGAAGGATGTTTCTATAAGAAAAGATCAAAGAAAATAATCAACAAAATGATTGCATAATAAATAGTCAGTGGAACAATTTTCCTTACAGTTTAATTTAAAAATAATTATGGAACAATTAAAATTTCCTTACAGATCAAGTGAGCGATGGTTATTTCTCTGCTGTGCTTGGTGTGGTCTGTAGTTTTGTCTGCAGTAGCTTGGCTTCCATATCTCAATGGAAATGTTTCTTTTGTCCTTTTACTGTAATTCCTGACCATATTTTGATTACCATCCTTTCCCCTCAAACCCAAGCAATGTCAGATTTAAGTATTTACCAAAAAAAAGAGGCGGGAGGAGGGAATAAATTCTTCCTCTTAAACTATCATGGAGTACTGAAGAACTAACACAGTTTATGGGGAAAAAAATAATATCTACCTCCAAAAATGTTATATATAATATGCTAGAATTTATCGCATCTGAAAGCTAAGCATTCACGTGATGTAACTCAAGTTGCTTTCCATTTAAAGTTCAATATGATTTACTAGATAGCTATTAACAATGAAAATTATTTGTTGTTGTCATTGTTAAGTGCCATCGAGTCTATTCCGATCCATAGTGACCCTGTATAGGGTTTCCAAGGAGTAGCCGGTGAGATTGAACCACTAACCTTACAGTTCAAATGACTTTGCAGTCTGATGCATTAGACTACAGTGCCACACCAGGACTTCTTAAATTACATAACCACATTTTAAATAGCTCTGTATCATAGGAAATCAGCAGGCTTAATACAGAATTGCAGTATATAAAACTGAGATACACTGACAGGTTTCACACCAAAGTGGGCCACTTAAGTACCATTATTATAGATCATAAATTGAAATTCATCAGCATCAATATTTTCACTGGAATGTAAAGTATCACTGCTATTGTTTATATGAGTTTAGTGCTTGCTATTAAGTTTTTCATTACTGGAGAAAACCGTTGGATTTTATTGCAGTTAGCATTTGACACAGATTTACATTATGGTTTTGTAAACTTACTTTAAATAAATATTTCAGTAGTAAGTGAAAGTGTTTCAACAAGAGAGTGTTGTAGTGAATGTGGTATTAGCATTTCATAGGGTCCTATGATTTCACAATTAAAATCCCCTTTCTTTTAAAGCCTGAAGTAAATCACATTTATTCCTTGCATGTAATGAATCGGAAACTTTTACCTGACTTTGAAAGCTTGCTTTTACAGAAATTAGAGTTTTGTTTTCTTTATATGTAGCTATTTTGAATGCCATAGGTTGAGCTATACTACAAATAACAGGGAGTGTAAAGTAGAAGAAATTATCTGAATTCAGAAAGTGTGTTGATCAAAGTGATCTGAATTTTTTCAGACAAAAAATATTATGGGGATCATTACTTGAAAGTTATACTTTTTAATGTGATTGCTTATTTGCAAGATTTTTTAATTAATTGAATTTGAAATTAACAAAAGTGTCTGAGAAAATATTTGCTTATTTTTCTCTAGAAATGTGGAGATGCAGCTTTCTGAAGTTTTCCTTTGAGAGGGCATCTTTGAAAGCTTCCCAATAAATTTGGGGCATCACATCCTCTTGGTTGTACTCAGAAACCCTATGATAGCATGAGGTAGTGGTATCAGTTGAACAAGACCCAGAGGAAGTGATGTGTGTTTCTGTTTCTTTTGGAAAGGGATTATTGTTTTTGTATTGATGTTACACATCTATGATAGTGTTCCTTTTTGTTTTCTTTCCGTGAAGACATCACCCTAGCTTGAAATTTATGTATTTAATAAGGAGTAATGTAGGTCATAAGGCACTCTCATAGTACAACGATTAAGAACTCTGTTATTAACCAAAAGGTCAGCAGTCTGAGCCACCAATGGCTCCACAGAAGAATGATGAGGTAGTCTGCTCCTGTAAAGATTACACCCATGGAAACCCTATGTTGTTATTGTTGTTAAGTGCCATTGAGTCAGTTCAGACTCACAGTGGCCCTGTACAGGGGTTCTGAGGAGCAGCTGGTGGCTTTGAACCACCCATCTTGTGGTTCACAGTCCAATTCTTATCCTACAGCACCACACAGGAAACCATGGAAACCCTATATGGCAGTATTATTCTGTTCTATAGGATTGCTGTAGCTCTAGTGTGGCACTATAGGATAAGCACTGACCACAAGGTCAGTTTAAACTACAAAACCGGTAGTGCAAATACACCAACTCAGAAACCTTTTGCAGGGTTGCTGTGAATCAAAACTAACTGGATGGCACTAAACAACAATAGAGTTGTATGAGTTGAAATTGATTCAGAGCATACAACAGCAGTGTAGTACATAGAAAATTTCAAGCAGCATTTGATGTTCTTTTCAAATATGAACTCATTTATGAACCCTATGAAGTAGAATACTATAAATAGCATTTTGGGGGACTGTCTTAGTTTTCTAGTGCTGCTTTATAACAGAAATGCCACAAGATGATAACTTTAACAAACAGTAATGTATTCTCTCACAGTTTAGGATGCTAGAAGTCCAAATTCTGCTGACTTTAGAGGAGGACTTTTTCTGTCTCTGTGGGCTCTGGTGAAAAGTTCTTATCTACTAACATCTGTAGATTAAGCTTTTCTGGGAGCTCTCCATGCATCATAGCATCAATCTTTCCCTAGATCTAGGAGCTGCACAATGCAGGGACCCCGGGTCCAAAGGACGCAGTCCACTCCTGGCTCTTCTGTCTTGGTGGTAGTAGGTCCTTCTGAGTGCTGTTTGCTTGTTTCATCTCTTTTATATCTCAAAAGAGATTGGCTCAAGATATGACCTAATCCTGTAGATCACATCTAACCTCACTAACATCACAGAAGTGAGGATTTATATCACATAGGATAATCACATCGGATTACATAATTTGAGTGTGTGTGATTGTTATCAGTGCATAACTGCCACATTATTACATGATTACATAGCATCACCCAGCCAATTTTACACATATTTTGGGGGGATGCAATTCAATCCATGACAGGGGTAGGTATTATTTTGATTCCTATTTTAGACATAAGGAAACTGAAGCATAGAAGACCTATAGTTAACATCGGGTGGCTCAAAGTGTATTTGTGATTCCTAAAACAGAAAGTTTAGTGGATTATTTTATTTTAGCTTGTATAAAGAAAACCATTTCAGAACTATAAGTTACAGTTATCTCTGTGATTAATTTTATGTTTTTACTACTAAAATTCTGTTGCTTTTGTCTATACATTTTGTAGTTTGCATTATCTTTCCTGTCTCTGCTTTTGTCATATTCTTTTTTAGTAACTTTAATACTTCCTTTAGAATCCTGTAGAACGATTATCCTTTGCATTAACTCTAGCTTTTAAAACTGGCATTCTTCCTTAGGAAATCATTTTTATTTGCCTTCTAAAGTTAGCATTGAATATGGCCAAAAACATCTTAAAGGAAGGAGGATGAGTTTGCAGATCATTTTCAGAATCTGATCACAGGTTGTAGAGTTTCTGAAACCACCAATGACCCCCTCACAGACTAACATCAAGTTTGGGACTTTTGTAACACTGGGGAATTTTAGAAACTGCAGTCGTTTGTCAGTAAATAACTTTAAAAATAAATTATATGCAGTATATTTTGCAAACTATTAATTAGATAGACAACTTGTGATTAGCTGTAGATGGATCACTTGTAATCCACCTGAACTGTCATTTTTATAATTCTTTGTACTTTCCTTTTCTCTGTATATTTGATTTTTTTTTTTTGGCAGTTTGACTATGTCTGGCGGTGTATGTTAGGAGCTCTGGTAGTGTAGTGGTTATCAGTCAGTCTACTAACCTCAAGGTCAGCAGTTCAAAACTACCAGCCATTCCGTGGGAGAAAGATGAGGCTTTTTGGTCTCATAAAGATTTACAACCTTGGAAACCCTGTGCAGGGTCACTATGAGTCGGCAGGGTCATGACTCGATGGCACATAACCATCACCGCCACCAGGGATGTGTGTGTGTGTGTTTATATGTGTCTCTGTGTATCTCTTTCTGTCTCTCTGTGGCTCTTTGAACTTCTTATGTCTAATTTTGGAAAATTCTAAGTCATTATGTCTTCAAATATTTCTCTGTCCTTTCTCTCTTTTCTTCCTGGAATTGTCTTTTGATATATGTCAGACAGTAGCTCTTGGTTGGTCTGCTTTGATTTTTACTCTTCTTACTCTTTGTGTTTTAGTTTGTCTCATTTCTGTTGGTCTAGCTTCAAGTTCACTGATTCTTTCTCTGACTGTGTACGCCCAGTCATATCATTCTATCGAAGGAATTTATTGTCTCTGATAATGTTTGGTGTTTTTTTTTTTAAATATCATTTTCACTGCACTGTTTTGTTTTCTTTATACATACATATATATGTTGTTGTTGTTAAGTGCCATCAAGTCAGTTCTGACCCATAGGGACCCTGTATAGAGTTTCCAAGGAATGACTGGTGAGCTTGAACATTCAGTATACCTCTTGATTCTTGCTCTGTTGCTTGCTTTGTTTCTTTTCAGTGGGTTTTTCTTTTCTACATTTTTCCTACCTTCTTTTTTATATCCTATAATGGTTTTTGAATACTGGGCATCTGGCCTACTGAAGTCTGAGATAAATTGCATGTATGCCTAGAAGTGGGCGTGCCTCTTCATCCAGGTTATCCCTGCTGGCTAGTTGTTTTCTCAGTCTCAGTCAGTAACTGAGCTAGGCTGTGTTATTAGCTCTCGTTGTTCCCTTCAATGCAGAACTGATTTTAAATTCCATTACTGGTGGGCCACTATAACTTTGTGTTGATAGATGGGGGTAGGCTGATCAAAGGTTGACTCAATATTCCTACTCCACCCTCAGCTTATACCCGTTACATAACTGTAACACAGAAGGGTCTTTCCCCATGATCTGAACATCTCTTACAGTGAAAGAATGCTTGCTATTCAGGTAGACATTTATTGGGAGCAGGGGAAGTCTTGATTCTCCTGACCCAGTGTCATTCTGGTGTAGCAGTGTACCTGATACTCAGAAGAAAACTGTGTTCCCCTCCCAGAGTGGTAGCCAAGGTTTGCTTTTTTGGGTGTGGGATTCTGGATCCAAAACGTTCTTTTATACCCTCTACCTCGGAAACCCTGTATAGGGTCGCTACGGGTCGGAACCGGCTCGACGGCACTTAACAACAACAACAACCCTAGGGACAGTGGCTTTTTCCTTGCGTCTGGTGGTCGACAGACTTTGCTTCCACTCTTCTCCCAGTTGTCCTAGGAACAAGAGGAGTAGGGTTTTACTTCAGATTAGAGGAGGTTTGGGAAGAAGGTAGAGTTGCATGCTGTCCCCAGGAACATTCCTCACCACCTGCATGCCTGTACTCCTAAGATGAGTTCTCTCTCTCTCTCTAGCCAGGCTCCCAGTCTTCCTTAAGAACTGGTGCCATGGAGAAGACTTACAAATTATTGCAAATTCCGCATTTCTAATGTGCTGGACTGCAAAGTCTTTTGAACCACAAGGTCGGTGGTTCAAACTCACCAGCTGCTCCTTAGAACCCCTTTACGTGGTCGCTATGGGTTGGAACCAACTCGATGACACTTAACAACAAGAAGTTACTTTAAACTTACATATTAGCCCACACTTGGCCTTTAGGAATCCTTAAAATATTTAGCTGATTTCTTACCAGCTTCCCTGGTGGCCCCCTTTGCCGCCCACACTCTACCAAAAGTAAAAGTTTCTAGGTACAGTCTTTCCTTTGGGGAGGACCTGTCACTCTTTGGAATTCAGTTTCCTTGGTTGTCTTGCAACCACCATTCTTATTGGTTAGCTGCAGTGTGCTACTGGTTTCAATTCTGACGAATTCAAGAAATTACAATTTTATGGATTGAAAACTTTTATTTGTTAAAGTAGGAGTGTTGTTCTCCTAGGGCTCTTGGTAATCAAAGGCATCTCTGAAATGTCTTTGCCCCACTTTGTGCACTGTAGGATAATGCACTGAACTTCAAGGACGGTTTAAACTGCAAGATCAGCAGGTCATGCTCACCAGTTCCTCCTCGGAGACCCTGTACAGGGTCGCTATGTGTTGGAACATGCTTGACAGCACTTAATAACAACAACAACATATGTTCTCCAGCCTTTATCAGATCTGTGCCCTTAGGGACTCCTTAACAAACTTACATAAGGGTGGGATTCAGGAGTACAATTGAGGGTATCATGGAAGACTTGGACTTGGTGAGGAGAGGCACCCACGGACCAATTAGCTTTCTTTTACTAGCAATAAAGGGCCCCTCCACATGATTTCTGCTCCCGTAAAGATTTACAACTTTGGAAACCCTGTTCAGGGTCACTATGGGTCAGAACCGACTCAGTGGCACTTAACAACAACAACCACATGAGCAGAAAGTAGCAACTGACCATACCTAGCTTCTCTTTGTGTTACTGTATTTTTTTTCTTTTCTTTTTTAATTTTCATATTTTATAAGCTGTGCAACTGCTTTGTTCCATATCTTTTTTCCTTCTTTTGCTCATCCTAGGAAGCAGTGTTTTAAAGATGTGTGAGAGCCTTTGTAAGGCATCCCTGACAGGCCCTTGCCTGACTTATTCTTTCAATTCAGAGTTATTATTATTGCGCTGAAGAAAGGTCATGTCTTGCTGTGTTCCTTGAGTGGATTTCAGGTGGCTTCTTGTTTCTTTGTGTGTGTTGTTTTGCTTTGTTCAGGGTAGAGATTTCTTAAGCCTAGTGTTTCTCAATTCTCTTTAATCCTGACCCCCCTTGGAGAAACATAAAGATATTGTATTCTTCTTTAATGTTGTTTATAATCTGGAAACTAAAACAAATAGCACCACTGGAAACAAACCTGAGGGATAAATTGCTGCTTTATTTTCTTACTGGCACCCCTTCTTTTCTTAAGCACTCACACCCCTACATCAGAACCACTATCTTGACTTATTTAGTATTTTTGCCAGTATATTGAATCCAGATAGTGATTTCTTTTTTTTAAATAAAGTCTGTTGAGGATTGGAGTCCTGGCGTGATGCTGTGGATTAAGCACTGGACTGTTAACCGCAATGTCATTGGTTCAAACCCACCAACCGTTTCTCAGAAACCCTATGCAGGGTCGCTATGAGTTGGAACCAGCTCAGTGGCTCTTAACAACAACAACATTGAGTAATGATGAAACAGAAAACAAGAGATAAATCAGTTGTGAAATAAATACAGTAGAAAATAGGAGATCAGTCCCTTCCAGCAAGGCAGGGACTGTGTGTGTGTGCTCTGACACACAGTCAGCTTCTCCTTCATTCTCTTCTCCACAATGAGCAGGAGTAGTGGGGTCAGGATCAAGTTCTTTATCAAGCGGAAGCTTGTAACCTCATTTCAGGATGAAAATATATGAAACTTAAACAGGCATTACTCTTTTTTAAATATTCCAGAGGGAGGCCTTAGTGGCTATCAGGCTGTGACAGCCTTTTACTCAATAAAGTAGGCAATCTTGTTTAAAATAAATATGTTTTTCCATAGGACTCATTGTGGCCATTTTCATTTTTGAATGCTAAATATAAGCTCTATAAACTTCTTTATTCTTCCTGAATCACGGTAATGCAGAAAGTTTCCTCAGCATTGAACACTAGTGGCTTCTTGTTCATCACTTCACCTACAGGCAATGCTTGTACTAATTATTACTCAGTAAATATGTGCTTGTTAAATGAATAAAGAAATCTTTGAGTTTCTTCTTAGTTCTAAATCCTATGATGTGGAAAAAGCTGATTTCGTTCCTGTCTGGACATTTATTTTCTGGTGTGTTTTTTCCCTGCTGAAATCAGTAAAGTATCAGAAAGGTCACAGTGGACCAAGTTTACATTCTGTTCTGTTGTAGTCAACACTCTGAAGGTCTAGGTGACAAATACTTACAATAATATTCCATTCAGCTGTGAGACATTGATTTATGTATACCATTTTCAAATATTTTAAGGCATCTTTGTCTCAGAAGAAACCTGTATTGCCTTTCTGGCTTTAGGTGATTGTTGTGTATAAATTCTATGCATTTAGTTTTCTTTTAATAAAAAAAATAGAGTATTTTTAGTTCATATAGTTTGGTCACTTTAAATTGTTAAATTTAAATCAATCTATGTTTAGAAGTGGAGTCCTGGTGTAGCACTATAAGATAAGCACTGGTTTGTTAACTGAAAGGTCAGCGGTTCAAACCTACCACTCCTCAGAAACCCTATACAGGGTCACTATGAGTCAGAAACAACTCACTAGCTCTTAACAACAGCAACATTAAGAAGCAACAGAGAAATAGATATTAACTCTACTATAGACCAGCATCTTAGCTTAGGCAAGCATTTGGTCACTGCTGGGCTAAAGAGTGAACACCGATAGAAATGAGGAGTGGGATAAAGACTCCAGAGAGGGAGACAAGTTAAGGCGCAGACCTCCACCTGTCTTTGGACTCCAGTTTTCCTTCCCTCCCACAGAAGTGCTTCTGTTGCCCCCAGCTTGCCTCCCTCTCTTGTCATCACATCTCCTGTGACTTCCAGCCAGTGATGCAAGTCCATCCAGTAAACAGAACAGGCTCACACCTGTTCTCTTCCTGGCTGGTCTTTAGGCCCACATCTCCTCTAATGATGTTTTCTTGTAGCTGTATCTGCTTAAGGGAGAGGAGGAAGAATATAGACCTTCTGATTCTGGCCTGGGTATGCTGTTCAGAGGATGGAATGGTTCCAGGCAGCAACAGATAGAGCCGGAAGAAGTGGCAGGAAGTCTTAGAAAAGGGGTGTCTCTACTGTTCTCGGATCATCAGCCTGTGCCTAGTGGTTGGCATGTTCACGTGTCTGAGATTGATGATTAGAAGTCAGGAACCAAAATGTAGATTGCTTTGTGAAAAGCAAGACATTACTTTTAAAGTCACAAGTCTGACATTTAAGCTGCTGCCAGGCCCAGGAATGTGGGCCTGTGAGTGTGTATGTGCTCATGTGCATGCTATTAACCCACTTTACAGTTTGGTTTTCCCCCTTTAATAACAGAGACCTATGAATTTGAAATGTTCGTTTGAAACAAATGAGAGTGTGGTGGTAAAATAGTAACTTCTATGTAAAAACAAAAATGGCACAATGAAATATTGCAGAGTTAAAGAAAATGCTATATATATATATTAATGAATAAAGAAGTAAACATCACCATTTATCTTCATGACTTCACTAGTGGCACTCTTGGTACCAAAATATAAGGAAAATAAACTTTGGTTATGTAATTAGCGTTCTGTCTTTAATAAAGAACTTTGTTCTTAAGTCCTGTCTAGTTGGAGCTGACCCATAGTGACCTTGTATCAGGTTTCCGAGAAGCAACTGGTGAGCTTGAACCACTGATCCTATGATTCAAACCAACTTTGCAGCCCAGCACATTAACCCACAGCATAGATGTGTCTCTTTTAAAGTATAGACAGTCTTCATTTTGAAAAATAGGATATTTATACATTTATTTCATACTCTTATGCATGGCTGATTACAAATTTAATTGCATGCCAACTTACTCAAATAAATAGACTATAATCTCTGCCTTAAGGATTTGGAATGGTGGTAATACAGTACATCTTCTGGATACAATCACCACAGTCTTTACATCTTTTGCACTTACTGTTCTAAGGATATGAATGTAAAGAAATTCTTGGCCTTGTGGCTTTTACATTTTTATCTTGGCATTCAGATCACAGCCGCCTCTCTAGTTCACTTTGAAACTTTCAGCGAAATGATCCCCATATGATTTAAAGTTTAATTACCTTTTGAAAATTGCTTTTGGAAGTGTAGATAGTCCAAAGTAAAAGTGGTTTTGAATTTCGGGCATAGAACATAGCATAATAGCTTTTTAAAATATAAAGAAGGTTTTATTCAATATGGATTCTATCTAGAGTAGGAAAATTAGAATTGCCTTTGCATACTCTTATGCATGCTGTTTTCTTTATTGCATGAAAGCAATATAATCCTCACCCCATCCCTATTTTTCATGTATGAATGCAATAGTTTTTATTAGAATTTCATATCAGGTTTTATACACTTCCTGAAAGGCATATAACCTAACTGAAATACTCTTTTATTTCAGTTCAAGTTCTTAATGGTTTTGTGAGGTCATCTGAGCAATTAAAAATAAACAATAATAGTAATAATAAAGGCACTTATACCAGGACAGGACTTAAATGTACACGGCAGCTGCATAGTGTGGCAACCTGTTCCAGTATGCAGGGGAGGTAAGGGAGTGCATTACTGGTGATGCAGACTCTTTAAAAGCAGACGCCTCCTAAGCTTTCTGTTTCATAGTGGTTGTTGTTGTTGTTGTGAAGTGCCGTCGAGTCAATTCCAACCCATAGCGACCCTGTATAGGGTTTTCAAGGAGTAGCTGATGAGTTTGAACCGCCGACTTTGCAGTTCAAACAAGTTTGCAGTCTGACGCATTAGCCCACAGCGCCACACCTTCATAGTGGTAGTAATCCATTAATATTTGCATTGCATAGGTGACGTTGTTCCAAATCTGGTACATTATAGTAGGTTTCAATAAATCCATTGCTAAATCTTAGTGGCACCTTCAGCTGTAATGTAGGCCTCCCACCAAACTTGGTACAACTGCAACAGTAAAGCCATTTTTATCTAATCTATTTAGGACCGTGACTGATATAATATGAAACTCTAAAGAGTCCAGAATTCCTGCTGGAGTTCCAGAATTTACCATTTAACACACTCTTGGTCTTTAATGGTTCATTCCCGGCTGTTTCTGGTTTTAGTATTTGCATCTTCTTCCAGAAACAGCCCAGACATTCTTAGAAAATTCAAGTGGTCAGAAAGTGGTTTATAAGTTGTAGTACGTCTCCCCATCACTTGGGATGCTTCTTGAATGCAAATTCCTGGGCACCAGCCCCAGATTCCAGGGACCTGGGAATCTGCTTCTAAGCAGGTAGCACAGGTGATTTTGAGTCCCTTGATTTGGCGACAAGCATTTGTGCCGGTGATAGAAGTGGGTCTACAAGCAGGACCAGCTTCATGAGCACATGACCTGTGCAGCACACAGACTCACACCTTCTTGAAATTTCCAATAATATTTGAACAAAGGTCCTACATTTCATTTTGCTTTGGGCCCTGCGAATTATGTTGTTGTTAGGTGTCATCTAGTTGGTACCGACGCATAGCGACTTAATGCACAGCAGAACAAAACTCTGCCCAATCCTGAGACAGCCTCACTACTGTTGCCACACTTGAGTCCATCGATGCTGCCACTTGGCCAATCCATCTCGTTGGAATGTAGTCAGTTCAATATTACAGGATTTTGTGGTATGTTACTTAAATTGCATTTCTTGACATAACATGGATTGCAGTTATTGAATAATGATTGCTTACCTGTTTGTATTAAGTTGCAAACTCCAAGGCCACTTCTGAATATTAGATATGAATGAGTATTATTTGTCATAGGCCATAGAACAGGAAGTTCTAACAGTCTGGTGTTGTTTTGTTATTTTTAAAGGAAATAAAATCTATGTTCCTAGTCTTGAACATAGAAACCTATGTTTATGTTACTCTAATTCCATTTTTTTCCCCCTCTGCTAGGATGGTACAAAACAGAGAAGAGAACGGAAAAAGACTGTATCGTTCAGCAGCATGCCAACAGAGAAGAAGATCAGCAGTGCCAGTGATTGTATCAATTCAATGCTGGAGGGTTCAGAACTCAAAAAGGTCCGGTCCAACTCTAGAATTTACCATAGATATTTTTTACTGGACGCCGACATGCAGAGCCTGAGGTGGGAGCCGTCCAAGAAAGATTCTGAGAAGGCCAAGATTGATATTAAATCCATTAAGGAAGTGAGAACAGGAAAAAATACAGACATATTCCGCAGCAATGGCATTTCTGAACAGATATCTGAAGACTGTGCATTTTCAGTCATATATGGAGAGAATTATGAGTCACTTGATTTGGTTGCCAACTCTGCAGATGTTGCAAACATCTGGGTTACCGGACTGCGGTATCTAATTTCTTATGGAAAACATACACTTGATATGTTAGAAAGCAGCCAAGACAACATGAGGACTTCTTGGGTTTCCCAAATGTTTAGTGAAGTAGATTTAGATGACCTTGGACATGTCACTCTGTGTAATGCTGTGCAATGCATCAGAAACCTCAATCCTGGTTTGAAAACTAGCAAAATTGAGCTGAAGTTCAAAGAATTACACAAATCCAAGGACAAAGCTGGGACTGAAGTCACAAAGGACGAGTTTATTGAGGTTTTCCATGAGCTTTGTACTAGACCCGAAATTTATTTCCTTTTAGTTCAGTTTTCAAGCAATAAAGAATTCCTTGATACCAAGGACCTTATGATGTTTCTGGAGGCAGAGCAGGGTGTGGCACATATAAATGAGGAAATAAGCCTTGAAATTATTCACAAATATGAGCCATCCAAAGAGGGTCAGGAAAAAGGCTGGCTCTCCATAGATGGATTCACAAATTACCTTATGTCACCTGACTGTTACATATTTGATCCGGAGCATAAGAAAGTTTGTCAGGATATGAAGCAACCTTTGTCTCATTACTTTATAAACTCATCTCATAATACATACTTAATAGAGGATCAGTTCCGGGGTCCCTCTGATATCACAGGATACATTCGAGCTCTTAAAATGGGTTGCCGGAGTGTTGAATTAGATGTATGGGATGGGCCAGATAATGAACCTGTCATTTACACGGGCCACACCATGACCTCCCAGATAGTCTTCCGCAGTGTCGTTGATATTATTAACAAGTATGCATTCTTTGCTTCAGAGTATCCTCTTATTTTGTGTTTAGAAAACCACTGTTCTATTAAACAACAGAAGATAATGGTTCAACACATGAAGAAAATCTTAGGAGATAGGCTCTATACAACATTACCTAATGTGGAGGAGTCTTATCTGCCATCCCCAGATGCCCTAAAAGGAAAAATACTGATTAAAGCAAAGAAGCTTTCCTCAAATTGCTCTGGAGTAGAAGGAGATGTTACTGATGAGGATGAAGGAGCAGAAATGTCTCAGAGGATGGGAAAGGAGAATGCAGAGCAGCAGCCCAACCATGTGCCTATGAAGCGATTTCAGCTTTGTAAAGAACTCTCTGAGCTGGTCAGCATATGTAAATCAGTTCAGTTCAAAGAATTTCAGGTGTCATTTCAGGTTCAGAAGTACTGGGAAGTCTGTTCTTTTAATGAAGTGCTTGCCAGCAAATACGCCAATGAAAATCCAGGGGACTTTGTAAACTATAACAAGCGTTTTCTTGCTCGGGTTTTTCCTAGCCCAATGAGAATTGACTCTAGTAACATGAACCCTCAAGATTTTTGGAAATGTGGCTGTCAAATAGTAGCCATGAACTTTCAGACACCAGGATTGATGATGGACCTGAACATCGGCTGGTTTAGACAGAATGGGAATTGTGGCTATGTCCTCCGGCCAGCCATCATGAGGGAGGAAGTCTCCTTCTTCAGCGCCAATACAAAAGACTCAGTCCCAGGAGTTTCACCTCAGCTTCTTCACATTAAAATCATCAGCGGGCAGAACTTTCCCAAACCCAAAGGATCAGGTGCCAAAGGTGATGTGGTGGATCCTTACGTCTATGTTGAAATTCACGGCATCCCTGCTGATTGTGCAGAACAAAGGACCAAAACTGTGCACCAGAATGGAGACACTCCCATTTTCGACGAGAGCTTTGAATTTCAGATCAACCTACCTGAACTGGCCATGGTACGCTTCGTAGTGCTAGATGATGATTACATCGGGGATGAATTTATAGGTCAGTACACAATTCCCTTTGAATGTTTACAGACAGGCTACCGCCATGTGCCCCTGCAATCGCTGACTGGAGAGGTCCTCGCACACGCTTCTTTATTTGTCCACGTGGCTATTACTAACCGAAGAGGAGGAGGGAAACCTCACAAGAGAGGCCTGTCTGTGAGAAAAGGGAAGAAGTCCAGGGAATATGCATCACTGAGAACACTGTGGATTAAAACTGTAGATGAGGTTTTCAAGAATGCCCAGCCCCCCATACGGGATGCCACCGATCTGAGAGAGAACATGCAGGTAACGTTTTTGTGGTTCTACATTGCCTCAGCCGTTTTCCTACTTAGTGCATGTGCGTAGTTTAAGACTGTTTAAGATTCCTTTTTTTTTTAATGAGAATATTTAATTTCAGATCATTTGTTTTTCTAATTGAGTATTAGAATGTTCAGTACTAGCCTCATGTTCTATCATTTACATTTCCAAAACTACAGTTGATGCTAAGGAGCTCTGATTGTGTAGTGGTTACAAATCAGGCTGCAAATCTCAAGAATCTCAAGGTCAACAGTTTGAAACTACCAGCGGTTCTGCGAGAGAAAGATGAGGCTTTCTGCTCTCGTAAAGATTTGCAGCCTTGGAAACCCTGTACAGAGTCCTGTGAGTCGTAACCGACTCCATGGCGCACAACAACCACCACCCATAGTTGATGCTGAAACTATTGATTCCATGTTAGAATAAACCAGACTTGATGCTGTCTTCCACATTGCCATCCTAGTCCCTGTGAATGACGGCTCAAAACTGTGCTGCTTTCCCTAACAGTAGACATCGAAGCTCTGGTACTTCAGAATATTCCAGCAGCTGGAACACAAATTGATACCCTATCAACATAAAAGGAAGAGGTTCAAGTACTATCTTAGGGAGCTGTAAGAAACCCAAACCTGTTGCCATCTACTTGCTTCCAACTCGTAGAAACCCTATAGGACAAAGTAGAACTGCCCCATAGGTTTCTAAGGCTGTAATCTTTATGGAAGCACATTTGTCTCCTGTAGAGCAGTTGGTGGGTTTGAACTGCCAACCTTTTGGTTACCAACTAAGCACTTTAACCATTGCATCACAAGGACTATACAAAACAAAAACTAAACTCAGTGTCATTCATTTGAGTGGATTCGGACTTATAGTGACCCTCTGTAGGGTTTCCAAGGCTATAAATCTTTTATGGAGCAGAAAGCCTCCTCTTCCTGAACACCAGCTCGTGGATTTGCACTGCAGCCTTTGCAGTTACAGTCCAGGGCTTATCCACTGGTGCTACCAGGGCTCCTTTACTAGGACTTTGTTGTTGTTAAATGCTGTTGACTCAGTTCTGACTGATAGGGACCCTGTAGAGTCCTGAGGAGCAGCTGGTGGTTTGAACTGCTGACCTTGTGGTTCAAACTGACCAGTGCTTTAACCTAAAGTATACCCTGTCTCCACTGGATAGTTTTGTCTAAATGAAATAATAATGATTATCTGATGTTTTTAAATTTAGCAAATGTTGTTGTTAAGGATTGCCTAGTCTATTTGACTCATAGTGACCCTGTATAGGGTTTATGAGGAGTGGCTAGTGAGTTTGAACTGCCGACCTTGCAGTTCAAACAGACCTTGCAATCCAGCTCTTTATCCCACAGCACCACACCAGGACTCTGTGTTGTTGTTAAGTGCCGTTGAGTGGGTTCCAATTCATAGCAACCCTGTATAGGGTTTCTTAGGAGCAGCTGGTGGGTTTGGACTGCCAACCTTGTGGTTCAAACCAACTAGTGCTTTCTACACCAGAACTCCAACACCAGGATTATAGTGTTTGTACTGAGCCATTGTGTTTGTACTGAGCCTCCTCTTGGTTTTAGTAATTTTTTTTGAAACATGGACAGCTATTGTGTAAATAAAATACATGGTGTATCAGTGTGTATATTATTTTAGTAAACGGAGATCATAACTACCTCTGAAGAGATAATAACTAAAAGCAATCAGTAAAGAATTGTGTATTTACTTAAGCACCTCTCAGTCTACTAAGGGCCCCCGAGTGACACAGAGCTCGTTGCAGGGGCCCTCCCTCCCAGAGACCTCAGCCCCCACCTGCCTGGGGTGTGAGAAGTACTCTGTGTACAACAGGTGCTCAGTGCATGTTTACACAGCTCTATTTGTTTTTAATGACCATTATGTGGAGGATGCCACCAGTAAGTAAAATATTTGACTCAGAAAATTTAACATATTTTATCCATCAAACAATTCAGTAAGTGCACTGTTCATAAAAAGATCTGCCGATGATGGGGAAATTTTATTTTCTTTCCCTCAACATAGACTCATTACAGAAATGTGTAAGACGTTTCTCCGTTTCTGAGGATTGGTAAATCCTCAGCCCTCAGCTCTGAGGGAGCCACTGTCCCCGGCCACAGGGCTACTGCTATTGTGCGTGAGACACACAAATCCCTGGAGGACCCACCAAAGCTCAAACATTGTCTATTCCACAGGCATTGGCTCTGCTCGCCTGACCAGACACTCATCCCGTGGCCATTTGACAGGCCCTGCAATGTCAGGGTACACCATGGGGACACCGGGGTGTGCAAACTTGTCAACTGTCTGCCCTCAGGGAGCTTTTATTTGAGTGGGGTTGAGCACTGGCAAGTGAAAGAGGCAGTGGGCAGGTGAATAAACACATAGGATAACTGCAGATATAGGTAAGCGCTGTGAAGAAAATAAAACAGGGAAGGGTGACACGGTGATTGAGGAATATTACCATAATGCTTTTCTCTTTATATGTGGCCAGTATCAAAGTGATTCTGACTATAATGATATATTGTTTGATGCCTATATGTTATGCAGTCTTATCAAGAATGAAATTTTTATTTTAAAACCAAAATACTGTTGATTCTTAAGAACCAAGGTGTTTGAGAGCAAAAGGCAGAGGGACTGGAGGGTCAGCCCAGATCAGGAACCCGTGTGTCTGGGATAACACCCCTGGCTCCTGCTTTCTTGGTGTGGCATCGTAGGATCAACACTGGACTGTGAACCACAAGGTTGCTGTCTTGGGATCCACCCAACAGCTCTTAACAACAGTACCGGAATATAGCTGTAGCATTGCAGTAAAGGGAGTCCTGGTGTGATGTTAGAGGATAAACAGTGGACTGCAAGGTTCGTTTGAACCACAAGATTGGCTTCTCTGAAACCCTATACAGGGTCACTGTGAGTCAGAACTGACTCAACAGCTCTTAGCAACAACAACATAGCGATAAAGAGTGTGGGCCTCAACATCAGCAGGGCCACCTTGACGTACTCCTGTGTGACTTTAACTACGTAACAGAGATTATAGCTAAGGCTCTCTGTCCACACTTTTAGCATGGCAGTGAGTAAGGTCATGTTCAATATGCCAGGGCTCGAAGGGTACCAGCTGTGCCATTTTACATCTTTGAAGGGCTTTGTCTAATGGATATTTTAATGGCATTTGTCTAGTGATTAAAAAAAAAAAAAAAAGATAAGCAGGAGCATTACAATCAGTAAAGATGTGAATAGGGGAAGAATCAAGACACCCACTGGGCACAGACAGCAGTGAACACTAGTGTGTCCTCAAAGGTCCTTTAGATTTGGACCAGGAGGCATAAACAGGTGAGAGAGCGAGAGAGAGTCAGCTTTCTACCTTACAAAATTTCCTTTCCTTTTAGGATGGCTGGTGTATGTGATACTTATTTTATGCCTGATTCAATTTTGTTTTCTTTATCTTTACCTTTTTTGAATGCAGAAGTCATTCTTTTTGTTTGCTCATAATTGCATGTCAATATTACCATTACTCTGAACTTTGATCTAAACAGAGGCTTTGCCCTTCAGAAGAATTTGACTTATTTGCATTTTCAGTGCTCTTGATAAATTTCTATAATCATATTTACTTTGGAAAATGGCCATCTTCCCTCCTCCCAAGAATAAAATAATCATTAGCCAGTTCTGTCATAAATTGCTAATTATTGTTGTACCAGGAGATTCAAGTGTAATTAGATATGTCACATATCATACACACAAGAAACTAAAAGCCTGGGTTAGTTTTAAAGCACCCCCTTCTTTCTGCTTCACAGAATGCAGTGGTGTCTTTCAAGGAGCTGTGTGGGCTCTCTTCTGTGGCCAATCTCATGCAGTGCATGTTGGCAGTCTCTCCTCGTTTCCTGGGGCCTGATAACGCCCCCCTGGTGGTACTGAATCTCAGCGAGCAATATCCCACAATGGAGTTGCAGGGGATCGTACCTGAGGTTCTAAAGAAGATTGTAACGACCTATGACACGGTGAGTAGTCATTGTTCACCCTTGTTTATCACCTGGGCGCAAAGTATCTTAAGACAATACATCAGACATATCAGGGAAGCTCTTGCTAAAGTGTGCTTTCCTACTTCATACTTCAATGACCTTTATTGGAAAAAGCATGCCCCTGACTTAGCTGTATGTCAAAGAGTTAAGTGTTTGTTTGGTCTTGTGTTTTTAAAAAAGCAGGATTCTGAGATCTTGGCTTCAGTTGGAACAAGAAGAAGCTTCTTGAGAACTGCATATATCTGAATAGGTTTCTAAAAGATACTCCATTTTCCACACATAATCTGAAGAGGGGTTTCCCCCTCCTGAAATTAGCCATCAATACACTCATTTTTATTTTGTTCTCATTTTCCAAACTGCTAAGTGTGAGAAATCTAATTTTTTAAAAAAATAAACTCAATCATATATGTCATCTGGGCAGACACTTGTAGCACTTCTAGCACTGTGTGATTAGCTTCCTGCCTTATAGCAACTCTCTGAGACACTTGTGACCTGTTATCAGTTTAACATTTGTCCTTCAGGATGCATAGAATATGACACTTAAGGTATTTTGCACTTACGGTGTTTCTTGGATCCTGCTCTTGGTGTACTTTCTGATTTGTTAGAACTCTATGATAGAATTTAGTAGGTGAATACTACCCATTTTGAGCTCCAATGTCAGATCTCCTGTGAGTAAGGTCAGAACTCTCTGTGAGTCTCTCACAACATCACTATTCAGGGTGCTTGGGCCGGGGAGTAAGAATTCTTATCTCTCACTTCC
Source organism: Chrysochloris asiatica (assembly GCF_000296735.1). Taxonomy (NCBI): domain Eukaryota; kingdom Metazoa; phylum Chordata; class Mammalia; order Afrosoricida; family Chrysochloridae; genus Chrysochloris; species Chrysochloris asiatica. Next base: position 229,092 of record NW_006408546.1, on the reverse strand, counting down.
TTCACACTAAAAGCACAAGCTGACCTCACAAAATGCTAGGCTATTTCTCATGTAGCCTGCTGTGGTCAAGGACAAAGCAGGATTGGCATCATAAACTTTAATAGAAATGAGTTTTACAGTTTTATAAATGGATATGAAAGATGTAATTAAGAGAGATTTATTCAACTCAAGGGAAGGGGAAACACCTTAGACCAGCATTTCCCACAGTGGATTCTGGGGAGTCTCAGTTTCTTGGAATGTTAGTAAGTAAATATTGCACAAGCTATGGGTGCCGTGGTGAAATAATTTGGGGAAATATTTTTTTTTTTTTTTTCTGAAAAAAATATATTAGAATTATTTACCATAGGACTTCTCAGGACCTTATATTTGCTGACATGGTTAGTTCTTGCGAGGGAGAGGGAGAGTGTACCCTATTTCACAAGTTGACTTGAACATGAGGGACAGGTTCCCAAACCAAAAGTCTAGAGAGCCTATTTTGGAAAAGGCTTTCTTTTGCCTTTGGGTGAATAGGACCTGGAAGTACACGTTGAAAGAATACAAAATTTTAAAAAGCTTATTATTTTATTTTCTTGTGAAGTTCTCTTTGAGCTGTTTCCTATGTTCCAATGCAGTGCTGGTTGTGTGCTGTCGAGTCGACGCATAGCAACCCTGTATAGTGTTTCTGAAGCTATAAATCTTCACGGGAGCAGAAAACCCCTTCTTTCTCCTGGGAAGCTCCTGGTGGACTCAGACTGCTGAACTTGTAATTAGAAGCTCAACACATTCTTATCATTCCCTGCTCCTTACAGCTTGGAGTTTATGATAAAGTACAAGACATACAGGGACTAAGCTGCAGATACTGCAAGCAAACCACAGAGAACGGCATCCGCCTTGCAGAACAGTGGAAGGCCAGGGTTAAATGCATCTGGTAATCCCTGGGTGAAACACTAGGCTGTGTGCTGAAGGGGCCACAAAGATTAGCAGGAGGAGCTCCTGTCCTCAAGGAGTCATCCTGTCTACTAGAACCTAGTAGATGGAGGGGACTGAGGAGCAAACCCTCAGAGGAAGCTTGTACTTAGATTGCTTTGAGGGGAAAATGGAATGATAGGAAAGAGCTAAAAATGGAAAGATGAGAATAGCTTTTCCATGCTGTGATCCAGAGTACCTCATTAGTTCTCAACTCTTAAAAGAGTTCGAACAAGGGAATAGTGAGTGGTTTACAATCAAGAAAGGTATGGGCCAGTGTTGTATCCTTTCACTGTGTTTAGGTAATCTGTACACTGACGAAATCATCTGAGAAACTGGATTATATGAAGAAGAAAGAATGTGGCATCAAGATTGGAGGAAGACTTGTTAACAAATGTAATATGCAAATGATACAACCTTGCTTGTTGGAAGTGTAGAGAACTTAAAACGCTTACTACTGAAGATCAAAGATCAATATGGATTGCACCTCAGTGCAAAGAAAACAAAATTTTTCACAATTGAACAAATAAATAACAAAATGATAAGTGGAGAAAAGATAGAAACTGTCAAAGACTTTTGATTTTGATTGAATCCAAAATCAATACTCATGCAAGCAGCAGTGTAGAAATCAAACAACATGTTCCATTAGTCAAATTTGCTGCGAAAGACTCTTTAAAGAGCAAAGCTGTCATTTTGAGGATTAAGGTGTGTTTCACTCAAGCCATGATATTTTCAGTTGTTTTATATGTTTTATCTGAAAGTTGGACAGTGAATAGGGAAGACCATAGAAGAACCAATGCATTTGAATTATGTTGTGGAAGAAGAATAGTGAACGTACCTTGGACTGCCAGAAGAGTCAACAAATCTGTGTTGGAAGAAGTACAGCCAGAATGCTCTATGAAAGTAAGGATGGAAGACTTTGTCTCTTGTGCTTTGGAGGACCCGTTCCTGGAGAAGGACATCATGCTTAGAAAACTGTAAGGTCAGCGAAAAAGAGGAAGTTCCCCAATGAGATGGGTTGGCACAGTGGCAGCAACCATGAACTCAACCATAATCACAATTCTGAGGATGGACCATAGGACTGGGCAGTGTTTTGTTCTGTTGTACTTAAGGTCATTATGAATCAGAACTGAGTTGAGGGTACCTAACAACAAAAACAACTTAATGATTAAAAAAAAAGAATAGTTGACATTTGTAAGTGCCTTTTGAGCTTAAGACACAGATAAAAATTATTAGATATTTTGTCACCCGATTTCATTGACCAAAATCTAACCTGATTCATTCATTCAGATGTTTTACTGCTTTCTGTGGCGATCATGCAATGACATGTGTTCATGGTGACCTTTTAATACTTTCTGAAATCAGGGTTGGTGGAAGGGAGGGGGTGTGCCCATGAAGGTGTTGATGGGATAGACTGGTGAGGGTTCATGCGTAGGACCTAGGTGAGATCCAGAGCAGGAGTGTGAGCTGGTCTGGCTTCTTAGTCTGAGATCTTTAAGGACACCAGCAATCTCTGCACACACATCCTAATATCTGGCACAGAAATAGCTCAGTACCTCCTGCTTCCCTGCCCTTTCCTATTCTTGGTAAAGGATAAGTCTTTTTTGCATATAGCTTTACAGTGATGTTGTTAGAGAAATAGTAAACAGAATGTGTTAGTGTGTTTATCCTTTTTAGATTGTAAAATTACTTTTTTTTTTCTTTTAAATGTATAATTGAAGTAACTGTTCTGTCTTAGAGCCCTGGTTTTTATGGTGGTGGTGATTATGTGCCGTGGAGTCAGTTCCGAGTCATAGTGACCCTAGTACAGGGTTTCTGAGGCTGTAAATCTTTACGGGAGCAGAAAGCCTCATCTTTCTCCCGCGGAACAGCTGGTAGTTTCGAACTGCTGACCTTGTGGTTTACAGCCTGATTCGTAACCACTACATTACCAGAGCTCCTTTTATAGATTTATTTTAATTCCACCTGATAAAATAAGTTGTACAATATTTAAAATTAAATTCAAATTATTGCTACAGCAATATTATAACTCTTGTGATATTTTATAGTCCTGTTTTAGTGACTTAATGGATTCTTACTGTGAAACAATTAATTTGTTAAAGCTACTGAAACGAATAGATTAAATATTGATGGGAAATGTACGAAAGGGCTTGGACAGCCTGTAACTTTAAATATAGCTCTTCATTTTTTATAATGTGATATTGAGCTTGACCCAAAATTAATCTTAGAAATATGATCTTATTTCATTTCCCATTTATAATATGAAGGCTCCAAATGAGAAGTCAGAATAGTTTGAGAAAATCCCTCGCCACAGCATGAGCTATTACTGATCTACGCTGCTGAAACTTATAGTGACATTTCCTAAAAGCAGCTGGTAAATTTGAACCACTAACCTTACGGTTCAAACCGACTTTGCGATCCAGTGCTTATCCTACAATGCCACATACGGATGCATATATATATGATCAGGACTTGGATAATGCTTCAGTTTCTAGATAATGCTTCAGTTTCTAAATTTTTATCAACAAAGTAGTGTATCAGAAATGTGTCTGTTTCTTTATGAAAAGCAATCATGGAATTGTGAACCAAGTATAAGCCCATATGGAGGTTAGTAAAAAAACACCCAGGCATAGAGTGGCCACAATCCCAGCATTCCTGGAGCAGACCTTGTTTATACGTTTTCCCAGCATAATTAGTAATAATCCTCCCCCATTAATTCTTAGAAGTATCAATTAATTGTATAGTCACCCTGGCCATAGATTGTCTTGATGAATCCAGCAACAAACAGAACTTCTTCATAGCTGCACAGACTGATTTTGCCCTCTTTAGGGTCACTCCTTAGGTCCTGAGGTTTGAGCACAGATCCTGTTCAGACAGGCAGGTGTCAAAGTCAGTCAAGAGTGGAGGATGAAGAGAACAACTAGTATACCTCCTTAGACTGGGCAGATGAGTGGAGGGAGTAGCTACAGTGGGGACTGGGCTGGTATAGAGAGGACTGAGCAGGTGCTGGTTAGCAATGCTGGACTTAGGACATGTAAGTCTTGAGTGGAAGGCACCTGCTCAAACCCATTAAATGAGGCTTTTTTGTCTCCAAGAGACCAGTGTCCTTAAATACTACAAATTTCTTAGAGATTCAGCTTCCTTTCCTGGGGCAAGACTCGTCCAGTCAGCTTGCCTTTTCTGACTGTGACCCTTGTGCCCCTACGTTCATACCTGCCCAATTCTTTTTGATAGAGCATCAGACTCATGGTTGGACATTTCCCCACCACTCCTCTGGTAACATAGTGGTTGCGAATCGGGCTGCGAACCTCAAGGTCAGCAGTTCGAAACTACCAGCTGTTCTGTGGGAGAAAGATGAGGCTTTCTGCTCCCGTAAAGATTTACAGCCTCGGAAACCCTGTACAGGGTCACTATGAGTCAGAACTGACTCCACAGCACTTAACAACAACAACAACCATGTTTATTAGGTGTCATTGCACAATCTATATTATGTCCTATATGGTATGACTGTAGAATTACAAGATTTCGCTTTTTATTTAAATAACTGATTCACTTTAGATAAAATACCAGTGTTAGGTTCTTCTCAAGTGGAATGCAGTAAAAATCTAGTTGGTTTGTTTCAACAAGAGAGAATATAAGTGGCAATGTGATTGAAAAACAGTGTCTTCTTTTTCAATTTTGAATCTTACACTCTTTCTTAAGCTTTTACTGTGTGTACAGCATAGTTCACTCATAGAACAAAACTGTTCTGTTGAGTACCAGAGCCTTGGTGGACAACAGTTAAGCACTTGGCTGCTGACTGAAAAATTGGCTTTTCAAACCTACCCAGTGACTCCACAGGAGAAAGATCCCATAAAGATAACAATCTAGAAAGTCCTATGAAGCAGTTCTACTTGGTCACATGAGGTCTGTAAGTCAAAATCAAATCATAGTCGCTTAATAGCACAATGGAGTCCTGGTGTGGTGCTGTAGGGTAAGCACTCAACTACAGTGTCGGTTTGAACTGCAAGGTTTGTGGTTCAAATCCACTAGCCACTGCTCGGAAACCCTATACAGGATTGCTGTGAGTCGGAACTGACTGGATAGCACTTAACAACAACAGTAACAGTACAATAATTATGTACTAGGGACTATTGTAGGCATCCTGGAGAAAATAAAGACAACTAAGACTTTTTCTTCTCTCAGGAAGCTTATTATTTATTAGAAGAGGTGAAGTGTTTCTGTAGTCAGTTTATTAAATAGATGGATGGATGGATGGATGGATAGATAGATAGATAGATAGATAGATAGATAGATAGATAGATAGATAGATAGATAGATAGACAGACAGATAGATTTTTAACTTTATAAAGAACTTACTTGGATATTGAAAGGAGAGAGTGGTCAGTTTCAACTTCAGGAAATGGAAAGACTTAAAAGAGGAAGCATTAGCCTGTGAGCTAGGCTTTAAGGAGTGAGTCAGATTTTAATTACTAAGGATAACAGGGAGACTCCGGCAGCCTGGTGGCTCAGTGGTGGAATCTCACTTCCCAGACAGGAGGAGACCCAGCTTAGACCCCTGGTCAGTGCATTCATGTGTGGCCACCACCCATCTGTGATGGGCCTGAGTATGTTGCTGTGGACAGGTTTCATCAGTACCTCCAGACCAAATTGAAAGAAGAAAGGCCTGACTGTTGACTTCCAAAAACCACCCTATGAAAACTCCATGGATCCCAATGGTCTGGGAAACCTTTTGTTCTGTTGTGTATGCAGTCATCATGAGTTGGGGGCCAACTCAATAGAGCTAAAAACAACTAATTGACCCCTGGGTGGTGCAGATATTGACTGTGCTTGGCTGCTAACCAAAAGTTTGAAAGTTTAAGTCTACTTAGAGGTACCTAGGAAGAAAGGTCTGGAAAAAATTGGCACAGTTTTATTCTGACATACCTGGGGTCTCCATGACTTGGAATCATCTCCATTGCAACTAATTTTGCAACCTAAATTCATGAATGGAAAAGTGTATAGAAATGAAAAACACATTTTCAGCCCAATCCAAACTTGGTAGTAAGGAGTCATTGCATATTTTTGAGCAGTAAAACCTTCTTCCCAGAATTAAGCCTATGGACTATTTAAGGGTTGGTAATCAAAAAACTCAGAGACCATATGTTCAGTACTTTTACTTTACAGATGAAAAAAAAAAAAATAGAAACAAATTGCATGCTACAACAAATGAATGGCCGAACCAGGATTAAAGCCCAAGTGGCCTTGGTGTTCAACTGTTGTTCTGTAGTCCAGATCAGAACAATGTGGGGTATGCAGGTGAATGACCAATGTAACAAGAAAGTCCAGGTGTTTTCAACAATCATCTGTGATATTTTGAACATTAAAGTTACTCGTGTGAGGTTATTCCATTATCTGTTACGTATATTTGTCTACAAACTTTTTGAAACTCCCTCATTTGCATCCTAATTTTGAGTCTTGGTCCTCATGAAACTCAAAAGCCCACTGCTATCAAGTCTATTCTGACTTACAGCAACCTGGTAGGACCAAGAAGAACTTCTCCCTAGGGCTTCTCAGGCTGTAAATCTGTATGGGAGAAGAATGGTTCATCGTTCACCCTTGGAGTAGCTGGTGGTTTTGAACCACCAGCCTTTTGGTTAGCAGCCGGATGCTTAACCCACAAAGTTACCAGGTTTCCTTGCTCCTACAGAGGTGGAATGTAACTCATTTTGCATATGTTAACACATATTAAAGACAGATTTAATGAACTTAAAGACTGTCATCAATAGTTAAATTCCACTCAAATCTGATTATAAATATCTGAGCATATATTTTATACTACTACTTCAGAATACAAAAAATATTAAATACTTCACTTAAAATATGTATAAATTAACTTGGTTGAATCCATTATGTACAGTCCAATACCAAGACTGGGCTTGTTCTCTCCTATATTAAAGGTTGATGGGAGAAAATATAGCTTGCATAACCTGAGTTTAAGAGACTAATAATCAACTATGATCTCTGGATGCTAGAAGTAGTTTGCATTCAAAATGTTGCTGTAATTGAAAGATTGGCATGTTGTAGCTACCCAGCATTGCCATGGAAGAAAAGTCTGGCAATCCATAAGATCACAGCCTCTGAAAACCCTGAAGAACAGTTTTCTACTCTGAAACACATGGAGCCACAATGAGTCGAGAGTTGACACAGTGGCAGTGAGTTTGGTTTTTAGTGAAGTCTGGATAGAACCCAAACCAAGCCCACTGCCATCAGTTCTGACTCATAGCAACCGTATTGGACAGAGTAGAATTATTCCTTGGGATTTCTGAGGCTGTAAATCTTTATAAGAGCAGATAGCCTCATCTGTCTCACAAGGAGCAGCTGCTAGGTTTGAACTGCCAACTTTGCAGTTCGTAGAAAACACTTAATATAGAGTGCTACTATACTCCTTAATGATACCAATACTCTGAGGAATGGAGTGGCATTTCATCTGACATTTCACTAGCGTTTCATTTCCCTAGGCACATACCTCCCATCCCTCTGCTAATATAAGTGATCTAATTTATTGAAATGATTTTAACATCGTTTCCGTGATCACAACAATGATAATTCTTCTCTCTAGCTTTTTGTGCTTATTAATTTAGATTTTCCAAAACAATCTGTTTTACACTTGAAGTTTTAAAAGTTTTATGAGATTCATATTAACATATAGAAGCCAAGGAGTCAACAGTCTTTATAGCCCCCAAAATCAGGAGTTTAACTGTTTTGTATAGTATTACATGAAAAAAGTTATCTTTAAAAATGGTTTCCTTGGGTGTCGGGGTCCGGCCTTGACAAGGGGGTGAGTACACGAAGGTGGGGTGTCTGGCAACGAGAGAGAGAGAGAGAAAGAGAAAACAGACACAAAGAAGACAGACACACAGGTTTGATGTAAGCTGCCAGACAGACTGTTCGGTGGCAGACATTGCACTCAAAACTAACTCTAGGTGGGATGTCTGGAGGGGCGAGAGAGATCAGAGACCAGAGTGGATACAAGCTGACAGGCATATAGTCCTGCTGCCAAGAATGCACACAGAATTATCTCTACCCCAGTCTTTTATTAACTTTTTTTCAAGGAGAAACTCAAGGACAGGATACAACAATTCACAGGAACAACCTTTAAGATATTTTCTAGGTACAACACAATTTTCTTAGCAATCTAACATTTTTATTTCTAAAGGAAAAGGTTCAAGCAAGCTATTATAGATTAATCTTTAGGCCTAAAAGACGTCTAACATACTTTTAACACTTAATCACTAGTGGGTAAAGGTGAAAGATTTATAAGCTTATATAAAAGTTGGTTTATAATCTCTGAAGGGATTTAAGCTGTTTTTCTCCACTTTGCAAGTAAAAAATATATGGGTTTGAACAGGATTTCAAACATTTAGCTTTATTTGTTAAACTAGTAATTCTTTCTTGCTACAGTTCCAGGGAAGGTGAGAGAAGGGTTACAACCTTTCCAAGAAGGTGAGGTCTCACCTTCACATTCCTTATCCTCTATCCGGATTCCACACCCAAATGCTACAGTGTTCACTATCATCACATTTCCATATACCTTCAGAGGGAAGAAGAGCATCTGGATCAAACTGATTAAACCCAGGGAGGTCTGAGGGAGTTGCTACCATTGTCCTTTTCCCAGAATCTACCACTCCACCTCAAGTGAATACCCCGGAACCTCCCTGCTTAATCCCGGTAAACCTGTCCTTGTTCCTTCTCTGAGGAAGTTTTACTGCCTAGGTTCTAGGGGGAAATTTGGTTTTATTAATGTACATGGATAATCAAGAGCTCATGTTTTAAGTTAATATTAAACATAACTGAATAATCAAATAAGGAGCAGTTCTGACATTCATCCCAGGTGGCTATTGCTTGTACCTCAGAAAGATTCGTTCCCAGGACCCTACGCACTGCCAACACAGTGGAGACATTACAATTACTGGAGTTTGAAGCATAGAATGAATATACAGAGCTAGCCCGACAGTGAGTTTGTAAAAGCCAATGAACCCGGGACATCCGGAGGTTACTTCCTTGAGCCCTCAGGGTCCCTGGCTAGCAAGCCTGAGAGCTGCCATCGTGTTGGATTTTTGTCCATGACACTGGTCCTCAGCATCTCAGTACTTGCGGTCTCCTACACTTGGGTTGCTAAAATTTTCTATGATACGTGATATTCCTCAATCATTGTAATTAAATTGGAGGTGAGATCCTCGGGAATGAAAAGGATAGAAGAGGAAAAAGTAACAAAAGCAAATAATACCCAACTGTCTGTTGTGGGCGGAATTGCTGTCATACAGCAGCAGAGCCTCCAGCTGCCAGGCAGAGATTGCACATGAATTTACTCTGTCGTTGCAGTCTCTGCCCACATTTTCTATTTGAAATTAATTTGTTTTAAATGTCTTTTACTTGAAGCTTTAAAAAAAAAAGTTGATTTTAATTACCTTCAGGTTTAATTAGGAAAATATACTCTGGAGAATCCACGTGTGCAGTACAGAACAGACATTTTTCAGTGCAGAAAGGGAGGAACAAGATGCCTTGTCTGCAGATGATGTTTGCTCTCTATGAATATTTCTATGTAGCATTTTGAGTTTCTTCTTGTAACACATGACTTTAAATATCCCTTAAACAAAGGTGGTATTGTTGTTGTTATTAAATGCCACCAAATTGGTTACAACTCAATAGCAGTCCTGTATACGGTTTCCGAGGAGCAGCTGGTGAGTTTGAACTACTGACTTTTCAGTTCAAACTGACCTTGTGGTCCAGTGCTTTACCCTGTTGTTATTGTTAAGTACCATCAAGTCAGTTCCAATGCATAGCGGCCCTGTGTAGAGTTTCTGAGGAGCGGCTGGCTGGTTGGTTTTAACAGCCAGCCTTGTGGTTAGCAGTCCAGTGCTTATCCTCCAACACCACACCAAGATTCCATTGTGCCTCTGATATTGCTGTAGCCCACTAACTTGCTGCATTTTACTTCCCATTGTGGACCGTCTTCTGGATTGCAATCAATACTATCTTCCTGGAATGATCACCCAAAGAACGACTTGGTATTTCAGGGGGTGAGCAGAATGTAGAGTTAGAAGTAGAATATGACAACTCTAAGAACTAAGCTAACTAGAAGGATTGTATTATGATCATTAAGAGAAATAGAGTCAAATTACTCGTTACCTTGATGAATATTGTTAGGTAATAGTCTGCTTAGATCATCCTGGGAAAGTGGCATCGCTTTGATGTGTTTTAATTAGATGAAGCATTTATGTTGAGCCAAATAATTGCCAAGAAAGAAAAAAAGGGGAAAATATAGCTGGAAGGATTTGCAACTCATACATACATCTTTCTATCAGTTGAAGTTTTCTAGATTCGAAATTTTTTGTATGCTATTGAAATAGGCATATATAACACTGTTAATAATATACTGCCATTTGAATGATAGAGGATGTTTAAGGAGTCCGGAATCTGTTTGACATCTTAGTTTGTAATTAATTACTCTTGTAGCATCCACAGTATGGTATCATCTCTACATCCAGTTTTGTGAATTGTGATTGTCCTCTTTGTGGAAATCTTTTTCAAACAGAAAAGAGCTGATCAAAGAAACAAAGAAATTAATTGGCTTTCTGTGAATGGTAATTTGAGCGTCTTTATGCAGCTTGTGAGTTCCAAATCCTTTCAGATTCACAAAAATGAAGATTAGCTGACCCAGGACGTGTAATTCATAGCTCGTTAATGCATTCAGGCTGCTACTCCCCTGGAAGCCCCCTGTTTCGCTCTTATGTGGACCCAGAGGGACACAGTGTCTTCCCTTGACTGTGGTTGGAGGTGACTGTTCTAGCCTGTGCTGGCTGCTTTTGAAGAGAAACCAACACGCTTATCATCTTGATAACTGTAAGCTTACAGAGGCCTGTGGCTCCACTTTGAAACACCCAATAGTCTTGGGACCGCACCGTGTTGGAAGGCCCTTCACTTCTTAACTTTGTTTTCCTAATGGTGGCAATTTCAGACCAGATAGACGTTGGTGGGTATGGAGTCTTGTAGTGGTTCTTCATTCTAGCCATTAAGGTGTCTGCCTTTGCTTGTCAATTTCTTCTTATGGGTACTTTTTGTTTGTGAAATGTTAATCAAAAAAATGAATCATTTAATATTTTATTGTGTCTCATATATGGTACATATTCAGGTTAGGAAGTACGGTTGTCATGCTGTTGGATAAGCAATGGACTGCTATCTGCAAATTTGGCAGTTCACACCCACCAGCCACTCTTTGGAAACTATACAAGGTCAGTATGAGTTGGAACTGACTTGACAGCACTTTACATCAACAAATCAGGTTAGAGTTTTGGAAGCATGTAAGTTGCAGCAATAGTATAACTTTAGTTTCTAGAATCTTGATGTTCTTGATGTCATCTTCTGACTTCATAAATGCAAGATTCATTCATCAGAGATTAATTTCATCCATCAATAATAATTACTGCTACCCATTTTTCTGTAGAGTGATAGATTTTTTTTTTTTTTTTTCCCATTTAGAGACTCGGCAGTGTTCCAAGTCTAATGTGAATCTGAGCTAGAAAGATTGAAAGTAACCCAATGAATTTACTTCAGATACTTACGCGAAACTGTTATCATTGATATGTGTATTTGTAAATGCAGTAGTAAACTCTTCTGTTTTCATGGACACATGCATAGTCTTTGGGTATGCCATCACATTTTAGAAAATAACATTCTACCAACCAATCCACTGCCATCAAGTCAATTCTGACTCATAGCAACCCTGTGTAGGGTTTCCTAGGCTGTAGATCTTTACAGGAGCAGAAAGCCTCATCTCTCTATCACTGAGCAGCTGGTGGATTTGAACTGCCGATCTTGTGGTTTGCAGCCCAATTCTTATCCATACAGAGCCACCAGGGCTCTTTGATAGCACTCTAAGGAATGGAATAATTGAGATGGAATTTGCTCCATAGAAATGAAGCTAAAGTCAGCAGTTTATATGAAAAATTATATATTTTGAAATTGTTTTTGAGTACATTATGTAATTGTTGACATTGACTTGGGCCACTTTCTGGCAGCTTTTCTTAGGCAGTCAGATGTATTAATCTCTGTCCTGTTTTTTCTGTTTTCCCCTTAGTCATGAACTGGACATTTTTTTTAATGAGGTAGTGATTTTTTTCTACAGCCAGATGTATTCCTATAAATAACTTATAAGTGTTGAAGCCCATATTTGTGACTGTTACATTTGATTTAGTGTTCATAAGAAAACATTGCCTGTGGATGTTTTACTTCTGGTTTTCGCACAGGTTGAAGGGCTCTAACCAGCACGGTTTGGATAGAGACGCCCCTGTGCACATTAACTGTCCTGTCAGTGGGAACTGCCGCTCATTACTCTCTTTAACAGTCCCTGTTTTGTATTCTTTCCACTATTCTCTCAGATTGCTGTGAAATAATGAATGTTTCTCACCCCACTGAAATAACCACCTTTAATTTAATACTGGAAAGCTGATTTTGCTAGCACATGAATTTTATCAGAAATAAGAATAGCATTTAATAATAGTTTTAAAATCTTTTCTAACTTAATTAAGGCATTTTAAATTTTGAACCATAAGAAAATTACTCTTGCAGTAAACTCAGTGGGTGGACAATATGATGTGTTAAGAGTTAAGTTTAACTCTACAGGCTTAATTACCAATTATCGTAAAAAGAATGTGCTAAGCAGTTTAAAACATTCATTTCCCTACCATAGCTGGTATTAATTGAGTTTTTAGGGCTAAATGTTATGGATTTTTGTACTATTTTTATGCATCTGCTTATGAAATCTTTATTTTATTTTAAATGTTGATTATTCTTTTTTATATGTATATAATTATCCTCTTCTACACTGGTAAGGGATCAAATAGAGCTATATCATCATTTATATTATGATATGACACAAAGTAATTTTAGCTTTTAAACTATTTATCTCATAACAAAGGGAAACTTTTTCATTTTCATGAAAGGAAGTGGCTACTTGACTATTTAGCTAACTGTAACTAGGATGCTACTTAATAATATTTTGTTGCTTTCCTAAAACTAAGCCATGTATTTCTTGTGAAAAGCTTAGACCAATGTTAGAATCTCGATAACCAGATTGTTCACAAAATATTTTTATTCCTTTAAAACACTAACTGCACTTGAGCTTTTCTAAAGTGTGCATGTAGCACATCAAACTATATTATCATAAGTACTTTTTGTCCAGTATCACCAAATAGAAGAAGACCTGGTAGCATAGTGGATTAAGCATTGAGCTACGAATCAAAAGGCCAGTGGTTCAGACCCACCAGCCTTTCTTTAGGAAGGTGGTGCTGTCTGCTTCCATCAAGATTTAGAATCTCAGAAACCCTAAGGAGTGGTTCTCTTCTGTCCTGTGTGGTTGCTGAATTAGAACCAACTCAGCATCAGTGGGTTTTGTTCTGTTTTTTTTTTTTTTTGTCACCAACATAGAAGGAAACCTGATTGCACAGTGGCTAAGTACTTGACTGCTAACAGATTGCTTGGCACTTTGAACCCTGTTGCTCCACAGGAGAAAGATGTGGCAGTCTGCTGCCCTAAAGCTTACAGCCTTGGAGTTCTGCTCTGTCCTATAGGGTCATGATGAGTCAGAATGGACTCAATGGCAGTTGGGCACCAAATAAACAATGTGTCATATAGCGTTTTAGAACAGGGGCTAAGAAACTATGGCCTGAGGGCCAGTCTGCTCCCCCAGCTGGTTTGGTTTGATCTGCAATCCAAGAGTGGTTTTTACATTTTTAAATGATTGTTGTTCTTGTTGCATGCTGTCAAGTCAGTTCTGACTTATAAAGACACCCTGTATAGGATTTCTGAGGCTATAAATCCTTACAGGAGCAAAAAGCCTCATCTTTCTCCCACGGAGCAGCTGGTGAATTTGAACTGTTGACTTTGTGATTAAAAGCACAACGCATAACACACTACACCACCAGTGCCCTTTTTTAAATGATTAGAATAATAAGCATTTTAATAATATCTGTGAACATGAAAATTATGTGAAATTCAGATTTTAGAGTCCATAAAGTTTTATTGGTGCACGCCCATCCTCTTTTATTTATGTGTTATCTATAGCTGGTTTCACAGTACAGTAGTAGAGTTGAGCAGCTGAGACTGAAAGTTATGTCCTGCAAAACCTAAAATATTTACTACCTGGCCCTTTACAGAAAAAGATTGCTAAAGAAGAACTGGGAAAAGTCCTTGGGGTGTTTTTGAGACTCTGGTTTCCAGATACACTTATGCAAGTTTAAATAATGCTTTTTAAAGTCTTTCATATTTATTAAAATAATGTTCTGAGTGCCTTTTGAATTTGGATCTTTAAGTACATCCGTGTAGTTGTTAACACAGTAAGAGGAGAAGGTGCTATAATTGCCTGAGTATTCTTCTCCTGGAAGAGAAAAGGCAACATACCCTTACAACTCTGGTACTAAGTATTAGCATACTGATGGTCAGGAGTTTAAAGAAATGAGAGGAGGAGAGCAGAAGAGGAAAGCCAGTGGAGATGAATGCGTGCTCTGCTCTGATGAGAAAAGCTTGCTATGCCAGTAGAAAGTGGTGACAACCAACCAATTGTCTGCAGTGTTTTGTGTTATTGTCAACAACACAACAACAAAAGTACCTAATGCAACTTTACACATGTTTGTTGTTAAGTGTCGTCAAGTCAGTTCTGACCCATAGCGACCCTGTATAGGGTTTTTGAGGAGCGACTGGTGAGCTTGAACCGCCAACTTTGCAGTTCAAACTGACTTTGCAGTCCAGCACTTATGCTGCTTGGTAATGAATTAAGTTTAAGTAGTGTATCTTTTCTTAGCCAAATCAAGCATTTCTGGTCAGGTGGGGTGGCGGGCTGGCCAGAGAAAGGGGAAGTGGGTGGGGTTAGTAGGCCACTCTACAGCAGCTTGAAAACCCCTAGTTTCCTTCCACCCTCTCTAAGGCAAGGAGGAGGATTTCTCTCCAATTAAAACATGTACTGGAGACAGAGCCCAGAACCATGAAATGTCTCCTATCAGGAGAAATAGGAACAATGTTCTGAAGCCCCTCAGTTGACCCTCACATCCTGAATATCTTTATGCTATTGTCCATTTCCTTCTGACCGTCCTCACAACATGTCATTATAGATGTCATTAGTTTCCTTAGTTAGGGTACCTCTCTCCCTCCCTCCTAAATATAGACCAAGGTGGCAGGAATCCAGTGTATCCTGTTCACCACTGTGTTGTCCACACCAACGGTCATACCTGGCACAGAAGCAGACTCTCAAAATGAATTTTTGGTGAATGAATGAAAGTAACCTTGGTCTCTAGGACACAATTATCAAGTGCCCTGTCTCTGTCCCAAGGCACCTACATTCCCCCAAACACACAGAAAGCCTTCTTCCGAGTGTTGAGTGCAGGGGAGCAAAAGAGAAAGAGGTGAAGGCTCCTAGTTGTTCACTTGGCGGGGATAGGAGAGCAGCTGGACTCAGCGAATCCCTCATATGTATGTAGTGCTTTATGATTTCCAAAGCATGTTTGTAAACCCATATGTAATATAATAGTAAGAGGCTCTGGTGTGGAATTATTTTAGCACATGGACTGGAGGCAGAGGAGAAGAGGGAGGAAGGCTTTGGTAACTAGGGTGGGTATGAGCTCCCACTAGGCTGGGCAGAGCAGGCCTCGGATCCCAGGCAGTGACCCTCCCTCTTTTGCCGCATCCCCTTCACCCCCAACACCCACAGGCCCAGTGAGGGAGTCATATCATGTCCCTTTACTCCTGGGGAGGACACCTTAACCCCCCACACTTTCCCTGAGCTTAGCTTCACCTTGGGAAATCCATGTCTGTGTTGTTATCTCACCTGCCATGGAGAACAGATGCCCAGATCCCCTGCTTCTCAGGGTGTCCATCAGAAGGTATGCCCTGAGTGACTATACCTGAGGTGTGACCACATGTGCACAGACTGTTCTTATACTAAGACAACATTGTCTAGAAGTCGGAAGATGAAGGAAGAACCTACCTGCAATCTAGGAAATAGATGAGTGGTTTGTTTATCTTTTTTGGGGGGAGGAGTGGGAGGTGGTGCTAGCTAAAACTATGAGCCCTCGTGAGACAGTTCCTACTATGGTAGAACTGGGGGCATCCAGCTCCTTTCTTCATCTGCAAAGTGGACATAATGTCATCACCTCAGAGATTTATGAGACTGAAAGAAAATCGATGTAGATTGCCTAGACCATAATAAATCCTCTGTCAGTGGCAGCCATTATCATGTCATTATTAGTTTTCAAAGACTAGAGGCATGACGGTCTGGAAGCTTTTAGGCCTTAGACCTCTATGTGTGTACATTGTAACCTGACAGCAGACTTGGGAGCAGCGGTCATTCATCATGCAGCACTATGCTGCATGGAGAACATGGTCAGTCCATTTCATAAAGGCTGGGTAAAATTATGAAGTGAAAAGCAGAAGGTAACTTTTTCACCACCTTGCTAGCCAAACAGCCTCTCTACTCTGAAAGGGGAAGATGCCACCACACATGAGTTATGTGGTCAAAACTAGGAAGAATGTTTGGGTTTATGCAGTACATACTCTGATAGTTACCTGAATGCATTCTTTTCTTCCTTCTAGCTCTGCCATTCCTACAGTACTCCAACAGTATTCTCTCTGTGCTCAAAAATACTGGTTTTCATTACAACAAAGTCTCCGATTTCTTTTCTCTTAGCTGGTATCTATACTTAGTTATCACAGGCTTGAAAGAAACCAATGATACCTTTCAGTGAGACAGACTGAACTATAGGCCGTTCCACAGGTTATGAACTAGATTTGTTCCTAGGTATGTCTCTAAGTTGAATTTGGAGGTCAGTCAGAACAGGTGCACATGGTTCTTATTTAACTTACGTACAAGAAAAGTCTTGCTGTCATTTAAAAGCTGAACATGCAGCAAATGAAGGTGATTGTGATGAAGAATTTGTTTTGAGTAGCGGCTGGTTTTGAATCCTGGTATGGTGCTGTAGAATAAGCACTGGACTGTTAACCACAAGGGCAGTCTTGGAAACCCTATACAGGGTCGCTATGAGTAGGGATCAACTCGATACATTTAAGAATGACAAGAGTTCCTTCAATCCTTTCAACATGAGGGGAAATTTACAGAACATTAAAAGACAAGTTCTGGTGTGGCACTGTAGAATAAGCACTGAACTGCTAACTACAAGGTCAGCTATTCAAACTCACCAGCTGTCCCACAGAAACCCTATACAGGGTCTCTGTAAGTCAGAACCAACTCAGTAGTCCTTAACAACAGCAGCAGCCCAGGGCAAGTGCAAATTGTCTATAAGTTGGAATTTGTAAGCCAAGGATTTACTGTATCTTCTGTTAATTAGAAGTTTCTAAGCCACCTTGAGCTCTTAAAAAAGGACTTGATATAAATAAAACCAAACCACTGATTTGATTCCAACTCATCGTGACCCTGTAGAACAGAGTTAGACCTGCTCCTTATGGCCCAGAGACAACAAATCTTTACAGTAGCAGATGGCCTCATCTGTCTTCTGAGGAGCAGCTGGTGGGTTTGAAGCACTAACCTTGTGGTTAGCATCTCAGTGCTCAAGCCGTGGTGACAGCAGGGTTCCCTTTGATATAAATGTTAAGTGCCTTTGAGTGGGTTCTGACTCATAGCAACCCTGTATAGGGTTTCCAAGGAGCATCTGGTAGATTTGATACTCCAACATTGTGGCTTGCAGTCCAGTGCTTATCCTGTAATGCCACACTAGAAGCTCTTGATATAAGTAGATAGCAATAAAATTGGTACTGTATTTAATTCCAATTTTATCTTTTGAAATTTAATTAATTCCATAATAATAGCTTTAAATGAATGTGCCAGAACTCTAAATGGTCCTTAGTGACTTGAAAGAGGTAAATATACTCTCTGGAACTAACTTACTCACTGAACAATTGGATTTAATTATTACAAACCACGCCAAACTCATTGCCATCAAATCAGTTTCAGTTTATTAACATCCCTATAGTTCAGAGTAGATCTGCCCCATAAAGATTTCCAAGATTAAATCTTTAAGGAAACAGGCTGCCATATCTTTCTACTGCAGAGTGACTGATGGGTTCAAACCATAAACTTTCTGGTTAACAGTCTAGCACTTTAATCAGTGTGCCTCCAAAGCTCTTTTCATAAGTTCAGGTCCCCCTTTTACTCTTGAAAGAATGAATCACGCTTGGTTTTTGAGCCATTCTAATCTGGAAAGCCAGGAGCGGACTCCTGGTGTGGCACGGTAGGATAAGCACTGGACTGAGAACCAAAAAGTTGGTGGTTCAAACCCCCTAGGTGTTCCTCATAAACTCTACGGAGAGTCCCTATAAGTCAGAACTGACTCAGTGGAACTTAACAACAACCGCAACCTGGAAAGCAGACAATATCAAAATTATGTTTACTTGTGCTTTCTTGACTATACTAAGACTTTTGACTGTGTGGATCATGACAAACCATGGGTAACATTGAGAAGAATGAGTATTCTAGAACATCTAATATTCTCATGAGGAACCTCTAAATAGACCAAGTTCGTCTGAAACGAACTTTACACTGAATGGTGTAAAATCAGTAAAGCTTGAATCTTTTCATCATACTTACTCAATTTGTATGCTGAGCAAATAATCCCAGAAACAACATTATATGAAGAAGAATTATATGCCATTAGAATTGGAAGAAGACTCATTAATAACCTGTGGTATGCAGATCAGATGATACAACCTTGTTTGCTGGAAGCTAAAAAGACTTAAAATATTTACTGATGAAGCAAAGATTACACAGCCTTCAGTATGGTTTAACCTAATGTAAAGGAAAATAACTCTTCACAAGTGGGTCAATAGATAGTATACTGACAAAAGGGGAAAATATTGAAATTGTCAAAGACTTCAATGTGCTTAAATCTACTATCAACACTCATGAAAGCAGTAGTCAAGAAATATTGTATTGCATTACACAGATCTGCAAAAGTCCTCTTTAAAATGTTCAATGCAAAGATACCAGTTTGAGGATTAAGATATACCTGACACAAGCCATGGTATTTTCATTCACGTCATATGCGTGTGAAAGTTGGGCAATGAGTAAAGAAGACCATAGAAAAATTGATGCATATGAATTATGGTATTGGAGAAGAATATTAAAAGTACCATGGACTGCCAGAAGAACAAACAAATCTGTCTTGGAAAAAATATAGCCAGAATGTTCCCTAGAAGTCAGGATAGCGTGACTTGATCTCTCCTACTCTGGACATGTTATCAGGAGGGACCAATCTCTGGAGAAGGACCAAGAGAGACACAGTGGGCCTTTCCAGGCACACACTGGAGGACAGAACCAGTTGTAGGTCGTTGTAGACTGCATCCTTCATCAATGGCAGAACAGCCCACAGACCCAGCTGAGAGTTCCTTTCCAAGTTACTAAGGTTCCTCACTTACCCACATCCTTTCCTTGTCTCTTGACCATGGAGGATTTTTGAGCACAAGGTGCACTTATATTTCATGCAGTCTGGGATGAAAGGTTTAGGAGATGTTGTGCAAACACAATGTGATTATAGCTTAGAAAAGCAGAAAGGTGATTTTTAGTGTTAAGAGGCTAATGTGACCAAAGACTCGAGGGAAGATGTGGTTTCTGTGTATGTAACCATTTGTAACCATGGTGCAAAGTGATTTCCATCATGTGCAGGAAAGTGGCCTGTATCATGTGATAATATTGCTTCATGCAGTCATCTTATACAAAATGACACAGAGCACATGAAATCCTTCCTAGCAGACTCCTGATCATGGAAGGTTTATCATAAAAGAAATAAGCAAGAGGACTACTAAAGCTTAACTACATATAGACTTAACTAAAGACTAGCTTACTTTGTAGAAAGGCACAACATGTTACATTGTCACATGAACAGGTTGTTGTTTTTGTTATTAAGTGCTGTTGAGTCGGTTCCAACCCATAACGTCCCTGTATGGGGTTTCCGAGGAACGGCTGGTGAGCTTGAACCATCGACCTTGTGGTTCAAAGTGACTTTGTGGTCCTGGTGCATTAACCCACAGTGTCACACCAGGACTCCAAATGAGCTGGTAGAAGTCACTGTATAGCTTTTCTGCATAGTTCTATAATTACAATGAAGTTCTTTTCCACAGTAGCTTAGGCCCTGTCTTGTGGCTTGATTTTTAACAACTTTTGTTTTCTCTGTGAATATTGTACGGTACAGGACTAGAAACCGTCTAAAACCCAAACAAAAATTCTTTTCAACTTCCAAAACTGTTTACTTCCTGAAAGAAAATTAAGTGATTTATATTTCTTAAAGTTTTGGCTAAAAGTAGTTAAAATTTTTATGAGAATTTGCCCACAACTTGCAATAGGATTGTTATTAAGTACTGCTGAGTCGGTTTTGGATCATAGTGACCTGGTATAGAGTTTCTGAGCCTGTAAATCTTTCCAGGAACAGAAAGCCTCATCTTTCTCCCATGGAATAGCTGAAGGGCTTGAACTGCTGACCTTGTGGTTCACCATCCAGTGCTTAACTTATGGAGCTACCATGCTCTTGTACAATAGGATGGTGGTAGTGATGGTGGTGTGCCATGGAGTCGGTTCTGACTCAGAGCAACCCAACAAAGGTTTCCAAGGCTGTAAATCTTTACGGGCTCAGAATACCTCATCTTTCTCCTGCAGAACAGCTGGTAGTTTCGAACTGCTGACCTTGATGTTCGCAGCCCGATGCGTAACCACTACACTACCAGAGCTTAAAATGCACACATTGGCATCATAGTAGCTAATCTTTCAGGAGTATGAGTATCCCTGGCTTTCTCAGAGCCTTTTTCTGCTTTCACAAACTATTTTGCACAAAGGAGCTTTTCTAGCCCATTTCTATGTAAATTTGTATGGTACTATATGGCTATTTCTTCTTATGTGTCTTTGAATTGGTTTGACTCATAGGGGCCCTCTTTAGGGTTTTGGAGATTGGCCGGTTGTTTTGAACTGTTGATCTTTCAGTTAGCATAGTTCAGTAAATGCTTTCTAATTTATTTACCTGTGTGTATAAAATAAAAACTTACCTAATTTTAAAATACAGGTTTTGGTATAATAAATCACCCTGCATGTACTGTTTCATTTCCCTAATCTTTGCCTCTGTGATTTTTGTTTGTTTGCTCCTTTTTTTTTTTCTCTCCTTCTTCTTTTATTCTGCTATTTGGTGCTTCTCTCCCCTGCTTCCCCTCCCCCTGGCCAATTTCCTCTGTGTGGTGTTTTCTCTTATCTTTGCTCCTTTCTCCTCTCTACCCAGCTTTAGCAATCTGTATTACTAAGGACTTCTAGTGGCTAACACTGGAAGTGCTGCTCAGAAATACCCAGAAGTGTAAGCATTTGGTACATCCAGTGTGGACTGGATGCCACAGCAACTGGTAGAAGATTAAAAAAAAAAAACTGGCAATAAAGTGGTTGTTGTGATTCCAAGATATTATTAACTTTCATGAACTTTATATTACACCCAAATGGTTATTTGGAAGAATTCTATATACCTACTCCTCACTTGGAAGTACTGGTATGACACTGTAGGATAAGAACTGGACCACGGTTCAAACCCACTAGTCACACCTTAGAAACCCTGTATGTGGTTACTGTGAGTCGTAGCCAACTTGACAGCATTTAACAACAACAGGTCCTCATTGGACCCCTGGTGTGACTCTGTAGGATAAGAACTGAGCTGGTAGTAACTACAAGATTGGTAGTTCAAACCCTGTACAGGGGTGCTATGAGTTGGAACCAACTCAGTGACACACAACAAGAACACAACACTCTTCATTGATCAACTACCTCATTATCTGACATTTCGCATTTACAACAATTGTAAAAATTCTACTGTCCAGCTATTTTGTGCATTATCCTGGATGTCCTCCCCAAGTTCAGCTCTCAGCCTGCAGAGCCACCGATGTGTATCAGGCGCACAGCTGAACCAGCCAGCTCTCCACATGGCCTCTTGCTGGTCCCATCCTTAACTTCTCAAGAACTACAGTTGCAGCTTTTCATGTGAAAGAAGTGACTGAGGCAGATTTTGAGGGAGCCCTTCCAAGATGGGCCAGTGAGTGGCCAGAGGGGTCCAGGAAGAAGCCAAACAGGATGAGATTGCTGCTGCGGCTGTCCTCTGCCTAAGTGCCCTGGAGGGACCAAGTCCTGCAGTGGGAAGGGTAGTGCGGTAATTTGGGCCTGGGCCTGCAGCAAAAGCTGGCCTCCTCTTCCATGATTTAGGCTGCTGAGCAACTCTTCTGAGCAACTATTAGTCACCATACTCTTGTCTTGGATTTCCAAGTCCTCCAAGACCAGCAGTAGTACATGACTCATTTCTCTAAGGTCCTCCCTGATCTGCAGGAGGCTGGGCCTGTGAAGCAGGAAACATGGGCAGAGGCAGTAGCCCCCACCAGTTGTCTTGAGCTCTAGCTCCGATGGTTGCCCAAACCATTGCCAACCATGCCTCTAGTCCACTAGACTCCAGATCCATTCTAGCACTAGTTCTGATGGTAGGACCTCGGCATCCAGAGTACAGTGGTGCTGAGGTGCAGTGGTTCTGAGGGTCAGGGCTCCTAAGCCGCTCTATATCCTCCTCCTCAATGTATAATGATTTTGTATAATGATAGAAACTAACCATATTGATAAGTGAGGAGTGGGTATATTAAAATTGTGTATAATAAGTATAATGCCTTTATCGTATATATTTACATGGTAATTCACTTCAGAAACTGTGAAATTTAATCTGCAAAATGTACTTGGAGTTTAATCTGTGAAATGCAGCCTGTTCTAAGTGTATGAACATGGGCATATATTAATTTAAAGTGAGAGTGGGTTGTAGCAGACAAGATTTTTTCAATGAAGAAAAAGTAATATGAAAGAAAATTCAGCTAGATACCTACAAATGAGAGGGAGTGCTACTTTACAGGATTTTATCACTATTGGGTAAGCATTAAACCTCAGATTGGTTTGAACTGTAAGGTTGGCAGTTCCAAGTCACCAGCCATTCCTTGGAAACTCTATACAGAATTGCTATGAGTCAGAATTGACTCAACAGCACTTAACAACAACAACTACAATCTGAAATTTAGTAAGTGGGAGATTCCGTGTTTAGATAAAAGTTACATAACAGGAGAGTTGTATTCACCCCTTCCTTAGTTATTTCCTTAACTCTGAAGTGAACTTTACAAAAAGCTAGAACATCCTGAACAATTAGAGAATCCTTGGCTTCCTGAACACGGACCCAGGGTCATAAATAGCTCGCTCCCAATAACTCACTTTAGATTTATATAGCATTTGGCATCTACTCTCCGGCAAGAAAGAAATGATAATTGAATGATTGTGAAAAGTTGAATACACAGTTGAACTAAGCTTACATGATGCCAAAAAATTGTTTTGGATTTAGTAGGTTTGACGATTTAACCTATTATGCTTCAAAACCCAATTGAATAGAAGAAATTTCTGTTTAAAAAAAAAAAATTCAGAAAATATTTAAAAATACTTTCCCTCTTAGTTCTGCCATAATATTTGTTTTGAAAATGCAAATGTGTTCAAACATGATGGATAGATTAGGCATAGCACAAAGTTCACGTTTTCTTATGCACAGTTGTGTCCTTAAGAAATACTAAGTGAGCACAGAAACCTGTTCCCAGGTGAACTGGACACATACACATGCTCCCAACCTCAAACATGTACCAGCTTCTTTGGTTCACTCCATGTTATGAGCCACACCCAGTTTCAACTAAGGTAGAACTCCACATCCTAAATGAGTTAACCTATATAGGGGCTCTTCGTAAATTCTGTAAACTATGAAGTCCTTTACAACTGTAGGAGGTTGCCATTGTTTTACCCCATCTGGTTTACCCTCCACATCATCTTTGTCTCTTCTTCTTGTATCCACAGCACATCAGCATTGAGTCCTGCTCTGTCCTTCTATACCCTTTGAATGTCACCCTTTCCATACCAGTCCCTCTGCCTCCTCTCACGCCTCCCTTGCTTGCCTCCCTCCTTTTCTTCCTTTGCGTGATCCTCACTCACGACCCTGAAATTCCGCTTGGATCCCAACACTTCTCTGCTTCAAATCATGAAGGCTTTGGGATAAAGTTTAAACTCCACAGTGTAGAATTCTGTATCCAATTTGGCATTGTGCTTGCTTTCTAACCGCATTTTCTACTTTGCTGTAACATGAGTGGGAAAAGAACATAACTACATTTTCCACTGCTTTATATCATGCGCCTCCCCCGTCACACCTGCAACAGGACCTTTTAGAGCACCCCAATACACTGCTCTCTGCACACTTGTTAACAGTCCACTGCTACTTCTTGTCTGGCAGGTCTTTCTTTCTGAAATAAAGTATTTCTATCATTTACATAGTGATAATGTGTAAGTGGGAGTGAGGTTTCATAAGGAGACCAGAACGAGTTACTCTGGAAACGGTTTGGGTTTGCTGTTTGGAAAGTGTTTTCAGAGTGACCTTGCTGGAAGAGATGATGGCCACAGCTATTAATGTCATGGCAAACATCAGCCCCTGGGAGGTAACCAGCTGCCTCTGCCCTCCCCTACTCACAGAATGTGGCCCCAGTCTACCATTGGGTAAAATGGGAAGGGGGAATGGGTTCAATTGTAGCATACTGCTGGGCAAAAGGACTCCCACAGTGATACTGTGTTTTATATTATTTGCAAGTATTAACATATTTTCCAACAATAACTTCATAAGTGCTTTTTCTTCCTTCAGCTCAACGTTGTAACATTTGCTATGCTTGGAAGTTTTAGTGTAAGAAAATGTTAACCCCTGAATCTCACTTTAGAGGTCTAGGACCCTCGAGTTTCTGTAGTTGGTTCTAAGGTTCTTCATTCTCAAGGTAATAAGAACTGTAAAGTGTTAATAAAAAAAAAAGGAAAAAAAAAAAAGAAAGACTGCACTGCAAACCCTGAAGGATGCTTCTTTCCAGAGCTCAGAAAGAGGCAGCAAAGCTTTACAGTCCTGGGGGGAATTGCATGCTTCTTATTTTCTGTCCCAGTTGTGATGTGAGTGAACTGACTCGATCTGTAAGGCTGAGTGGACAGGCTTGACAATCCACCAGTAACATTGTGCTGTAGAGGCTGTGGTGTCAGATCATTCTGATTAGAGAAGTCCAAGAAGTCTGCAGCGAATTACTTCCTGAAGACGTCACCCTTCATTCTCTTAGGGAGATTTGTTTTTCATCCCAGAGGTCCTGAGTGGCAGGTTGTACTTTGACCCACTCCTCCTGGGTCTGTTCTGAACTTGATTTTGCCTGAAGCTATAGTTGACACCTGTGCATTCACTGTGTTACCAATGCTTCACATGGATGTCCATGGTGACCTTTGAACTCTTGAGGATTTAGTGGAGAGTTGGGGGACAGGTACACTCCATAGTATAAGGCCGTGACACATGTGAGAATAATGGTCTTTATATATGTTATGTGAGTTTGAGAAGATATTTACCTGTTACATATCAAATAATCATAGGAGCTGCATAAAATGGGAAGAAGCCTTTTTTGCTGTGTAATCATTTCTCTCTTAATACAATTTTAACACTTCTCAAACTTTGTCACTTAATTTGAAACAGCACATCTGTGTGATGAATGTGGGGACAGACGAGTGAAGTGAATGGGAAGAGTGCATTTTCTGTCTGAAACTAAGGTTTTAAGCAAAATAAGGGGGAAGAAAATGTAGAACTTGAAAGTTGTTTTTACTAAAACTTCTTGCACCCAAGGACTTAAAATTATCGATGAGCTTCGTTTGTAATTATGATTGAAGCCTTGGAATAAAAGGAAGTCTAGAAAATTGTCCAAAATCAGACATATGATCTTTACATAAAATCACAGAGGTGTTTATTCCCCCAAAGAATATCATCCTAGTTGATACACAAGTTTCAAAGCTGAAAAACAAAGCAGCAGCCCATAGAAATCTAGCAATATATAGCATAGTAAAATTTCTTTTCAAAACCCCATCTATAAACAGAGACATGCACCCTATAGGAACATGGGAGTTACTTTCAAAACACAGAATTCTTATGAAAGGCATTCTGGTTTCCCTAATAAAGAAAAACTGTAAAATTTCTTACTTACTTTGTCTTTAGTTGAAATTTCCTGCATTTCCTCTGCTTGAGTCCGATATTAAAACCCTATGCTAGAATTGATGAAATTTTTGAAATGGGTTTCTGGACTGTTTTAAATAGATGTTCCTGGATGAGGTCCAGACATTTAGGAGATATTAGTAACTGGATACTAATATAAAATCCATTAGCAACAACTATAGGAAAGCATCTTGTACGGCATACACAGTGGGAATGTCCACATGGTGGGTTACTAGGACTGGCAGCAGGATGGTTAATAGGCTGCATCAAGAACTTACAGAAGCTCACTGCATGGACTCAAGTTCGACTCCTAGCGACCTTGTGTTTCTGAGGCTGTAAATCTGTCTCTGCAAAGCAGCTGGTGGGTTTGAACCACCAACCTTGCAGTTAGCAGCCCAATACCTATCCTACAGTGCCACTAGGGCTCTTGTACATTTAAAGCAAATTGAAGGAATTAGCTGCGTTGCATTAATACAAGTACTGCTTAGCAAATCCACGACTCTCTTTGGCCTAGCATTATATTGCTGTAACGTACACAGAGAAGCCATGGAAATGTAAAACTGTTTTTCCTTTTGTGTCTCATCTCTTAATGCCACTCATCACACTTGTACTTCCGTCTCATTTGTGTTGCTTATTCTAGTAATTTCACATTAAAATAGAAATCAGTTCTTTCCTGTAATAATGAATTGTTAAGTAGAGCCATGTAAATTGTTGATGGTTGTCATTTTTATAGAAATATTTTCACTTTATAGAAATATTATTTTCAAAGCAATTTTGGGTCCGTGTTGAGGTTTGAGATGATTGATACTACTGTAGTGTGTGTGGATCCTGTCAGGGGTTTGTATATTCCCTTCTGATTTTGAACATCGTTCCCTGTGAGATACCTGTTCCTCTTGTTTTCTACCTGTGCAGCTGCTACACATGCATCAGGGTTTTGTGGAAAGAGTGGGAGGTTTGGGTCAAACAGAATACCACCTTCATTAGCTATTAACTACAGTTTCTTTGTTTATTACCAGATAACCTTGGGAAAGCTGCTGAATCATCAGGTGTTCAGTATTCATACCTGTAAATAAACCTATCTCACATGAATTCATTAAACAAATTTAGAAAGTACCAAGTAGAGGAGCCATTGAATTACTGTCGTCTTCCTTCATTCAACCATCACTTGTCCTATTTATGTTGTTGTTGTTAAGTGCCGTGGGATCAGTTCTAACTCATAGCAACCCTGCTTCCGAGGAGTAGCTGGTGAGTGTGAACCGCCGACGTGTGGTTAGCAGCTCAGTGCTTATCCTGCAGCACCACACCAGGATTCGTGGACTATTCATAAGCACACTTTATTATAAATGTGCAGACCCAGACAAGTTCATTCAGTACTATCATGTTGCTCCCTGCTGTATCCTCAATGGCATGTTCCATGCATTCAAACCTATTTGTCAGCCAAATGAAGCAAGGAGCCAGCCAGCTGGGCAAGGTAGGAAGGAGAATCCAGCGCCTGCCCTGCCCTCTCAGCCAGCTGGACTCTTAACTGAGTGCTCTTCCAGGAGCTCTCGGTGCAGAGTTTCTTCAATAATATAATATTTCCAGGGGCGTTTTCTAGGAGAACTTACACAAATGCTGCAAGGGTTGAGAAGTAATGAACTCGTGCTGTGGACAAGAACTACAAACTATTTACCACAAGTTAAGCTCCTTATAAATATGTTCATCAACTATTAAAAAGAAATCAACTGGCAATTTCTTCCCTCAAAGAAGGAATTGAAAACACTTAACAGGAGACCAAAGTGAATCACCTGGGCTTGGATCTGAGTGGGGCTTCTCCCTGTCTTGTCTGAGTCCTGCTGAGTGTTTGCTGTATATCTGCCTTCTCCTAGACTGATTCCCTCTGGAATGCTCCTCTAATACTACCTGCAAAAGGGCTGCTGCTGTTTACATCTGTGGCATTGTGGGTTACATGTTGGGCTGCTAACTGCAAGGTCAGTAGTTCAAATCCACCAGCCACTCCACTGGAGAAAGAGGAGCTTTATGTTCAGCCTCAGAAACCCACTATGAGTTGGACTTCACTCAATAAAAGTGAGTAGCACCTGTTAAGCACCTGCCTCTTCACTGAACCAAAAGGTCATTTGAGGTGCAAGGTCGGTGATTCAAACTCAGCAGCCACTCCTTGGAAACCCTATACAGGGTCTTTGTGAGTTGGAACCAACTCAATGGCACTTAATAACAGCAACTAATAAGGATTCTTGGTATGGTGCTGTGGGATACGGTCTGTTTGAACCACAAGCTTGACAGTTCAAACTCAACAACTGCTCCTCAGAAATCCTATACAGGGTCACTATGAGTCTAAACCAACTCAGCGGCACTTACCAATAACAACTAATAAATTAGGAGTGATGGATTCACTCTCATTATCTGGAGACCAACACCTGTATTCAAGTCCAAATCGCAAACAGACTTGACTTCTTTGGGGATCAGCATGGACGCCATGATACCAACAGTGCAGCAGCATTCAGTATCCCATCCAACAGCCATGGCTTGGGATGTTTAACTCTGTCAAACCACACAAGCTGCAGGAGCTACATTTATTGTGATGCATTTATTCATCTGTCTTCTTTTCCTGCCGTACTTCCAGGGCCAACAAGTTTTCTCTGTACATGCTCAGCACTGAGCTTAGGGGTCCCTTACATAGAAGACCCTCAGTAAAGGACTAATCCAAAAATAAACCAGTAAGCCTTCAAGAAGCACAGAGCAACATCCAGAATCTTCTGAGATGGGAAATGTCCACTTGAAAGGACAAGTAGACCAGCCTGGAACAGCTAGAAGAACAGAAGATACTTCTTGAAAGAAAGACCGACAGGAAAAATACAAAACAATTTAGGCAGCCCGACTGATTACTACAAGAACAAGCAAGTTGCTCACCCAGGAGATATTAAGGCAAGTGGTTGGGTCCCCTCAGAGCAAACCCCTTTCCAAAACTAAGACTCAGTGGGAATACACGCTCTGATTGGTGACCACATTCATCACTGATAAGGGGAAGTGAGGGAAAAACAGCAACGAAGCTGTGAGCTAAGCCCCACAACGTTCCATAGACTCCTGTGAACCCAGGTGGAGACCTGATTGGCCAGCAGTATGGCAAGACCTAGGGACTCCTCGGCCCAGAGTCAGTGACATAGCCACAGAGGACTAGAGAGGAGAGTGAAGTCTCCAGCTGATAAGAAAAGAGGGCATATGCATAAGAACACCCATACTTGCAGATAAAACCCACTTGACCTGACTTCAATGACTGGATGATCAGAGCTCAACTAGAAGAAGAAAGAAGAGGGGAAAAAGAGTAATCTGATACAATTTAGTGAACTTGACCTACGCCTATGGATGCAGTAGCTCAAAAGAGGGAACAAATCTTTACAGCAAGGATCATTCCCACCCTCTCCATACACAGAGTAGACAGGGATGGGCAACTTGGACATTGGCTACACAAAATGGGGGAGCTACAAAGGCAAGAAGTGACTGGCTTACAAGCTTTCAAGAGGAAGCCTAGACCCAGAGGGCGTGGAGGAAGGTAGAATCTGAAAGGAGATGTGGATAGGTCTCTTGTGATACAATAGTGAGTAACTGTTATCAGGACTGACTGTGAGGGCTTGAAATTTAAAGGTAGACATTTTGTAGCAAAAGGAGGGGAGTGAGTGACTTTGCACTCTAGAAGAGGAAGTCCCTGGGACTGTCAAGGGAGAAGAGCGGACAGTGGGAACCCTACCCAGAGAAGCAGTGACACCAGAGATGGAGGTAGAGAAGGTGATATGGAGAGATGGAGTGTCTGGGGACTTTAGACCCAGAGAGGGAGAGGGGCTGTGTGCTGATGATGGGAGGGTCAGGCTTGCAGGGTATACCCTTTGGTTGGTTGATGATGCATGGAGGGGATTGTGACCATGGCAATGAAACGATATATGATAGGATGAATGTAAAGCTAATGTTCTCCCATGTAAACTATCACATAATTCACAATAAAAGATTTAAAAAAAAAAAAGAAGAAGAAGAAGAACAGCACACTGGAGGCCAACAAGCTTCCACAACCTGCCGTCTGAGATGGACACCCATCTCTTAAGCCTAGCATCTGTTTTATAGCTGAAGGGTAGATAATTACCGGCTTATTGCCTCGCTGGGCTTTATTACACCAGGCTTTTCAAGTAAAACTGAATTAGTATTGTGTGTTTGAAACCTTGCCAGTGAACATATGAAAGGAAAACATACTCATTCTGCTAATTGTGGGCTTCTAGAAAATGGCCAGCCAGGCCTTCTGGACAAGCAAGGAGTCTGCTGACACCTACTATTTGTGAATCTTCACTGCGTAACTACTTCACATGCAGCCTTTCCTTTCATCTTCATGTTATTCGGTGCACAGTGTCTGTGATTCAGTAGTGACTCAATAAAGTTTAATATCTAGATAACCATGCTCATGAGTAGCAGAACCCAGGTTTGAACCCATATAAATCTCAGTATGACTTTGTCTTGACAACCTTTCACCTACAGATTGTACATGAACACCTGTGCTTACTGCTGATGTTCTATTCTCCTACTTTCCTTCAGTATTTATTCATGTGTTCTTTCCATGACTTCTTTTTGTTTGTTTCTTTTTCCTTTTATATGATGGAGACACCATTGGCCAGTTCTTTGATACTGGGCTGTGACAACCACTATCCTTGTTTGAAACAGTCCTTGCTTGTTCATATCTCTCATTTGGCCTGACATCAAAGCTGAAAAAGGTTACTGATGATGGTATTGAACTTTTTCACTATGCAAATTATGTAATGATACAAATGACTTTATATTAGTTTAATAAAATACTTTATCAGTGCCCATTGAACATGTCGAGCAGTAAAGTATATTTTTGGTTACAGGAATGACTTAAATCTTGAAGAAGAAGAATGTGACAATATTGAACTCCAAAGTGCAGACTCTACCACTAGGCTTTGGGAAGATTGGGGCTGTATGCCATATGCCACTGTGTTCCCTATTCCTACCCAGTGATCACCTGTATCAACCCTCCATGAATAAAGAGTGAAGACTTAAATGCCTTCTTTGGCCTCCTAACCTTCCATTGTTTATTGTCATTTTATTAGAACAGTGGAAGTTGATAAATGCTGTTTGACTAACTTTCAGGATCTAATGCACTTGCTAAAAGGCATGTTGGTTATGCTTTAGCTTAATTAAGTGTAATTAATCAAAATATGATATTCTCTGAGTTGTAGAAATAATGCTTCCTACGTCTATTTAATTATTCTAAAACAATTACAATGGCAGTTACTGATAAATGCTTTCAAGAATGGCAAAGCAAAATGTAAAAGGATGGAGAATGATAGATGGGTGTCTGTTGTTACACGATAATAAGGTTGTCATGTAAAATATATGGATAATATTGTA
This sequence comes from Chrysochloris asiatica, assembly GCF_000296735.1. NCBI lineage: Eukaryota > Metazoa > Chordata > Mammalia > Afrosoricida > Chrysochloridae > Chrysochloris > Chrysochloris asiatica. Next base: position 197,617 of record NW_006408546.1, on the reverse strand, counting down.
ATGTAAAGAGAATGGTATAGCACTGTAGAATAAGCTCTGGACTGCTAACCACAAGGGTGACAGTTCAAACCCACCATCTGCTTCTTCAAAATCCCTATATGGGATCCCTAGGAGTCAGAACAGTTGACATTTAACAACATTATAATGTAAAGTACATTTAAGTATAAAAAATTAGAATATATCCTAAGGTGAGCATCATAATCATGCTATAATGAATCATAAGAACTGAACCTGGCTGTACCACTTTCATCGGACAGTATCATCAATATCCCATGAAAGTAAAAGTTTGCTCCAGGTAATTCAAAACCAGCTGCAACTGTACATTGACTGAGAACTGCCAGAGGATCAAGCTGAGTTCACAAGAGGACATGGAAGGAGGGATGTCATTGCTGACGTCAGATGAGTCTTGATTGAAAGCAGAGAATACCAGAAAGATGTTAAGATGTTTTGATTGAAAGCAGAGAATATTAAAAAGATGTTTACTTGTGCTTTATTGACTACGCAAAGGCTTTTGATTGTGTGGGTCATGACAAACTATGGACACCATTGCAGAAAATGAGTATTCTGGAACACTTCGTTATGCTCAAGAGGAACCTGTGCATAGACCAAGAGACAGTTGTTCAAACAGAACAAGGGAACACTGAATAGTTTAAAATCAGAATAGATGTATACCAGGGTTGTATCTTTCACCATATTTATTCAATCTGTATGCTGAGAATATAATTCAAGAAGATGGTTTACATGAAGAAGTACATGGCATCAGGATTGGAGGAAGACTGATTAATAACCTACAATATGCAGATATGATACAACCTTGCTTGTTGAAAGTGAAGAGGACTTAAAATACTTACTGATGAAGGTCAAAGACCACAGCCCTTGGTATGGGTTGCACCTCAAGATAAATAAAACAAAAATTCTCTCCACTGGACCAATAGGTAACATCAAGATAAACAGAGAAGAGATTGGAGATGTCAAGACTTCATTTTGCTCAGATCAACCATCAAAACTTATGGAAGCAGCAGTCAAGGCAAATCTGCTGCGCAAGACTTTTAAAAATGTTCAAGAGTGAAAATGTAAGTTTGAGGACTAAAGTGCACCTGACCCAAGCCATGGTATTTTCAGTAACCTCATATGCATGTGAAAGTTGGACAATGAATAAAGAAGACTGTAAAAGAATTGATGCACATGAGTTATGGTATTAGAGTAAAGGAGAATTATATTAAAGGTACCATGGATTTCCAAAAAAACAAACAAATCTGTGTTGGAAGAAGTACAACTAGAATGCTCCTTAGAAGCCAGGATGGCCAGACTTCATCTCTCATACTTCAGATATATTATCAGGAAGGTCTTGTCACTGGAGAAGGACATCATGCTTGGTCAAAGTGGAGGGTCAAAAAAAAAAGGAAGACCCCAAGTAAGATGGATTGGCAGAGTGGCAGCAGCAATGGTCTCAAATGTAGCAACAATTGTGAGGTTGGCTCAGGACTGGACAGTGTTTTGTTCCATTGTACTTAGAGTTGCTCTAAGTCGGTACCGATTTGATGGCACCTAACAACACCATAACCGTGTCATAGTGATTATAGAGCCAAAAAGATTATTTCAAGCAAGTATTTTTTCAGTTATCTGGCAGGGTTTCAAATCATTTCTTCCCTGTTCAATCATGGCCAATGACATGAAACCAGATTTGTGAAATGTAGGTGAACTAGAATGATAACTGCAACAGGAAAAATCACAGTTCAACACCTTGGCCAAAAACTTAAGTCTGCCTGTTAGGAAAGAAGGGTGTTGTGCACATTGCATAGCAACCAAATCTCTTGAAGAGCAAAATTGGAAACAACAGTTCGCCATTCAAAGATGGCAGCAACTGTGCCACTTTGAAGGTTTGTCAGCCTGCCTCCAATCCAATCTCCCACATCAATTTTCTAAAAGGATTCACTTGGACTTGGCAGAGTCCAAGTCTCACATTCCAAGGCTTCAGCCCCCAATTTTTCCTTTTTCCAGTTACCATTCTGTTTCACCCAAATTTTTAAAAAAACTTGCATTTGTGCTGATTTCTTTGTTGGACATGATTTGAACTGGTTTGAAGCAGTTTGAAGCCCTGCTTCTTGTTGTGTAAAAAGCTGTGACCTAATCCTTTCTCAGGTCTCCTTGTGTAGCGCTGTAGGATAAGCACTGAACTGAGAACCACAAGGTCAGCAGTTCAAACCCACCAGCTGTTCCTCAGAAATCCTATACAGGATCACCATGAGTTGGAACCAATTTCACCACACTTAACAGCAACAATAACAGTCCTTTCTGTGGCGTCATGGTGTGGCCCTGTAAGATAATGCACTGGACCACAAGGTTGGTTTGAACTGTAAGGTTGGCGGTTCAAACTCACCAGTCTCACTCCTCAGAAATTCTGTACAGGGTCGCTATGAGTCAGAACCGACTTGACGGCGCTTAACAGCAATAGCAGCAATCCTTCTCTTACTAGAGCTTGGGCTTTTGAGACCAGCACATGCAGTTTAGAACACAAACGCAAACATTTTTAAATCATTGCTGTGATAACATTTAAAATAATATGTGGGGAGGCATCATTAATGATGAAAAGAATCAAATAAATGTTATTTTTGATCCACATTGCAAGTTTTTAAACTGATTTTCAGATGAAAGCATTTTGGCAGGCATAGTTGAGATGCGTTGGTGTTAGAGCTTTATATAAGATAAAGTTGCCAGTTTTGTTAAAATGAATGACTGGAAATGTGATTTGAAATCCAGAGCAGTTGTGTATACAAGTTTATTTATGGTACTTCCACTCTGAAATGGCTCAGTGTGATATCGCCTCAAGGTTCAAATTTCATGTTGTGCTAGCCTAACCACACCTGGAACATAATATAGTCCTGTTTAAACTGTTACATCAGGATGTTTGACTTTATTGTTTTCACAAAGGATACATATGTATTTAGACTTGAGGAGTGGGAGTAGGTCAAAGGCATTTTGCTTCCTCACATCACTTCCCCCTGATTTTAGGGGGAAACTATCAAGAATTACTTCGGGATGGTATCGGATACTTGTTATATGTAACCTTATATCTGAATGTTCTCTTTGCAGATGATACAGTCCCTCAAGGCATTGATTGAAAATGCAGATGCTGTGTATGAAAAAATTGTACATTGTCAAAAGGCTGGTAAGTGAAAGTTGTATTCCTCTTCTTCAAATTTAGTAACATCATATATTTTGCCCATGTATCTTAAGCAATGTTATCAGTTCTTTTTTGCTATCATATCAAGAAAATCAGATCTGAAAAATTTGCCACGATCTAAAGGAAATATGGGTTCAGTGGTTTTCAAGCCTGAATAGCAAACTCATCTGGGAGAGCTTTAAAGATATGTGGCCATGAGTCTGTGGTGAGGTTTGGGAATTAATAGGTGTTCAGAGTTTCCAAGTGTTTATAATGTGCAGCCAAATGAGGAACCCTCACACCAGTCTGTTCTTCAGGATTGCCTATGCCAGTCCTTGTAGCATTAGTCATGACTTGTGGATACGTAGTACAACAGGTGAAGCTTGAGGGGAAAGCTGTAACAGAGAAAGAATGTTTTCTTAAAAAATGAGAATGGGACCCAGTTACTAACCCTTGACATGTTTTAATGTGTTGGCATTTTTATTTACAGATAAATTATCATCCAAATTATAAAATTCTACTTATGGAAACAACCACCTAGCTAATTTTAGCTGTGGAAACGCTAGAAAATATCAAATGTTCTCTGCTGTAATAAGTGTAGACAAAATGGAACTCTTTCAGGTTTCAAAATTTGAGTGTCAATTTAGAAAATTCTTAACCTGAAGAATATTTATCAATCATAAATTTAAAATATTTTTTCTTAATTTCTAAGGTTTTTGGTTACAGATTGTTGTTGTTGTTAAGTGCCGTCGAGTCGGTTCCGACCCATAGCGACCCTGTACAGGGTTTCCGAGGGTGTAAATCTTTACGGGAGTAGAAAGCCTCATCTTTCTCCCGCGGAGCGGCTGGTAGTTTCGAACCGCTGACCTTAAGGTTCGCAGCCCAATTCGTAACCTCTACGCTACCAGAGCTCCTTTTAATACTCTTACAGATACCATTCTTTAAAGTCAAGAAACTATAGCTGTTAACTTAGCCTGGGAAAACATATTTCTTGTCTCAGAAATGAACCTATTTAAAATATATTGAAGATAAAGGTATATGTGGGGTTTTTTTATGTTTAACAAAGGCATATTTATATTTAGTGACTAATACTCTAATAATCTGCATCTTCTTATATTTTTCACCTCATTAGAAAAATATTATTAGCAAAGTGATCTTCAAGTCCTTTTGGGGCTAAACCTCCCTAAAATTCATAGCTGCAGATAATTGCTTCAAACACCATTTTATCATACCCGTCACAAACTATATCCCGTAGTTTCCCATAGTTTCCTGGAGTTATTCTAAGTTCCTAATACCCTATCAACTGACCCACCCACTTTGTCATTCTTATGTATTTATTAATTAAAAAAACCAGCTATTCATTCATATAGTAAATATCTTTTAAATGCCCAAGTAGTCTGGTGACACTGTAGAATAAGAATTAGACTGCTATCCAAAAGGTCAACTGTTCAAACCCACCATCCCCTCCTCAGGAGAAAGATGACGCTTTCTGCTCCCATAAAGGTTTATAGCCACAGAAACCCTACACAGAGTTGCTATGAGCTGGAATCCACTGGATGACAACGGATTGGGTTGTTTTAAACTTCTATTATGCGTGAGGTACTTGCATACCAAAATATGCAAAAATAAGCAAGACTGTGTTTTGCCTTTTAGAACCTTAAAATTAAGCAGGATTTGTGAAAGTAAGCACACATTTAGTAGGACTTAGTCCATGAAAGGACACACATTTAGTAAGCCCTTACTGTGTGTAGCTCAGTAGTCTGAACATGGTTTGCAAGGCTGTGGGGAGCCATTGGCTTTAGAGCAGAGGGGAGAGGAACTGAGCATTGAGTTGATAACCGAGTAGTGGCTGTATGCAGAATATTATGGTGATAGAACCCACCAAAGGTTCTATCAGTAGGTTGATGACAATGGTTAAGGAAGATGCTTAAGTCCAAGGCCTCTGGATGGACTAATAATATTTTGCTAATGAGGTGAATAAAAGAAGATGAGGATTTATTAGAGTATGTGACTGCACCTTTGAACTGGCCTTTCCACATTCTCTGGGAGTTTCTATTGAATCAGATTTTCATATTCCAGCACTTTGCCAATCTGTTTTGTGTGGGTTTTTTTTTTCTTCTTCTTCTTCTTCTTCTTTTAAATTTGTCTCAATATTCATCTAGGAGACCTTTAAGATTGATTTTACTCAGCCATTCTATTAAACTCTTTAGTACATTCATTTGCTTCACTTGATAGCACTTCTTTAGTAATTGTGTATTTTATTAATGTGCTCCATCTTCTAAACAGGATAATAACCTTCTATGGTACCCAGAATGCATCTTGAGTTACTCTTTGTATTTTACCCATGACATCTGTTCTAGCATTCTGTGCAGTCTTCACCCAAATAGTAACTGACTAAATGTGATTTGACTGTTATTAAGTATTTGAGTCTATTAAACACATGCATCATTATGAGAATTGTGAACTATTAAAACTTGAAACTACATTTATCAGAAAAAAATAACTGTATTAATTCAGCAATCTAAGTTATTGTCAATTCATTGCAACTTCATTGGTTTATGAAATCTGGTCATTTCTAGCACAGAGCTTCTTTTGATTTTAATGAAGACTGTGTTATGTTGTGTTGTATTTAAAATATAGCTTGTGTTTAAAAGGAGAAAAGACCAGTTCATGTGGGACTTTTATTGTAGGGTTAGGGGGAGAATAACCACTGTGCAATAGTTCCTGTTGCTCTGGGTTTAAAGATCTTTATGAATATTAAAGATTATCCTTTCATTTCGCAGTTACTGCTGAATGCCTACTCAGTCCTTCTCTTATCCTGAGGACTTATTTTAGAGTCCCTTGATCTTTTGTGTCTCATGTTTACAGTTTATCTTAGAGGCATCTAGTCATTAGTCAGATGAAGAATTGCTAATTTGTATTGGGCTCCAAAGACATTTGATTAAGATTTTAACTTTTGATAAGTAATTGTTATTCTGTTTGCAAAACTCTAATCTTGCTATGATAAAATGAAGTAATATAAGTCACCGAAGTGCTGCAAAAGAGGATTATTTTAGATCTATTTTAATCTTTTGAGCATAAATTTATATTCTTATTAGATAACCTTCGTTTAAACAATTAAATGGGAAGAAAAAGAAAGAGCCTCATCTTGACAGATTCAGATTCCTGAGTATGTGATGGATTTTTTAAGAGATGGAAATGTGTATGCTGATGTGGCTAATGGGAAGAGGGAATGGACAGTCGAGGAACACTCAGAAATAAAGACCTCCAATCACAGATATCCAAGAACCTTCAGGCCCTACTCTACAGATGACCCACAGGGATCCTGAAGGGGGACAGTGAGAACAACTGGGTGATAAACAGTTGGAGGCAGCTTGCACAACTCACTCTTTCAAGAAGAGAATGTAGCCCACTGAATTGGAAAGTTAAAAAGAAAGTTTAATAGGAAAACCTTGGCATGCTCCTAAGAATATAAACCATCCAGTGAAAAGCTGCGGAGAAAGACAATAAAAGAGGTGCAGCAGCGATTAGGACTAAAATGAGGAGGGAAGGAATCAAGTTCACATGTAAAACAGCTGACCTTGGAAAGGGGGAAGGACCCCTCTTTCTCTCTGACAATACAGAAAGTTGCAACATTTGAAGAAATTCTAAGAAAGAAAGAAGTGGTTTTCATTAAGGAGGTGGAGCAGAAAGTAGTGCTGTATGAGAACATTAGCTCTGGGGGAGAGGAAATGAAAGAATAGGTTAAGGACAGGGGTAAGAATGTGGGAGAGTTTGTCCAGAGGCAGAATTCAGTAATGTCTAGTAAAGGGAACCAATTAAATATTTGGCCCTGCAAGGATGACTTGGGATGAATGGGCTGCATATAGGTGAGAAAGATGGAAAAGTAATATACAGCATGGCTGTATTAGGGTATGAATTAAAAAGTATTGCTTCTGGACTTTCAGTTCATACAGGCTTGAGTTTATTCCGAACAAAACATGTTTCAGCATGTCTGTCTGATCAGTGAATGACTGCAGACAAGTTGTCTTAGTGATACACGTGCCTTAGTCTCATTATGGTCCCTTCAAAATAGAGGATACTTTTTGTGCCATGGGAAAAGACCATTTTGAGATCAGGGCTAATCCTAAATTTTTAACAGTACTCAAGTGAACAACTTCCTAAAGCTTTTCAACAAGTTTACAGGAATGCTTCCCCACAAAGAACAAAAGTCTTTAGATGGATCAGGCATTTTAAGGAAAATTGGAGAGACCTCAAATATGAGTCAAGACAGGGAAGACCATCACCCTTGATAAATGATGAAACTGGCTGAAGTCCAGAAGCTGGTAGAAGAGCATAGATTTACCACTGATGTGATAGCTACTGTAACTGGGATCCTATGTGCTTTAGGTTTTGAATTTTCAGAGAACATCTTGACTTCAGCAAGCTCTCAGCTTGATAGGCACTAGTAGTGCTGCATGAACATCGGCTAGCTCAAAGAGCTCATCTTTGCATCAGTCTTTTAAGTAAGATTGAAGCTAAATGAAGATGATGTAATGGAACAAATTATAACCAGGGACAAGTCTTAGATTTACCAGTATGATCAAGAAAGCAAGATCCAATGAAAATTCTGAAGGGATTTGCAGGGCCAATTAAGTTCCAGGAAGAAAGATCAGCTCAGAAGGTTATTGTGACCATTACTTGGAACTCCAAAGGGATAATCTTGACAGATTTTCTGAAAGGACACAGGATGCTCTTGGGGCCATATTATGAAGATTTTTTTAAGAAAATTGAAAACTTTGTTGGTGATAAAAAGGCCAGAAAACTCATGCTGAGGAATGCACTTGCTCATTCTTAGAGGGTATGAGCAAGGACTATCCTGTGAGAATTTCACTGGGAAATGTTACCCTACCTTACCCCACTCACCATATAGCCCTGATTTTACCCCTTCATATGACTCTTGCAGTCCAATGCTTATCCTACTGCACCCCAGAAAGCCAAGAAAAGACTTATGTTCTGACAGTGGGGAGGATGCAAATAGCAAAATTTTCATCCTTCCTATTGGAATTTAACAGGCAATACCTAAAAAAAAAAAAAAAAAAAAAAAAAAAAAAAAAAAAACTACATAAATATAAGCATGTTATGTAGAAGTATGGGCATACACACCAAAAACAGAAAAATCTCAGGCTACAGGGGTTGAATTTGACTGTTTCTGAGGAGAGAGAAATTGGTAACAACTATTTGATTCTCAAAACTTTGTGCATTTAAAGGTCTGGTAAAAATAAATAAATAAATAAATAAATAAAAGCTAAATTCTAGAAAGCAGGAAGGAGTCAGGAAGAGAAGCTGCTGAAAGAACTCCATGATGGAGGATGTTCCTGATTAACACCCATAAGGCCTTGGGGTCCTGGTGTGGTGCTGTGGGCTAATGCACCAGACTGCAAAGCCGTTTGAACTGCAGGGTCAGTGGTTCAAGCTCTCTGGCTGCTCCTCGGAAACCCTATACAGGGTCGCTATGGGTCGGAACCGACTCGACAGCACTTAGCAACAACAACACGGCCTTGGGGACAGTACTAGGTGAGCACGGGCAGAACAACCTCTGAGGTATCTCTGCCGGCCTTCTCTCTTATGGGCATACCCATTCCAGAGATGCTGATCATAGAGCCTGTTTCTTCTTCTAGCAGAAGAACTGGCTTCATGTACTTTCAGAATAACTGTTTGAAGAAAGGAGGAATCAAGCTCTAAATGAAAAAGAACCATGCTCACCCCAGCCCTATTTAAGTAGAAGGTTGTTGGTGATGGTGGTGTTGTTTTTAAGCTCTGAGGGATTCTTGTGCGTGGCCAGGGCTATATCATTACAGAGTAAAGTGGGATTTGAGGTAATTTCCCAAATAATTAAAGCTTTAATTGCCCTTCATTGTAATGAGTTTAATGGAAGCATTTCTATATTGGATTGGGTACATCCCTGCTTCCTTAAATTTGGTTTGCTAAAACTAATTTGAACTTTTTTCCTTGATGACTTGAGTCAGCTTGAGTGTGTTCCATTATCATGTGCTGTGATTTCATGTGGGGATTCCCAGAGGAACCCTTAGGTTGTGGTGGACCCTTGACCCACACACTTAATGAGCAGCCTAATCAGATCCTTTCCCCAGTGTTTACACTTTTATCCCTTCTCCTTTCATTCAGCTTTCTCGTCTCACTGCTAATTTATACTGCCTTCCTGACTATTTCTACACTGCTTTTTTTTTTCTTTTTCAATTTGCTGCTTCTAGTCTGCTGAGCAATTGGCATTTCCCCTGTGACCAAGTCTGCTAGATAGGCCTTACCTAAAAGTGAATTAGGATCCACCCCAAGCCCACGTGATAAGAACGAGCAGAATCCCAGGGTTTGACTTACATGATCTGGATTTAATGGCTCAGAGATCTTTTTTTTTTGGCAAACTCCGTGAGTCTCAGTGTGTTCTTAGGCTGAGGCTCCCAGATTAGTTAACTGGTCATCATCCGCCACTTGTTCACTCACATCACTATCTTGCCCAATCAGTAAACTGAAGTCATCTGTAAAGTTCATTTTGAAAGTACTTCACACGTATTCTGTTTGGAAACTTTTTCAAAAGAGAGCCTGAAAAGACAACCTTCTATCTTTTGTTTCGTGAACTTCAGAATCTTTCTCAACGCTTAGGTCTTAGAGATGTAAAAGGGATCCAGCGGACCTGTACTATCTCTTGCTGTATGAATGTAGTCATTTGAACCGGTCTCTGACTCACCTTAAGGAACCCTGGTAGTGTAGTGGCTTATGCTACACTTGGTGTATTGACCTTGGGCTCCTAACTGCAAGGTCAGCATTTCGAATCCACCAGCCCCTCTTCAGGAGAAAGATGAGGTTTTCTATCCCTGTAAGGACTTACAGCCTCAGAATCCCTGTATAGTGTCACTATGAGTGGGAATCGATTGACGGCACACAGAAGCAGCAGCTGCCTCACCTTCTTCCTTCAAAATGTGTAATGAACTGAAATCAATTGCATAAGCAGCAATTTTGAAATGGATCAAAATGATAGTTGTTTTACAGTGGCCCAATGACATATCAGTTGTAGCCCATTAGCATAAGTTTCAAGCCATTAAAGATGAGAATGGGACTCTCTGGAGGTCAGACACAGGGACCTCACGCTCAAACTTGCACAGCTCCTTTGCAATCCTCAGCATCTTTCCTCTTCTTCCAAGACTGAGTGTTGAATCACTGGAGCCTCTCTCAGGTACATTCCAATTAATTAACTAACCATTAGTGAAACTATGGGAAGCCAAGTAGTAGCATGTCAGTGGCCTATTTCTCTCCTTTTAATTTTCCCCAAAGGAACCTCCATCACTGATACAGGATGGTAGAGTAGTGATCATCAAGGGTAAGGGCAATTTGGGGGAAAACTTCTAATTAAGAAGCTGGTTCCTAGAACTCACTATCTGACCATGCCTCTCTGAGCTCCTGTACCCACTGCTTCATACTGCTGTAAGATTCGCACGTCAATTTTCATACCAGTGGTGCTCTTCCTGTATCTGATCAGAATCTCCTGGAGATCCTTGTTTAAAGTGCTATTTCCTTGCCTCAGCCCCAAAATATATAATATTTGGACTGGGGCCCAGCAATTTGCATATCAGTGAGCATGTTCAGGTTATGAGAACCTTTCTTTAAAGAGTAGACCAGAGCACACCCCTACCCCCCACCCTACCCGGGCCTTCCTGGTTCCTGCTCTGTATCTGAGTCTCCCCCCACCACCACCTTTTCCCCTCAAGGAGACCCATGATTACAACCTCTGTGACTGACACTTAATCATGTGATTGATTGAAAACCAAGTTATCTTCCTGTTGTTCTTCATGACATCTGTCACCAGTGAAGCTTCACCCGCGCCACAAATGAAGGGGAGGGGAGGGAATTGAGGGAGCCACTTGACCTTGTTGGGCTATCTGTCTTGTGATCAGATCTCATAGCAGGGCCTTCTTGTTATTTCCCCCTTCCTGCCTCTCATTGTAATCCTGTAGAGTGTCTGGGAGCATCATTTTTTATGTCATCTATAACTCTCAGGCTCATCTCAGTAGATGCCCTGCTCAGAGGCGTCAAGAAGGACTTTCATTAAGTAAGTAAGGCTGCTTTCAAGTCTGGTGCTTTCATTTTTAAAAAAATGCTTTTTTATTATTACTTTTACTAAACATGTCAAATCAAGGTGAGAACTACAGTTAGTATGAAGTCCATATGTAAAATTCATCACCTTCTCAGACAAATATAAGAAGGTTCAAACTAATGCATCTTTATCTATATATAGCCTGGTAAGTATCTATCCCCAGGTATAAAACTAAGAAAATGGCCTAAATGTTAGAATCTAAGTTTTTTCAATCCTCAAACTCTATGGTCTACAAATCCTGTAATACAACATAAATACAACGGGATTATAGTGGATACAAGTATTCAAACACAAATGAGAAGATTTCCGCTTTCTTATAAGAATAAGAAACCTGGAGCTACTTTAAATAACCTTGATGTCCATGCCATGTCAATAACATGTCATCATGCATGTTAACATCTTAAAGAGAAAACATAGTCATGCATTTGTAGAATGTGTTCAGTGTCAGGATTCTGTAATAAATATTTATTGGAGATACCAAAATAGGCATAATACAAGGTGTCTGCTACCATTGAAGTTATAAAACACATCCAAGTAAGTGGGATAGGTACATGTGCAAAAGAAATGTTTAAAAGGAAGCAATCCCAAAGGGTTTTGTTGGCAGAAAGGTGGATTTGAACTGGGAGCTTGAAGGAATGCAAGATTCATATAAGTAGAAGAGAAAGTCCAAGGCATTTTAGGTGGGCCAAAGCTTTGGAGGTTCCATCATCAAGGTGTGCTCTCAGTTCACATGAAATATATTGATCTGGTCCAAGGGAAGCAAACAGCAGAAATTTAGGTTGGAAATATAAGTGGGGTCAGATGATGGACATTCATTAATTCAAAGCTCTAAAGGGTTTGGACTTAACTGTTCTAGGCCAACATTTTCTGGAGCCTGATTAAAGGAACTATGAAATGGTTGCTTTTTGAGCAAAAGATTTCGTCATCAAATGTTCATGACACAACTTATTCCCCTTCTGAAGAATCTCAGTACACATTAGCATGCTAACTATCCTCCAGTTCAACTCAGTGTTTTCCCAAATTATTTGGTCATAAACCCTTGTTTCACGTTCTGTCATTGCCTTAAACAAGGACACTACTAAAGTCAGTGGAGAGTCACTAAGTAGTTAGGGACCTACTTGGAGGCTCATTGACTGGCTCATCTTTGTCCTTGGCCTTCCTTGTTCAAATACTATTCCCAGTAATGGAATACAAAGCTGGAGTGTTAAGTTAGGAAGAAATGGTTTTGAGTGTGTTGAGTGTGCAATCACTGTAGGATGGTCAAATGGAAATAACCAGTTGTTGAAGCAGTGATAGTGAATGCAGCGTAGTATGAAGGTCAGGGCCACAGAGAGAAATAGTTGTCATCTAAATGGAAGAGCTACTTGAGTGGATGAGTTTTCTAAAGAAGAAAGGGTTGGACGGAAATACACAAAACTCAATTATGATTGTGCTGTTATTGTTAAGTGCTGTTGAGTCAGTTCTGACTCATAACGACCCTGCATAGAGTTTCCAAGGAGTGACTGGTGGCTTTGAAAAGCTGACCTTGTGGTTACCAGTCCAGTGCTTATCATAATTGGATGTTTTACTTCAGCCTAAGAAACATCCCTGGCACACCTTATCCTTCACACTCTGCTTTACTTTGTTGTTTTTCTATTACAGTTGTTACCTTACAACATAAGGCATACTTTATTTACATTCATTGTTTATTGTCTGTCTTCCCTCAGCTAGAATATAAACTCTTTGAAGACAGGAATCTTTATTTTGTTCATAATGTATCAAACACCAAGAAGAGTGTCTGGCAGAAAGCTTGCACTCAATAAATAATTTTTGAATTGAATTGAACATAGAATGCTGCGGTTGTTTCTTCATTCATTATTCAGCAGACATTTATTGGATTCTTATGGTCAGTGTGACTAGAAGCTAGAGGATCCACAGATGATTTGGATACCTCCCCTCAGGGGGCTCCAGGCCAAGCACTGGAGAGTTGTGTGTGAACAGATCAGTACTACACGGGTACTAAGAACAACAGTGAGTGTGCATTAGATATCAGTGATGGCACAGAGGAGTGAGTGGGTTACAGTGGGACCAGGTTTTAGAGTTGTTGTTAAGTGCCACTTCGTCAATTCCGACCCATTGCAACTCTGTTATAGGGTTTCTGAGGAGCAGCTAGTGAACTTGAACCGCCAACCTTGCAGGTCAAATGGCTTTGCAGTCTGGCGCATTAATCCACAGCGCCACACCAGGGTCAAAAAGGTGTTTTTTTTAGGAGGCGAGACCAGTGAGGACAGGAATTACAGGTAAAGAGAAGAGCATATGCAGGTAAGAAAACCTGCCTAGGCAGCAGCCAACAACAAATATGGCTGGTGGCATAGGCAATGGAATAACACAGACCCAAGAACTTTAACAAAATTAACAACCACCACCACCAAAAACTCCAACAACAGCAATGTATTAGATTGCATTAAATAATTCTACATGGCAAAAACTATGTGAGGGGAAAAAAAATAGTAATAAATATCATAAATTTAGGGCTACTATAAAAAATAGAGAGAGTACTGGTGTGGCATTGTAGGTTAATGCATTGGATTGCAAGGTCACTTGGAACAGCAAAGTTGGCAGTTCAAGATCACCAGCTGCTCCTCGGAAACCCTGTACAGACTCACTATGAGTCAGAACTGATTTTACGGCCCTTAACAACAATAAAATATATAAGGAGCCTTGGTAACATAGTGGATTATGAACTGGTCTGCTAACCACAAGGTCAGTAGTTTGAATCTACCAATCACTCTTGGGAGATTTACAACCTCAGAACCTGCTCCCATGAAGATTTACAACCTCGGAAGCCAGATACAGGATTGCTATGATTCAGAGCCAATTCGGTGGCACACAACAACCACCACTACAAAATATATATAATAGTACAGTGGGCTACAAGTTGGGCTGCTAACCACAAGGTCAGTAGTTTAAAACTACCAGCTGTATGGCAGGAGAAAGATGAGGCTTTCTACTCCCATAAAGATTTATAGCCTCAGAAACCCTACACAGAGTTGCTATGAGTTGGAACCGACTCCACGGCACCCCACCACCACCACCACATAGCTATATTTCGTAAATATATGTATCCTACACATACGTAAGAAAAAAGCCAACAACGCAATGTTCACATTCCTTGCAAAGAAAATGGATACTTCACAGTACAGGAAATTCAAAAGACTCCAAAGCAAAATTTAAAAGGTATTCAACTTCTGACATAAAAGATGCAAACTGAAAAATTCACTGAGATTTATACATTCATTAATTTTTATTTTTTTTTTTTTTGAGTTGTGGTGTGGCGTTGTAGGATAAGCACTGTACTGCATGGTCATTTGAATCTCAAGGTTGGCAGTTCAAATTTACCAGCTGCTCCTCAGAAACCCTGTACAGGGTTGCTATGAGCTGGAACCAGCTCAGCAGCACTTAACAACAGCAACAATAACCATATATTGTTCAAGGTACAGGAAATAAATATTCATACAGTAATTCATGAAGCTTAAATCTAGTGAGAGGCAGAAAATAAACAAAAAGCAATTAAGTAAAATATTTAGTATGCCAGATAGTGATTAGAGGTCAGGGGTGCCGTGTAGAGGGAGGCTTTTTCAGTATGATCAGGAAAGGCCTCCCTGAAGTGTGACATTTGTGCCAAGTTGGGATTGGAAGTGAGGGAAGGAGCCATATGACTATCTGGGAAGAAATTGAAGAGGGATAATCATCTGAAATCCTCTAAGAAGAAACTGTGCACATAGACAATGAAGCCCTGGCCCTCCAATATGTAGATGTTGGAGTGGGTGGAGCAAGTAGAGAAAGTTAAGAGTGAGGGACCAGAGAGGTAGGAACAGAATGTTGTAATGTTCTGGAAGCTAAGTGAATGAGGTCGTACAAGGAGATAACCAGTCTTCATTCATCAGATCCAAACCTTTGTGTCAAATACTCCACAGTTTGATCACATGTAGGTCTTGATTGACTGGCAGATCCTCTCACATTGTTGGGAAGAATGCAAATTAGGTCCACACCTAGGAAAACCAATATATGTCAGAATTACAAATGCATATGCCCTCTGAGCCAGTACTTCCTTTCCAAGGTGTGGCGCTGTAGGATAAGCACTGAACTGCTAACCACAAGGTTGGTCGTTCAAACCCACCAGCTGCTCCTTGGGAACCCTATCCAAGGTTGCTATGAGTTGGAATTGACTTGAAGGCACTTAACAACAACATCCTGTCAGTAGTTTCATATACTTGGGGAATGCTGTATGCACAAACTTTTATTTATAATGTTGGGAACAACCTAATTGTGCAATAGAAGGTTAAATACATATGCTGATCCATTAAGATACAGTCATACAGTGAACACTATACTACCCTAAAAAAAATAATAAAAAACTGTATGTGAGTTTCAAAAAGTTTGTGGAAAAAATTAAAAGATGATGACATTCTTCCATGACCTTTTTGAAGTCCTCTTATATGCATTGATAAGTATGCCTATACTTATATATATACTGTGGTGATGGTTGTATGACACCGAGTCAGTTCCACCTCATAGTGACCCTGTATAGGGTTTCCAAGGCTATAATTCTTTACAGGGTCAGAAAGCCTTCTCTTTCTCCCTCAGAGCTGCTGGTAGATTCTAACTGCTGACCTGGTAGCTAGCAATCCAACCCATAATCCACTATGCTATCAGTATATACTATACACTTTACATGGAGTCCTGGTGTGGTGCTGTGGGTTAATGCACTGGACTGCAACGTAGGTTTGAACCGCACGATTGGTGGTTCAAGCTCACCACCCACTCTTCGGAAACCCTATACAGGGTCACTCTGAGTTGGGACCTGCTCGACAACACTTAACAACAACACATACATACATATGTAAGGAAGATCTTAATACAGTTTCAAAAAGTAAGGTGAACAGTAATTGTTATAAACGGTAGGGTAGGGAGAATAGCCTCTTGTTTGTTTGTGTTTGCATAAACTATCTCTGGAAGGATCCCTAAGAAGGAGTAGTAGTGGTTGCCTGATGGGAGGAAAACTAAGGTGCTGAAAGATGTGGAAAGGAATGTGGTAGGCCAGGTTTTCTAGAGAAGCAAAACCAGTGAAACATATGTATGTATGTATAGAGAGAGACACATATAATCAAGAAAAGGACTTACAATTGTGGAGTCCTAGGTCCCCAGCGGAAGAGAGAGAAAGAGTCCCACATGTCCATTATATTGGGAGCAAACCACACCCCCAAGGAAGCTTCCCTTTAATTGATTGGCTGCTCATCATAGAGCTAACAATGCTTGTATTAGATTTCATCATCATGAGGATAAGCACATCCCAGCTGGTGGTAGTGGTGGCTATGGTGTGCCGTGGAGTTGGTTTTGACTCATACTGACCCTGTAGAGGGCTTCCGAGGCTGTAAATCTTTACGGGAGCAGAAAACCTCATCTTTCCCCCGCAGGACAGCTGGTAGTTGTTTGTAACCACTATGGGCTACCAGCTGCTACTCTGGAAATTCTGGCCTAGTCAAGTTGGCACAGAACCCTAACCATTGCAGGGAGATAATTCACTGTATATTAATTGATACTACTAAATTTGTTGAACCTTATGACTATATACCTCTTTAAAAATAAAAGTTTTAAAAGGTGTAAGAAGAAAGAGAGACGTGGACAAGGTGAAGAAACAAGATGAAGACACATTACCTTATGTGATATGGTAATCATACCAAACCGTGGTAGAGGCGGAAAGAATTGTTTGAGTGGAAATCCAAACAAAATTGTTCTAGATATAAAAAACCAATCCTTAAGTATAATTGGGGTGAAGGTTTGTTGATTCCTCAGTGAAGTTAAATGAAGAGCGTCTTACTAACCACTTTATTGCTCATATTTACCAGTTGCCGTTGATTCACCTCCGACTCAGGGCAACCCCATGTGTGTCAAAGAAAAACAGTTGAACAGTGCTCCTTGAGGTTCCCAAGGGCTAATTTTCCAAAGTAGATTGCCAGCCCTTTCTTTCCAGTCTCCTCTTGGTGGACATGAACCACCAACTTTTTGGTTAGCAACTGAATTGAATTTATTAACTTTTTGCACTACCCAGAAACATTCTTCATAATACAGTACCAAAAGTGAGTCACCTGGCTGTGTTTATAATGGTATTTTAATTAGATTCCATAAAGGATTAAGAGTTATGCAACTTCATCTCATCCAAATTTATCCAGATGGAAGTGCTGGCAGAGGAAGGAAAACCTCCTTCATAGAATCCATTCACAAATTGTACTGCTGGGGATTTGGCACCATGGGGATCTTGTTCATCCATCTGGGTTTCGATGATATATTTAAGAGACCTGGTTTATCTATCCCATCTCGTGTAGAATGGGATTTAACAGCTCAAAATCTTATCTTAAAATAATTTGGCTTTTGCTAATGCCAAGATTGTTTGGGAAGAAGGCCAAGAAAGAGAGCCTACCAACTAGAACTATATAAAAAGTCATTAGGCATTTACACGCCTCCATGGGGGGATTATGACACAAATGCCCACCTGTCGGTGGTACACCCAAACTTCAGATGCTTGGAGATTTTGAGCAGAGCATATAGTTGGTAAATATTATATATTTTAATATTTATTATACATAAATTGGTTGGAAAATCATTAGCCATCCATAGTTCTTGAAGTATTATAATAGTGAGTCATAAGACCTTTACAATGAAGTACTGCTAAACACAATGAACTGTTAAACTGTTAATAGTGTTGAGAAGGTGGCCTCTTGACTGAGGTCCCAAGTTAACCCCCACCCCAAAAAAAAAAAACAAACCTATTTATTGTTGGCCATTCCATTCCGATGCATAGCAACCAACCCTATAGGATAGAGTAGAACTTCTCCATGGGGTTTCCAAGACTACACTCTTCATTATGTTCTACAAGAGCTCCTTTGAGGTCCCAAATAGACCTGCACTATAGGGAATCTTCAGGGATCCCTGGTGGCACAGTGTTTAACTGCTCGGCAGCTTGTGGAAAGGACGGCAGTTCAAACCCACCAGTTAACTTTGCGGGAGAAAGACATGGCAGTCTGCTTTAGTAGATTTACATCTCAGAAATCCTATGGGAGCAGTGCTGCTCTAGCCTGTGGGTCACTAGGAGTTGGAATTGACACTTGTGCAGTGGGTTGTAGGGACTCTTGTAGGTATTGTCCACTAATCCTAACTCAAAGGAATATAAAGTAAAATGTATAAACATACATACTTGTTTTTGTCAGTTCTTGAAAGATATTACACTTTCCTTTTGGTTTCTATTTTCAACACACATACACACACAAATATTTTTACACAGGTTATGTTTGGGATAGGGGAGCTTTTTAGGACCATGGAGTAAATTTTTCAGTTGAAAAACTAATCTTACCGGAGTGTAAGTGCAATATGTCTGTTTTATGAGTATTTTTAAAACTTTTTTTGCTTCTAAGAATTTTTAGCCATGTGGTATATGCTGTCGTTTGGATTCATATATTTTAGATTGGTAGAAAATCCCCAACCAGAATGCTTGAAAGGTTATCTGCTTTATGTTTGGCAAGAATAAATAGCATTGGTTTCAGTCAGAAGAGGAGATAGACAGAGCCATGTTTCTCACTGAATTTCTTTCAAAGCAAAAGTTCCCTTTTCATGTCTTTTATTGTATATATCGTGTTTCATGCATTTGAATGGCTACTGAGTTTTCATCCAGGTTCTTTATCTGTGATGGGAAGCAGAAAACCTGAAAGAAATGTTCTTTTTACAACATTCCACTGCTGTGGTTGCTACTATTAATTGGTGACATCTTGGAAAATTTGAACCCCTTTATGAATTTGCATAGCACATGATAGTTCATCTAGCAGCCTTATGTTTCATTTTATGTTGGTAAGGTTTAAGCCCCTGAGAAGGGGCACAACTACTTAGATTATGAAGTAGTGTGAAGGAATCATTGGAAAATTACGTGAATTAATTTCCAAAACATCTGAGCTGCTTACATTTTCAAGAGATGACGTAGGGAAAAAAATGCTAACTTTCAAAGGACATTTATTTACCTCAATGCCCAATATATATGTTTGCATGGCCATACCTGTCATAAAACTGTAACATTGTAGCTGTAAATCAAAAGGCCATGTGTTATATACACACCTTAATCCATCTAACCATTTGAGATCACAAGGGCAGCATTTATGCAAGGACATAGTTCAGAAGGCTTAGGAAAGAAGAAGGAATGGAAACAGGAAACACCTGGTGGAAGTGAGGTAAATGATAATACATAGTGGGGATTCAATCAGTGACATGCAACAACATGTGTATGGATTGTTGAATGGAACGCTGATTTGCTCTGTAAACCTTCACTCGATTGTGCAGTCCTCAGCATGGGCCAATGGCTTGGCCTTGTTCTTTGTTCACA
>NW_006408546.1:153880-177056 GCF_000296735.1 Chrysochloris asiatica | reverse complement strand
ATCCGATCCAGGTCACGTGGGTATCATTTGCAAGTGTCTTTCACTTACTTTAAACCAGAATTGAACTGAACTCTCATAGACATCTGACTATGGATTCTTCATTTGTCTTCTCTTGGCTGCTTGACAAGCTGTTATTTATTTTCTTGGTTCTCAAGTTCATTACCACAAAGGAATTTGAGTGGGTTTTCTCTTTGGTTAACATTCATGAAGAAAATAACCCTTAGCTTTTCCCTCAGAGTAGAAACTTTGGGTCATGGAGGGAGAGCAACGGAATTGTATGGTTTTTGGCACAGAAATCTAAGGCTCAAAAGTCATTTTTTCATCAAATGAGCAGCCACACCTGGCCCAGCCAGATCTGAGTGAGACCCTGCTGTTTGCTGCTTTCTGAACAGAATTTACCCCCAAGCTTTAATCCATTTTCCTGTGCTTTTGAGTGAATTTGTTTGTGTAGGGTCCTCACACCCTTCAAACTTTAATACCTTTAAACATGCCCTGTATGGGGGGACCTTGAAAAGTTCATGGGGAAAAATGGAATGAAAACATTTTCAACACACTTTTTGACACCCCCTCATTTATTAATGCTAAATAATATAGTAAGTTGCAGTTGCATAACGTGCCAAACTTTTCAAAGGTTATTTACCTAGTTAGTAAATAAGTTTTCAAGTAAACGCTACTAAAACTTATAAGGTGTCCATTTCTTTGGCTAGAATCAACTGTTAGCTCTTGACTTGGCAGCGTGGTTTTGAGTCAAGGAGTCATGGTTCCTTTCCTTCATGTCTTTTTTTTTTTTAAACAGCTGCCGTGAATGTTAAATGTCTTCCTTCAGTAAAATATGATCAAGGCCAGGCTTTATTAAGGCTGGAATAATGCTTCTGTGTTTAAATCAGATTATGAGGCACTCACTAATAAACAGAAATATAATTATTTGGTTAATCATGACGTTAAAATATACAAATTTACAGTGCAAATGGGATGGCCTAGCATTTGGAAGATCCTAGAAACATACAGAGAGATAGAACTTGCTTCTGAAAAGAAAAAAAAGATAAGCCATTCCTTATTCCCTCACTATTATTGGCTGGGTTTCTATTTCTAAAGCTGAAGATTGTTTTCACAGTGGGAATTCTTACCTCCATCACTAAGCAGCCACAGCAGAAACAGCAGAAGAGATCCTCCTCTCGTCCGCTTCCCCCAAGTATCTTCCTGGTAGCTTTCCATAGGCTCACCATGCAGAGCTCTGGCAGCATCTGCTGAGAGCCACCTTCTCTAAGCATATCAGAGCCTTTTTTGGTTTAAATCTGTAATTTGGTGGTGGTCGTTGGTGGTTATGTGCCGTGGAGTTGGTTCTGACTCATAGCGACCTTTACATAGTTTCTGAGGCTGTAAATCTTTATGGGAGCAGAAAGCCTCATATTTCTCCCGTGAAGTAGCTGGTAGTTTCGAACTGCTGATCTTGAGGTTCACAGGCTGATTTGTAACCATTGCACTACTGGAGCTCCTTATTATTATATTATTAAGTGCTGTTGAGTCAGTTCCGACCCATGGTGATCCTATATAGGATTTCCAAGGAGCAGCTGGTAGTACTTGAACAGCCAATCTTGTGGCCCAAATCGACTTTGCAGTCCAGCGCATTAGCCCACAGTGCCACACCAGGACTCCAGAGCTCCTTAGAAACTCTGAAATATTGATATTGCAGATTAAAGACATTTTTCCAGGACTGGTAAAATTCAAATTGTTTTCAGGGATGTGTCAGCTTTTTAGAGTAGTAGTTCATCACTGAAAACTGCTTGTATTTTAGCCTCTCTGTTCTGTCTTTGAAGATCTCTTCCCGCAGCACCCACTGGGCCCTGTGCGGGAAGAGTCCTTGGTTCATCTACTGAGGGAGTGATAGCAGCCACGTTCCATTCTTTACACTTGCTGAGAAAGAGAAGCTAGTTCTCCTAGTACCATAATCGTTTTTCTTATCCTTTTAAGAATTGTAAAGGAGGCGCCTAATAACCATCATTAAAAGCTTGCTTATGGGGATTATTCCCCAGCTCCCCTTCTCAAACTTGAGCTGCCACTAAATTATTGGCTGCATTTATAGGCAAAGAGAGAAACACTGATGATAATTAAGCAGGTGAAATGGAAAAAAAAAAAAAAAGAAGAATAAATATTTACTTTAGGTAAACCTATCAGTGCAGTTTATTAGGGGAGTTAACAAGAAGGCAGAATGGTAACGAATCTATGGTAGCTGGCCAGTAGCAACAACAGCAGCCAGATGTTGTTTCTAGGCATCCTGAGACCCAGTTCACACCAAAAGATGGTGACTTCGTCATGCTTGGTGCCTTTTCCTCTGATTTCTACTTCCTCTCTATCTGGGAAATTGTCCGAAGATAGGAGCTAAGCAGATAGACTTTCTTTAACTTCCCATATCCCCATGATCCAGTTCTACCATGTTGTTGTTGTTGAGTGCTCCTGAGAGTTCCAACTCATAGCGCCCTTGTTTAGGGTTTTCTAGGAGCACCTGGTGGGTTTGAACCCCTGACCTTGCAGTTATCTGTCCAGTGCTTACCCTACAGTTCCACACCAGGACTCCAACTCTACCATATTATCGTTTCATTTTCTATCTAGTTACCTAAGTGAAAACACATAATGGGATTCTTCAGTTTTTTCCAGAAATTTAAATTTATGTAATTTATTATTCTTACTGTATGTTGTAAGAGTAAATAATTCAAAATAATTACCAGTTATTTGTAGTTTTATTTTGTATAGTTTCACATTAGAATATATAGTCCTTATAGGCCTACTAAATCTCCCACATGTAATATTTGTTTCTTAGTACAAAGATCCTGATTGGATATTACACCTACAGAGTTTATATTGGAGTTGATTTTTTTAAAAGCAATTGCTATGTCTTCTCCAGTCATTCTTTAATGCTATTGCAATATTTGCTGGACTTGGGTCTCTAAAAGCAGCTCTTATATTCAAGGACAAAATTATAAAAGTTTTTTTGATGAAAGAGTTGCTCATGTATCACTTAGGCCTGTTTGCTGCTCATGCTCCTAAAAAACTCTGTAGTTTCTTAGAGTGTTCAGCATATGTAAGTCGTCAATTTTAGTGGGACTCAGAGCAGCATACATCAAATGACTTGCACATGGTGTGTGATCAATAAATGTTATTGACTTAACAATTAGTGTAATTACTTTAAGCATCAAGAATTACTTTCATTATCCAAAATGATGTGACCTTTTGTATCTCAGTGCTATGGATACTGACTGCTAACTATAGAAACAGAAAACTGTTCTGAAAAACCAACACTGATGAAATCTTAGCTAATAGTTCAATTTTACCACTTGAAGTATTCCTCAATATTCCTGATTGAGTTTTGTGTTAGGTACCTTTTAATAGAAGTAAAAACAAGGAAGCATACAAGAAAATATCTTGTTTAATATATAGATTATATGCAAATAAATCTATATGTGAGTTGGGCCAATCATTAAAAAAAAAAAAAAGACTCTTGACTATATTGCCTGCCTGCTTTCCTCCATCTTTCTTTCCTTCTTTCAGGTAGACAGTTAGCAGTATCTTAGATTTTTCAAAATGCCCCACTAACGGTGGTCCTCCTATATCTACTGGATATGTTCTCCATCTTCATCGTGACTTTCAACCTCTCTGCTTTATTTTTATTTTATTTTCACCATCTGACATTCTCTTTCTGTATGTTGTTGTTGTTGCTAAGTGCCGTCAAGTCGGTTCCGACCCATAGCAACCCTGTACAGGGTTTCCGAGGGTGTAAATCTTTACGGGAGTAGAAAGCCTCATCTTTCTCCCGCTCTCTTTCTATATAGGATATGCTTTATTGTCTATCTCCCCCACTGGAATGTAAGCTTTTGGTTTTCAGTCTGTTTTGGTCCCTGCTACATTTCAGGCCCTATAACAGTGCCTGGTGTGTACTAGACACTTAATGGGTGCTTGTATGACTGGATGGAGGCATGATAT
Source organism: Chrysochloris asiatica (assembly GCF_000296735.1). Classification (NCBI taxonomy): domain Eukaryota; kingdom Metazoa; phylum Chordata; class Mammalia; order Afrosoricida; family Chrysochloridae; genus Chrysochloris; species Chrysochloris asiatica. The sequence continues at coordinate 173,078 of NW_006408546.1, read as the reverse complement.
TACCATATGTGGAAACTTTTCACAATCATTCTTTAGAAATAGGATGCATAGCAATATTTAGACTAGCCCCCATGGTGACAAATCTGTATTATTTTGAGCATAGATTTGACTTTTGGAAACAACAAAAATTTGTTCAGGAATCCAAGCATGATGAATAACATAAATCATCAAACTTAGTAATATAATGTAGTTTTAAAATAGAAAATAACGTGTTATTTAAAAGTAATGAGTATGTCAGTAGCTTATTTTGCAGAAATGAAAAGTTCAATTCTCAAATCTATATGGAATTCCAAGGGGCTCTGAATAGCCAAAGCAATCTTGAAAAAGAGCAAAGTAGAAGGACTCACATTCCCGAATCTCAAAACATACTCTAAAGCTACAGTAGTCAGAACAATCTGGTACTGGTTTAAGTATAAACATGTAGACCAATTTAGTAGAATTATAAAGTAAGAAATAAAACCACACATCTATGGTCACCTGATTTTTTACCAAGGTGTCAAGGCCATTTAAGGGGAAAACAATAGTCTCTTCTATAAATGGTGTTGAGATAAGTGAATCTCCACATGCAGAAGGATAAAGTTGGACACATAGCTAACACCATGTTCAAAATATTAACACAAAATGGGTTGATGGCCTAAATATAATGACCAAAGCCATGAAACTCATAGGAGCAAACAGGAATAATGCTTCAAGACCCAATTTTTTTTTAAATGGTTTTTATTGTGGATTGAGTGAAAGTTTACAGGGCATATCATCAGTTTTACATTCAACAAATCAGACACCTTGTTTCATTACAATGATTATAATCCCCTCCATGTGCTATCAGTCAACAGAATTTCTCTCCATTCATTTTAGTTTTTGTGTAAAAACAAAAAACAAACAAACAAAAAAAAAAACCCCACTCAGGTATATATAATAATTTACACCTCCAAAGGTCATATTCTGCAAGTTGGCTTCCTGGCCACCAGCTCTTAGTCCCTCTCTTTCCATGAATCTAGAGTCCTCAGCCACTCCACCTCTTGATGGTCCTAGGGTCCTCTGTTCTTGGACTGTAAGATTAACCACTCCCCTGTTTTTGTTACAAAACTTCTACCTTTACAACTGTGAAAGTCGCAAATAGTCATGATAACAGTTATTCACTATTGAATCTTATGAGTCTTATCCCAGTCTCTTTTCACCAGACTCATCTAGACAAGATGATAGCTATTCAGTGGGAACTCTTTCTTCCCCCCATACTCTTAAACTCAACTCCCTCTTGAAACCTTGTAAGCCAGTCACTTCATGCCTTTATTTCCCCCTCATTTTAGGTAGCCAATGCCTAAGTTGACCGTCCCTATCCACCCTGTGCTTTATGTGAAGACGCCTTCCCTCTCTGTTGGTATTTAGAGTTACTACCTCCATGAGTATAGATCAGGTTCACCAAATTGTAGCAATTTACCCTTGTTTCCTTTATCGAAAACATTTCTTTTTTTTTTGTAATCTTCCTCTAGTCCAGTTCTGATTATCAAGCCATCGAGGCTAGGTCAAATGGGTTCTGTCTGCAAGTTTGGTTGTTCTGTGCATCTCCTTTATATGAGCTGGATGCTTCACTCTCAGCTCTAGCCCTCTGTGGCTATGTCCTTGTCCATGGGCTCAAGTGTTCCCAGGTCTTACCACACTTTGGACCAACCAGCCCTTCCTCTTCTCTCTCTTATCGCCACGTCAGTGGGAGTCAATGGATTGTGGTTGAATTCAGCCCATTTCTTCATTGCTGCCTTTCCCTCTCTTCCACTCACCAGTAGACCAGTGTGGTTGCCAGCAAACTTACATGCCTTTTCATATGTTCCCTTTGAGTTTCAGTCTTAAAGGGGAGTTTGTCCTGAAGGAACTTGATTACTTGCCTTGATGGCTTCCTGGTGAACAGCTTGCATATTCTTGTAGTAGCCAGTCATGCTGACATTTTTGTTTTGAGGTTTTCCAGATGATCTTTCTTTGAAGGTGTATCTTCTGTTGCTCTAGCTATTCCAGTCTGATGTGCTTGTTCTTGCTAGTGGGAACGTCCCACCTCATAAGGTTCTAGATGGGACTCAGGATTCCACCTAAGATTGTATACTCTGCAAAGGCTTTGCAAGAGGCCTATTTCACAGGGCAAGTTCTAGAGCCCCTTTTAGGTATTCCAATCAGTTATAGGCTGAAGACGGGCTTACAAGTTTTCTCTAATCATGTTTCCCAACATTCCTTTCTATTCCACACAAGTGTTTATTTTACAATAGTAGGCAAGTGAAGCCAATATTCATAAGACAGTCAAGCATTTTAATATTATTTCTCCTCTTCAAACTATGCCTAGACCCCTGTATCACAGAACCCTGGTGTTCCAAGGTTAAACATGCATTACTGTTTACCTCTGTCCCATTTAGGCCATGCAAACTTGTCTCAGTGTTCCCCTATCTATCTTGTTCTTCCATCCCCTCCCCTTCTTGTATTGCCCTCCCCAACACCCTAACTAAACCCCTCACCCCTAACCCCACTGTTGTGGTTACCTTATACTCCATTAACTCTTCCCTCCATTTAAGACAGTCTGTTTTATCCTGTAATCTACCTGACCTTCTCACCACCTGGATCTCTGTTCCTCTGTATTTACCTTCTTTCGCATTGTGATTGTTTTGATCATAGACTGACCTCCCGGATCCTCTGTTCTTATCATTTTATTCTGTTCTTGACTCTTCCATTTGTCGATTGAGTTCAGGGTAATGTTGCCATGTACGTCATTCTGTGGTTGTTGTGTGTTCTTGTTGGTTCTCAGTCCACAGAACTTCCTTTAGGATGTTTTTCATAGCAGAGTTGCCTTAGGCAAAATCCCTTAGCTTCTGTTTATCCTGGAATGTTTTAATTACACATTCATATTTGATGGACACCTTTGCTGGGTAGAGGATTCTTGGGTGGCGGTTTTTTTTCTTTCTTTCAGGGTTTTATATATGTTTCCCTATTGCCTTCTTGCTGGCATGGTTTCTGTTGAAAGATCCGAGCTTAGTCTGATTTGCTTGCCTTTGTGTGTTACACTTCTCTTTTCCCTAGCTGCTTTCAGGATTCTGTCCTTATCTTTGGTTTTGGAGAGCTTGATTATTATATGTCTTGGTGATTTTCTTTTAGGGTCTGTCCTTCCTGGGGTTTGTTGAGCTTCTTGAATGCTTATTTTTTGCTTTTCAGAATGTTAGGGAAATTTCTTCCAGCAGCTCTTCAACTATCTCTTCTGTAGACTTGTGTGATTCTTTCTGTTCCAGAATGCCAATAATTCTTAAGTTATTCCTCTTCATATTGTCCAACATGAATCTTAGTCCTTCTTCAGATTTTTTTATCCTTTTTTGTATTTGCTCTTCTATCTTAGTAGCGTTGAGAAATTTATCTTCTAGCTCACCAGTTCTGGCTTCTATCTCTTCAGTTCTGTTCCTTTGCCCTTTCAGTATATTGTACATTTTTTATATTCTATTATTTATCGTTTGGACCTCTTTCTGTAGGTTTTGAATTGTTTCCAATGCTGTATCTATTTTATTTGATTGTTTCTGTACTACTTTCCTGACTTCTTCCTTATTTTTCTCAACTCCATTTTATAGTGTTTTGATACATTTTACAATCATTTTTTCTGAATTCCTTCTCAGGCATTTCCAAAGCCTGCCCATCTTTCAGTATGGAGTGTAGGTCTGCTTCCAGCTCATTTGCCTCAGTCACTTTATCTCATTTCTGGACATGTGCTAATATGGTCGTCTGTTTCTGTTTTGGGGGCATATTCAGGAGTTATCTGTGGCCTTAATAGTTAGATGGGTATGTATTTTGGTATTTTTTATGCTTTCTGATTGCCTCCAGGTATTTGTGAACAGGAGATGGGCTTCCCTTTTCACTCTTCTTCTTGAGAAATTTCAAGATGCCACTGTTGGTCGTTTTGACGTAACTCAGGATTTAATTTTTGGCCTATTTCCTTTATAGTTTGCCAGTCCTGCTCCACAGTCCCCATTCAGGCCTTTTTCCTAGCAATAAAGAGTTCAGGGCTGGCTGTGGCCATTTTGCAGTACTGTTTGGTTTTAAATGGAAACTGTCACTTTAAATTTTGAGGAGGTCTATGTGCATGCCTAGTAGAAGCCTCCGGGGGCAAGGTTGGGGTGTCTACTTGCTTAGGCACCCCCTCTAGTTACCAGAATAGAGGTGTGCAGACAGTGAGAGACCAATGAACAGATACAAAAAAAGAGAAAAGAACAGAATGTCTACACCTTTATCTCCGCAGTTCTGTCAGGCATCCCTGGCTGCTCTGATCCTTCTCCTGCTTGGTCCCACCCAAGATGGTAGCTCTGGGAACAGCTGAGTGTCTTGAATTAGAAAGCATTGGATATCTTGCTTCTGCTGCAAATTCCCCTAGCTGTAAGCCTTCCAACCTTCTAAATATTCCTTTATATGTGGTTCAGAGTTCTGGGACCATCCCCTGTGCCTGCTTGGTGCAGTATTCTGTGTTGTTGCTGATGGAGCTCCTTACTGCATGTCTACCATCACAGCCATCTTGTTTGTTCTAAGACCCAATTTTTGACAATAAATTCTTCAGCTACCACACCAAAAGTTCAACCAACAGAAGACAAAACTGATAAGTTTATTTCATCAAAACTAAAAATGTATGTGTGTCAAAGGAATTTAACAAAATATGAAGAAACAACTCACAGCATAGGAAAAATATATATTTGATAAAAAGTTTCATATCGAGAATATATAAAGAATACCTACAACTCAACAATAAGGGAAAAAAACACCCAATTTAGAAATGGGCAAAGGACTTTAATAGATATTTCACCAAGACAATAAACACATGAAAAGATGTTCAAAGTCCTATGTAGAAAAATTAGAGCCCTCATCCATTGATTGTTGGAATATAAAATGATATAGTCACTGTGGAAAGCAGTTTGGAAATTCCTCAAGAAGTTAAACGTAGAATTACCATATGACCTAGGAATTGCACTCCAAGGGATTCAAACAGATATATCTACACCAGTCTTCACTGCAGCATTCACAATTGGCAAAAAGTTGAAACAACCCATCTAGCAAATGATGAATGGATAAAAATAACTGTGATATATCCATACCATAGAATATTATTCAACCTTAAAGAGAAGTTCTGATACATGCTGTGACATAGATGAAGCTTGATGAAACATTGAATAAAATAAGGCGGAGAAAAGGACAAATGCTGTATGACCCCACTTATATGTCATACTGTGAAAAGACCAATACATAGAGGCAAAAGTCAATTTGTGGCTCCCAGGGGCTGAGGGAAAGGGGGGAATAGAGGATCACTACTGAGTTTCTATTTGAGCGTAATGACAAACATTTAAAAAATAGATAGTGATGATGGTTGTGCAATATGGTGGCTGTAATGAATGTCACTGAATTATACACTTAAACATTATTGAAATGGTAAATGTTTAGTTACATATTTTTACCACAGTTTTTCTTTTTTTAAAAAAAACATGAGTGTGATTTTGCATGTCTGAATCAAAGGAATTTTAGCAGGAGGGCATCAAAGCTGTTTTGTGCCCAAAGACATTGCTGCAGTGAGGAGCCTCTTGAGGCTTTCTGCTCCTGTAAAGATTTACAGCCTCGGAAACCCTGTACAGGGTCGCTGTGAATCGGAACTGACTCCACGGCACATAACCACTACCACCAGAGAATATTCATGTGTAAATCCTGGTAAAAGTCATAATATAAATGCAGAGTTAGGGAACATGGTCTTTCTCCCCAGCCCCTGTCATTTACAATTTGCCTGGTATCTGACCTAAGATTGACACACAAAAAAGTACACCATTTTTCATTCTTCATCCCTTGTTGCCAACATTACATCCTGCATTGTACAGAAACCTACTTTTGCACGTTTAGGGAGGTGGTGCTGTAGGAGAAGCATAAAGTTGTTTGAAATACAGGGTTGGAGGTTCAAACCTTCCAGCCGTTCCTCTGAAATCCTAGACAGGGTCGTTATGACTTGGAACCAACTTGATGGCACTTAACAACAACAAACCTGACTGAAACTCCAAAGACCTGGGGTCTGGTTTCAGCTCTTCCTCCTACTACCTCTACAGACTTTGATCTCTGAAACTTGTTGAGACTCGTCTTCCTCATCTCTAAAATCATATTCACCTTGTCTACCTTTAAAACCATGAAGAACTACTACTGATCTTTACGATGCCTTCCACCTTGCGGACATTAGGAATTTTCAGCATTTCTCCCCCTGGCACCTGCTAAAAATTTAGTTTCCATATTAAATTTGTGTATGAGCTCATAAGCTTTATTTTTCAATTAATAAATTGGGTAATGTCTGGTCTAGAAGCCAGACAAGCACTCCAAATCTTGGTACAAAGTGGAAGGGTTTTTGCAAGCACAGACACAAGAGGAACATTGATTGACACTGTACTGGGAGAATTTCAGACTTTTCTTCCTTATTTGGAACTAAGGGAAAATTTTTAAACTTTGTTAAACTGAGCAGGCAAATCCTAATTGGTTGGTTTAGGTTTCTGTTTCTTGGAGAATTAACTGATTGGTTTGTGTTTCAGCTCTTGGAAAGGAGAAACTTACTTAAATTTCAGTTTGAACAAGCAACTTAATCTTGGGTCTAGTATATAGCCAGATTAAGCATTATACCTTCTTAAATAGGCACATTTATGAAATGCCACTGGAGGTTAGAATCGTTTTCAATGTACCTAAAAAAACAATCGATGTTACTGGTTCATTGCCACAGATTTGATGGGGAAATAATATATTTCTTTCCTTTTTTAAATAATGTCTTTCAGCCATGGAATTCCACGAACACTTGCACAGCATAGGCACAAAGGAAGGTCTGAAGGAAAGAAAACTACAAAAAGCAGTGGAGAGCTTTACCTGGAATATTACCATCTTAAAGGTACCTGGCAGAGTTCTTTCTAATGCTGCTGATTTTGCAAGTATTCTTCATGCATGTATCTTCCTCTCAGAATGATATCTCCTGCGTTGTACATTACCAGAAAATTCAGGTTATAACATGTTTACAGAAATCAAATGAAGAACTATGCCTTCCAAAGGTCAATGTGGATAGGAGGTAAAGCATGGGAGTTTTTAATGTGGGCGTATTGCAAATTCTGGTAGAAAGAGAATGGACCTCACTATTTGAAAGCATTTTAAAGTTCATAAATGTCAGTTGCTATATGTGAAGCAGAAAATATTGATTACAAATGAATGATTGGGAATTTAAAGATTCTAGATACCTAGCCTTGGTTCAACACTTTAAAACACAATCACAACCTTAGTATTAACGTGGTGTTGCTAGGTGCCGACAAGGTGCTTCCAGCTTATACCCTAAGTATAACAGAATGAGAAGCTGCTTCATCCTGTGTCATCCTCACAGTTGTAAGTATGTTTGAGCCCATTGTTGTAGCCACTGAGTCAGTCCATCTCTTTAAGGGTCTTCTTAAAGCATGATGTCCTTCTCCAGGGATTGGTTCTTCCTCGTAACAGTCTCAAGTAAACCAGAGTCTCACCATCTTGGCTTCTAGGGAGTATCCTGGTTGTACTTACCCCAAGACAAATTTGTTGCTTCTTCTGACAGCCCATGGTATATGCAGCATTCAAAGCCAAATATACCATTTCTTTTTTTTTTTTTTTAATGATGTAAACATCTTTACTTATATCTAAGTTGTATTACAAATATATTAGATTCCTTCCTTGTTAGAAAGTAAGTATAAGTTTTGAAAAGGAATGTTTTATAAATGTTTTTAGTTTTATTGATACCACACACACACATACATACTTATAACAATTTAGATAGTTTGCAGTGACAGGTAAGATCTAAATTCTGGGAACCAGAAACCTAATTATTTCAAGTTGAATAATCCTGTTTACCAGAATCACTCATTTCAAGAGAGAAAAATGCAATTGTTTTTACCTTTTTTTTCTTGATTGCATTAATCATTGTGTTATAATATTCCTATTAAATTATATACAAGTTCTTATTTCCACATCACAAAGTTGAAACAGCTGGACATTTATTTCTTCATCAAATAGAAGAAAACGCATACCCCCTGCCGACCCCTGACTATCCGTGTATGTGGAGACTCTTTCTACAACAGTCAGTCTGCAGTTTTCTCATTACTCTTCAATTTGGGCAAAAAAGAAAAATATGAGACAGAAAAAGTTCTCACACTTCAGACTTTGTGATAGACATGGGTGGTCTATTGTAAAATTAGTTTTTCTCCATGTTACTCGTGTTACTGTCAGTTTTTGACAGGATAAAGACTTTAGCAATCCCTCATGTTTGTATTCTGTTTCTAAGGTAAGGAGTTGACAGGGTGTGTGCTTAAGAAGAGAGGGTTTAGACATTAGAATTCTAGCTCACAGCTCCTGGGATATGTTGGAGCAATTACCCCACCATGTTCTTCCTCTTTGTGGTCTCTGGGACATCAAGAAAGAAGGCAGTGATCCAGGGATGGCAGAGGGTCATAATGCCAATAGCTGCCTATATTGTTATCAAATTTTCTGCTGCCAGGGATTTGAACTAGCTCAATCCTGTTCAGTCCTTTACTGAGAATTTGTATTTCTACTTCAGTTATAGTGACTCGGAATGTACTTTTTTTAAAAAAAAGTTTTTATTGCAAATTGAGTGATAGTTTACATGGGAGTACATCAGCTTTACACTCATCTGGTCGTATTCCATTTCACTGCAATGGCAATGACTACAATCCTCTCCATGTGTCATCATTCAACAGCATTTGTTTCTATTCCCTCTGTTTTTTTGTTTTGTTTTGTTCTGGGTGTACACCAAAGCACTCAGGAATATATAATCATTCAAACAACCAAAGGACATACCCTGTAAGCCTGCCCACCAGCCGCCAGCACACAGCCCCTTTCTCTCCATGAGCCTAGAGGTCCCAGCCACTCCATCTTAACATGTCATCATGTCTGCCTCCATCTCTGGCATCTCTGCTTCTCTGGATAGGGTCCCACACTCCTCTCTTCTTCCTTGATAGTCCCAGGGTCCACTGCTCCTGAACTGCAAGTTCAACCACTCCCCTCCTTTTGTTACAAAATGTCTACCTTTACATGTGCAACAATCACAATCAGTCCTGATAATAATTATTCAATATTGAACCACAAGAGTCTTATCCCCATCTCCTTTCACCAGCCCTATCTAGACAGGTTGAAAACCATTCAGTGGAGATTCTGCCTTCCCCTGCACCCTCTGAAACAAAACTCCCTCTTGAAAACTTGTAAACCAGTCACTTCATGCCTTTATAGCCCCCACCACCATCACTTTGGGTAGCCAATGTCTAAGTTGCCCTTCCCTGTGAATCTTGTGTACAGAGGGGGTGGGAATGATCCTTGCTGTGAGGATTTGTTCCCTCTTTTAAGCTACTACATCCATAAGTATAGGTAGAGGATTACACTTTTTTATCTTCTTTCTTCCTCTAGTCAAGTTCTGACCATCCAGCCACTGAAGCTAGGTCAAATGGGTACTCTCTGCAAGTATGGGTGTTCTGGTGCATCTCCCTTCACTATGTATAAGCTGGATGCTTCACTCTCCACTCTAGTCCTCTGTGACTATGTCCCTGTCCATGGGCTCAGGAGTCCTCAGGTCTCACCATACTGCTGGCCAACCAGGTCTCACTCCAGGTTGACGAGAGTCTATTGAATGTGGTCAGACTCAGCCCATGTCTTCATTGCTGCTTTTCCTCCACTTCCCCTTGTCGGTAGATCAGCATGGTTGCTAGCAAGATTACATGTTTGATTTTCAGTCTTGGAAAGGGGTTTGTCCTGAAAGGACTTGATGGCATGACTTGATGGCTCCCTGGTGAACAACTTGCTTGTTCTTGTGGTAGTCAGTCAGACTGCTGTTTTTGTTTTTGACTTTTCCTGCTGGTCTTTCTTTCAAGAAGTATCTTCTGTTCCTCTAGCTGCTGCAGGCTGGTCCATTTCCTCTTCAGTCTTCCTTTTTTCATTGTCCATTTTTTGCCTACATGTGAGGTGATAAAAAGACCATGGCTTCCCTCAAGACAAACCCCCCTCTAGGACTGAAACTCAAAGGGAACACATGAGCAGCCATGTAAGTTTGCTGACAACCACGTTGGTCTACTGGTGAGTGAAAGAGGGAGCAATAAAGAGATGGGCTGAGTTCAGCCACGTTCCATGGACTCCCGTTGACCTGGAGATGAGAGAGATAAGAGGTAGGGCTGGTTGGTCCAAAGTCTAGTGAGACCTGGGAACACCTGAGCCCATGGACAAGGACATAGCCACAGAAGGCTAGAGCTGAGAGTGAAGCATCCAGCTGATAGGAAGTGAGGGGAGACGCACAAAAACACCCAAACTTACAGATAGTACCCATTTGACCTAGCCTCAATGGCTTGATGATCAGAACTCGACAACAGGAAGATAATTTAAAAAAAAAAAAAATGTTTTGGATAAAGGAAACAAGGGTAAATTGCTACAATTTGATGAATTTGACCTATACTCATGGAGATAGTAGCTCTAAATATCAACAGAGAGGGAAGGAGTCTTCACATCAAGTATCAATGCTATCCCTTCGGTTCACAGGGTAGATAAGGATGGGCAAGTGTAGGATACTAAACACTGGACTGCTAACCACACGATCGGTGGTTCAAACTCACCAATTATTCTTTGAAAAACCCTATACGGGTCATTATAAGTCAGAACCAACCATATGGCACTTAACAACTACAGTAATATACAGACTGAGTAAGTATGGTGAAAGGATATAACCCTGGATCCTTTTTTTATTTTAAATAGTGCAACTTCCCATTGTTTTGTTCAAATGACTGTCTCTTGGTCTATATACAGGTTCCACATGAGCAAAATTAAGTGTTCTGGAATTCCTATTCTTCAGAATGTTATCCATAATTTGTTATGAGTCATACAGTTGAATTCCTTTGCATAGTAAAAACTCAGGTAAACATCTTTCTGGTATCCTCTGCTTTTAGCCAGGATCCACCTAACATCAGCAAGGATCTTCCTTGTCTTACTTCTTCTAGATTTGATTTGAATTTCTGGCAGTTTACAGTCAGTGTGCAGCTACAGCCCTTTTTAAATTATCTTCTGGAAAAATTTACTTGCATGTATTCTTACTGATACTGTTTTATAATATCCACCTTCCATTGGATCATTTCTTTAGAATGGGCATAAATCTCTTCTAGTTGGTTGGCTAGGTAGTTGTTTTCCTTTTTTGTTTTTTCGAACGCTTCCAGTGTTGCATCTGTTTGTTGAAGCATCGTCATTGGTATTCTGACCATTTCTGGATTCTCAGTTTTCAACAAGGCTTTCAGTGCAGCTTTGCCATCTACCTTAAGAAACACTGGTTTGCTACCTCCTCAAATAGTTAAATATCAGCAGCCAGTAGTTTTTGGTACAAGGATCTTGTGTATTCTTTCCACCTTATTTTGATCCTTCATGTATCATAGAATTTTTTTTTTTTTTTTTTACACATAGAATCCTTCAGTATTGCGACTCAAGGTTTGAAATTTTTCTTTCAGTTTTTCAGCTTAAGAAATGTTGGTTGTGCTTTTGTTTTTTTAACTCTGAGTCTTTTTCATATTTCATTAAATTACTTTACCTAGTTTTCTGGAGCTGCTTTTTGAGAGATTCTGTTCAATTCTTCTACAATATCACTTTTTCAAATTGCTTTAGCTGCTCTATGTTCAAGAGCAAGCTTCCAAGTCTCTTCTCATCTCCATTTTGGTATTTTCTTTCTTCCTATCTTTTTAATGACCTTTTGCTTTCTTCATGTGTGATTTCCTAGATGGTACCCCGCCACTTGCCTGGTGTTCAGTCATTAGTGTTCAGCACATCAAATCTGCTGTTGAGATGGTCTCTACTTTCAGGCAGAATATACTCGAGGTCATTTGTGCTTTGACTCTTATGGACTTGTTTTCGTTTTCTTTAGCTTTAACTTGAACTTTCATATGAGCATTTGATGATCTTTTCTCTAGTTGGCCCTTGGCTTTGTTCTGACAGATAATACTAAGTTTCTGCATCTTCTCTTTCCCCAGACATATTCCATCTGGTGAGGTCTGTGTGTATAATTGTCCTTTATGGGACTGACGAAGATTTTTTCATGGAAAGGTTGTTGGTCTTGCAAAATTCTATCCTTTGCAATGTGATCTCTAGCATCATTTGAATCAGTCACCAAGGCCATATTTTCCAATTATTGAACTTTCTTTGTCTCAAAATTTTGCATTCCTGTCACCCATAATTATCAATGCATCTTGATTGCATGTTTAATCAATTTCAGACTGTAGAATTGGTATAATCTCCAATTTCTTTTTTAAAAATTTTTGCATTAGTAGTTTTGCATAAATTTTAATAATAGCCATAGTAACTGCTCTTCCCTATAAGTGTATGGCTATTATCCTAGCACTGACAGCATTATTCTTCAGGATAGATCGTGAAATGTTCCTTTTGACAATGAATACAGCACCATTCATCTTTAGTTTGCCACTCCAGCATAGTAAACCATATGATGGTCTGATTCAAAATGACCAGTACCAGTCCATTTCAGTTCATTAATGCCTAGGTTATCAGTTTGGTGGGGTTTTTGTTTTTGCTTTTTGATAACTTCCAGTTTTCCTTTGTTCTTTCTTCCCTTATGTCATTTCAGTTACTAATGGATGTTTGCATCTGTTTCTTCTTGTTTTGAATCATGCTACCTCAGCAAATGAAGGTTCCAAAAGCTTACTGCATCCAAGCCATTAAAGTCAACTCTACATACCTTGAACAGGCAGCTCTTTCCCAGTAATATTTTGAGTGCCTTCCAACCTGACTCATCTTTCAGCACTATCAGAAAATGTGCTGCAGCTGTCCATACGATTTTCACTGGTTACATTTTTTAGGATTTTTTTCCAAAAGTAGATAACAAATCCTTCTTCCTATTCTGTCTTAGTCTGGAAGTTCTGTTGAATCCTGTCCAATACTGGTGACCCTGTTTTTATTTTCATAGCTTCTAACATCACAGCATAAGGCAGCCTGACAGGTGGTTACCAATTTTTATGCAGATAGCACAGATATTAATCTTTTTTGTATTTTTGAGGTGTTTTTTTTTTTTTTCACTAGCATAGTGATATTGAAAATATCTTGTGTACTTGGCATAAAAATGTATAGCATGCACATTACTTTTGTAAGAATACAGTCGTGTCAATATGCTATGAGAAAAATAAGAAAGAGCTTTGTGGGGCATGTCATTGTTGTTATTACTGTTGAATCCGTTTAGACTCAACAGTGACCCTGTATAGGGTTTCCAAGGAGCTGCTGGTGGGTTCAAACCACCAACCTTGTGGTTGGCAGTCTAGTGCTTATCCTACAGCACCACACCAGGACTCCAAAAGGAAATATCCCTTGCAAGAAATTTTCACTCAAGAGAGAAGTCATCTTTATCTATTCATTGTTGTTGTTGTGAAGTGCCATCAAGTCTGTACTGACCCATAGCAACCATGTGTAGGGTTTCTGAGGAGCAGCTGGTGAGCTTGAACCACCAACCTTGCAGTTCAGATGGCTTTGCAGTCTGGTGTATTAACCCACAGTGCCACACCAGGACTTCTTATGTATACATAGATGTATTTTTACCATAATGTAATATGTATATATTCTTTTCTTTCTTTTTTTTTTGAGTTCTGGCATGGCACTGTAGGATAAACACTCGGCCACAAGGATGGTTTGAACCACAAGGTCGACAGTTCAAACTCACTAGCCACTTAGGAAACCGTATACAGAGTCACTATGAGTCAGAACCGACTTGACAGCACTTAACAACAATGATATATATTTATTAAAGAAAACTTCAAAATAACAATAAGCAAAGATAAATGTAGTCCCAGCATCCAGAGACAACTACTGTTGGTATTTTGCTGTATATTTTTCCCCAGTTGTTTTTTTTTTAATTTTAGCTGTGGCGTCCGGGTGTGACACTATAGGATAAACACTGAACTGCCAACCACAGGCTCAGCAGTTTAAGCCCAGCCGCTACTTGAAATCCCTATTCAGTGTTGCTGTGAGTCAGAACTGACTCAATGGCACTTAACAATGATATATGTAACATGCTTTATAAAATAATGTATATGTACCTTGAAACTTTTTCAAATTTTGTCTTCTTCTTAGTCTTGGAAAGTGAATAGTAAAAGCCAGAGAAGTTATTTCACTCTGCATCTTAGACAACTAAATGTAAAACGAGGCTCTAATATCTACCCTCCAAACTCTGTTTGGTTGAATTCAAAACTATAAAGACGTTATCAGCAGTTGCCTCTTTTAATTTCCTTGTTCCCCCTCAAGCTAAGAGATCCATCCTGGCAGCTGACAACAGTTTTCTGATTTGATTTAATAAAGCGTTCCAAAGCCAGCTCACTTGCATTTTCTCACGTTAAAACCCCTACTCATTTTTATAATTAAAATCATTTTCTTGACTTCTTCAAACACTTCCCTTCCTACACATGTACTTTTTTATCTCGAAATCTTCTGCTTAGGATTTAGCTCTGATGATTTGCAGTGCAATAAATAGCAGGCATAAGAATTTACAATGAAAAGGAATTTTGGCTCTACAGCTAACTTGCTGACTCACTCCAGACCAGAGGTAACGGTACACTACAAATTTCTTGCAAATCTCAAGAAAAAGCATCACAGGAGTTTAATCCCTGTGATAGGAACAAATGCTCACATATATTTTATTAAAGGCAAAAAACAGATTTAGTCACCAAAATTTTACCTGTCAGCTAGTCTTTCTATTTCTCAGTGGTCCATGGAACCAACAGCATTAGCATCACCTTGGAGCCTGTTAGAATTGCAGAATACCAGGCTTTACTGCCTGCATACTTACTGAATCAGAATCAATATTTTTATAAGATCCCCAGATGATTCACACGCACATCAAAGTTTGAGAAATACTGGGCTCAGAGCCACAGCAAATGGGAACCTAGTACATATATTAATGAAAAGCAGCTGATAGAAAGTAGTGTAACAGATTTTAGCAATAAGTACTTGAGCCAAATAGCTACTCTGAGGAAACCTACTTCCTATTGAATTATGTCCAGGCAAAGAGAATGAACACTTCAGATTTACATTCACGTGGAAAGAAATGCATAGGAGGGGATGATAGATCTTTCTGATCTTGGGGGGATAATTTGCCTCAGATAGGGTTTGAGAATGGTAGAACCTAAGTGAGGAATGGGGAAGAATAGAAGACGTATGTGTCATTTCTCTGTAATGAAAGGGAATTTTCTTATTCCTGTACTTTGCAGATTTAAACTTTTGTTTGGAAGAATTCATTCCCTGTGGGAGTCTTGAACATAAGCTTGCGTCAGAGTTTAGCATCCAGCATGTTCTTAAAAGGAGGGAATAGGATTCCTTGAGTTCTTCCCACCACTCTTTCTTTACAGTCAGCTTGGAGAGGTGGCAGCCCTCCAGTGCTGCATGTGGTGTGCAGTAAACTACGGGTACCCTTACAGTGAACGCTGGGAGTCCTAGGGAGGGTTTCAAATGACCCCAAATGTGTAGAGAGGAGGCAGACATGCTGAGAGAGTCCTGAAACAGGGGCAAGTGTGTAGGAACTGCCTGGAGTACTTTAAGATGCAGACTCTGGAAAGCTACTGGCTCAGAAACTCTGGAGGTCGACCCCAGGATCTGCTTGTTAAGGAAGCATCTCAGGAGGTTTTGAGAAACAATTCAGAATTTGATTATCACTGCCTAGAATCACATCTGAAATAGCTTTCCTTCTCCCATCATCCCATTTGTTAAAACAATACAGGAGGTATTATAGGGTGACCAGCTGTCCTGGTCATGGGACTTTCCCAGGTAAACCAAAGACTTTTTATCAGACTGAGAGGAGACCCAGGCTGTCCATCCCAATTTTTATGGCTCTTTACTTTGTTCACTTAGATTTTCAAATTTTGATAATTTTTATGTAAAAGAAATTAATAAAGAAATGAAGCCATCCATGTTTATCATGCCCAGAATTATCCACTATTGTCGTTGTGATTTCTAGTCATTTTTTTCCCTTGAATAAAGATCATTCACTTGTTTTTGTTCTCATTATAAAGAACTTTTTTCTGTGTCGAAAGATAAGTTTGTAAGTAACCTCAGATTCTGCTTCTGAGAAAGTACCACTTTTCAACTAAGTTAACCTTATTCCAGACCCCTTCCTATACACTTTCATCTGATGGGTCAATGGAAATCAACAAGAGTAAGCCAGAAAGTATTGCTACAAAATCATTAAAAACCTTTATTTAACAAAAATATCAAAATGTGAAGTTTTGTTTTTCACCATGTCTTCCATCTAGGGCTATGCACTTCACTTCTAAAGGCACTGTTTCCATCTCTCTATCCGTTCTCTGAAGAATGCAGTGCTCTTTGAGATGGCTTTTCTGCAATGAATTAAAGAGCACTTGAAAGCCATGGTTTTGATTGACCTTTTTAAGGCACCCTAAAGAAACAAACCACCACTCGCCTGTCAGTTTGTTGTATTTGGTAGCTTTCATGATGATGTGATGCTGGAGGCTGTGCCACCTGTATTTTAAAACCAACAGAGTCACCCATGGTGAACAGGTTTCAGACAAACTAGAAAGGAGGAGAGGCAGATTACTTCTGAATGTTTAGCCACTGAATAGCAGAGGAACATTGTCAGACACGGTGCCAGAAGATGAGCCCCTTAGGTTAGAAAGCACTCAAAATATGATTGGGGAAGGGCTGCCTCAGCACAGTAGAGTTGACCGCGATGACACAAATAGAGTAACACTTTCAGGACCTTCATTTGCTGATGAGGCCCAGCTAAAACTAACGAGAAATGATTGCAAACATCAATTAATAATCAGAACACGGAATGTACAAAGTATGAATCTAGGAAAATTGAAAGTTGTCAGAATGAAACAGAACACATAAAGCTCAAAGTCCTAGACATTAGTGAGCTGAAATTGACTGGTATTGGCCATTTTTAATCTAACAATCACATGGTTTACTATGTGGAGAATGACAAATACAAGTGGAATGGTGTCTCATTCACCATCAAAAAGAACATTTCAAGATCTATATTGAAGTACACTGCAGTCTGTGATAGGATAATAGCCATATACCTACAAGGAAGACTGGAACTCTTGGTGTGGTGTTATAGAATCAGCACTGTACTGTGAACCATAAAGTCAGCAGTTCAAAACCATCAGCTATTCCCTATGCAGAATTGCTATGAGCTGAAGCCACTCAATGGCACTAAACAGCAACAACAAAGGAAGGCCTGCTAATACCACTAATATTCAAATTCATCCACCAACCACTAAAGCCAGTGATAATGAAACTGAAGAATTCTGCTAGCTGCTTCAATCTGAAATTGATCAAGCATGTAATCAAGATATATTGATAACTACTGGTGATTGGAATGTGAAGGTTGGAAACAAAGAGGAAGATACGTAGTTGGAAAATATAGCCTTGGTGATAGAAATTATGCTGGAGATTACAGTATAGAATTTTGCAAAACCAGTGACTTACTCATTGCATGTACCTTTTATCAACAACATAAAAGGCAGCATGGACACATGGACCTCACCAGATGGAATACACAGGAATCAAATTGACTGCATCTGTGATAAGAAACCATGGAAAAAGCTCAAAACAAGGCCATGGACAGACCTGGGAACAGACTATCAGTTGCTCGTGTGCAACTTCAGGTTGAAGCTGAAGAAAATTAAATCGAGCCCACGAAACCCAAAATATGACCTTGAACATATCCCACCTAAGTTTAGAGACCATCCCCAAAACAAGTTTGATATGTTAGACACTGATGTCTGAAGACCAGAAGAGGTGTGGGGTGACATCAAGAGTGTCACACAGGAAGAAAGCAAAAAATTATTAAAAAGACAAGAAAGAAATAAAAGACCATTGGATGTCAGAAGAGATTCTGAACTGAGTCCTTGAGTGTAGAGATATTAAAGTGAATGGAAGATATGAGTAAGTAAACACGGTGAACAGACAATTTCAGGTATTATAATGAAAGGCAAGAACACACTCAGGATTTCTCAAGCTGAGAAAAACTGAAGGAAAAATTCAAACCTCTTTGCAATATTGAAGAATTCCATGGGTAAAATATTATATGATGCAGAAAGCATCAAAAGAAGGTGGGAGGTAGGTATTCACAAAGTCACTGTACCAAAAAGAAATAATCATGTTCAAACATTTCAAGAGGTAGCACATGATCAAGAGACCAATAGTGTTTTAGAAAGCCACCTAAGCTGCACTGAAGACATTGGTGAAAAACAAGACTCTAGGAATTGACAGAATACAAATTGAAATCTTTCAACAAACTGATAAAACACTGGAGGTGCTCACTTAATTGTGCCACGAAATTTGGAAGACAGCTACTTGGCCAACCAATTGGAAGAGATCCATATTTGTACCCATTCCAAAGAGAAGTGATACAATGGAATGTGGAAATCACTGAACAATATCATTTGCATCACATGCAAGTAAAATTTTGCTTGAGATAATTCAAAAACTGCTGCAACAGTATTTCAACAGAGAACTGCCAGATATTCAAGCCAGATTGAGAAGAAGACATGGAACAAGGGATATCATTGCTGATGTTGATAGGTCTTGGTTGAAAATAGATAATACCAGAAGTCAGTTTACTTGTGCTTTATTGACTATGCAAAGGCTTTCAATTCTGTGGATTATGACAAACTGGATTCCAGAACACTTAATTGTGCTCATGAGAAACCTTTACATAGACCAAGAGGCAGTCATTTGTACAGAACAAAGGAATACTGAATGCTTTAAAATAAGGAAAGGTGTGTTCCAGGAGTTTTATTCTCTCACCATACTTATTCAGTCTGTGTTGTTGTTGTTGTTAAGTACCTTCAAGCCTGTTCCGACTCACAGCGAACCTGTATAGGGTTCCTGAGGAGCAGTTGGTGGGTTTGAACTGCCAGTCATGTGATTCACAGTCCGGTGATGATCCTACAGTGCCACACCAGGAATCTATTCAGTCTCTGTATGACAAGCAAATAATTTGAGAAGATGATTATATGAAAATGTGGCATCAGGATTGGAGGAAGACTCATGACAAATGTGATATGCAGATGTTACAAATTCGCTATATGGAAGCAAAGAAGAAGAAAATACTTGCTGTTGAAGACCACCCAGTATGAATTGCACCTTAATGTAAAGGAAATAAAAATACTCACCA
>NW_006408546.1:151570-153055 GCF_000296735.1 Chrysochloris asiatica | reverse complement strand
TTTTTTATGATAATCTAATTTTTGTTCAGTGTCACCAATTTTAGCAAAGAGATCCACAATTTCTTTTTTCCTCAGATAGCTGCACAAATTAAATCTTTCATTTTTAAAACGTGGGAATGTTCTGTCAGCCTACTGATTATTAAGAGCTAGGAATAGGTGGCTACTTTCAAACTACATTTCCAGACTAAAACTTTTCCAAAAAAGCTAGTATGTATAAGATCACAAGGAAAGATATATTTTATTTGTGAGAAAACTGAGACCATAAAGAGTTGAATGGCCATTTTGGAATTAACCCCATGGGCAAAAAGACAAAAAAATCAGGCTTCATGGCTCCTCGTCTACTCTTCTGACAAGGTGTAGGTGTACAGATCCTTCCCTGATGATAATATTGAAAATATTAATCATTATCATTATTATCATCATAAATCAAAAATCCAAACCAGTTGCTATTGAGTCAATTCAATGAGACAGATTTTTTTCCTATTTTTGACATCTTCAGAATTGCGGGGCATCTTAATAATCTGTCATCTTTGCATTGTGTCATAATTGGAAGTATTTTTTTGCTTTTCTTTGTTTTTCTGAATGGTACATAAAATACTGGTATATACTACAAGCACTAATGCCTCAGACACTATGAAATATGATGTGTCAATAGATAGAGCCCTACTATAATTGCTATTTTTACTTTTTAAATTACTGAATTTCACTTGATTTGTCAGAAGAAAATGATCTTTAAAGAAGCTAAGTGAATTTCTGAACAGTTCTTCCATAACAGATATTTATTTCCTAATAGGTTAAGATGAGATTATGAAAACCGTTAATAGAAGCCTTTTTGTTGATTTTTTTAAAAATAAAAAGCTACATGTTATGATTACAATCACCGTTTAGTTGGAGTCCTGCTGTGAAAGATAAGAATATTAGAGCACTGTTTTTTTTTAATTTCTCTGTGGGAAGTTAAGCATATTACTATGTTTCCATTGTAAAGGTGAAATACTATACCAGGTGTAAGATACTCACAATTGGTCCTGAGATTGTAATTCCAACTCTAGTTGGTTTAATTTCAGTAATAAATTGGTTCACTCCGACTACCAGTGCAAGAAGTCACTCACACTTTCCTGCAGTCATTGGGATGGTAGAGAGAAGAGATAATGTGGTGACAGACTGGCTCTTAGGTTACTGGGACCTGGCTTTCTCTTCTCCAACAAGTTTATTCTGTGTCCTGTTCAAGGGTTTCTTCTGTATAAATGGGGTGAGGAAGTAGCCCATTGCCACAGATTCAGATTGTCTCTATGATTATTCTTAGAGAAGAATATTGAAAGTACCATGGAGTGCTAGAAGAACAAACAAATCTGTGTTGGAGCCCAGAGTCAGTGACATAGCCACAGAGGACTAGAGTGGAGAGAGAAGCATCCAGCTGATAATAAGAGAGGACGTATGCATAAGAATACCCACACTTGCAGATAATACCCACATGACCTGGCTTCA
>NW_006408546.1:147291-150697 GCF_000296735.1 Chrysochloris asiatica | reverse complement strand
TTCCTGGAGAAGGACATCATGCTGATAAAGTGGAGAGTCAGCAAAACAGACAAAGGTTTCCACCCCCCACAATGAGATGGATTGACAGGGTGGCAGCAGCAGTGGGCTCAAGCACATGGTAGTGGTTGTGGGATGGTGCGGGACCAGGCAGTGGTTCATTCTGTTGTACATCGGGTCTCTATGAGTCGGAACCTTTTCAATGGCACGTAACAACAACAGCTGTAATTCACAAGCTTGCCCTTAAAACTTCACTCCCAGTAAATCATCACCATTATTTCCCTTTTATTTTTCCTTTCCTTTCCTTTATTTCATCAGTTTCATTGGCATATCACTTACCTAAAAGAAAACTGACCAATTTTAATGCACAGTTTGATGAGTTTTGATGAATGTGTGTAGCCATAAAACCACCACCAAAATGATGACAAAACATTTCCATCCCCCCGTGAAGTTCTGTTTTGTCTCTTTGCCTCACTCCCTGGGAATGTCACCTATTTGAGAATTCACATAAATGGAATCATATACTTATGTATAGTCTTTTGTGTTTGGCTTCTTTCTTTAGTATAATGCTTTTGAAATGCATCTAAGGTTATGTCTTTTTCATAATTCATTCCTCTTTATTGCTGAGTAGTATTATGTTTTATGGATCTACCACAGCTTGTGCATACACTAAACAGTTGATAAACAATTGAGTTATTTCCAATTTTTAGCTATTTCGAATAAAACTGCGATGATCATTCACATGCAAGTCTTTGTGTGGACTTAGGATATGGTATGGGTCTCAGATGAAAATAACTAGGAATGAAATTTTGGGGTCTTGTGGTAAGTATGAGAGTATGTAAAAAATTATTCCCACTAGGATTCCAGTTCATTCATGCATGGAATTATTACCAGGAAGTTTTCAGAAAATTTAAGTTGATGAGAAAAAAAGCCAGGAAATTGTGCCAAGGAACTTTTTTCCTATCATGACAATGCACTTGCTCATTCTTTAAGGGTAGCAAGGGCCATCTGACAAGATACTCATTGAAAACCTTACCCCATCCACCCTGTAATTGATAAATTGAAGAGCGCAGAATTCTTTAAGGGAAGGTTGTGATTATTGTTATGTGCCGTTGAGTTGGTTCTGGCTCATAGCAACCCTGCATAGAGTTTTCGAGGAACAACTGTGAATTTGAACCACTGACCTTGCGGTTCAAACTGACCTTGCAGTCCAGCATATTAACCCACAGTACCACATCAGAGAGATGAAAATACTGCCTTCCAAAATGTATAGACTTAGATGGAGGATATGTGGAGGATATTGGTTCTCTATAATGTGGAGCCCTAGTGGCATTGTAGTATAATCAGTGGACTGCTAACCCTAAAGTCAGCAGTTGAGACCCACTAGATGAGACTTTCTGCTCCTGTAAAGACGTACATCCTCAGAAGCCCTCCACAGGGCTTGATGTCTAGACCATGGGTGGGGTAATGTAGAGTTTGTGAGTATTCAACTAATGTTCCATTATGCGAATGGTAGCCTTTAAAGAATAGTGAAAATGATGAAGTGCTATGTGTGTACTCTGTTTTTACTAGTGTTTGCAGGACTTTGGCCTGTAAACACTAGTCCAAAGTGTCATCTCCATGTTCCCTGGCCTTTCACTTCCTGTCTCTGCAGTTGGCCCTCTCCCCTCACCTCTTGCCCTTGTTCCTTGTCCCTTTGCTTTCTCTGAAAGGACTCAGCATGCCTGACCCAAATCAGGGCTATGATAGTCTTCAAAACATACAAAGGGTTGTTGAAGAAGAAAATAGAATCATTTTGTGCTGCGTTGAGAGAATAGAAGCCTTCTGTGCTGGCTCTTTTTTGTACCCCTGCCTTCTGTGGCTCACTTACTATCTAGAGAATCAAGTCGCTATTTCTGCCACCCCAGTCTTATACTCCTTTCTCCTGAAGCTCTCTCCCATCTCTACCTCCAGACCAACCAGTGAGGTCCTTTCCCAAGAAGGGGGTAGGAACTCACCACCAGGGTGCATTTATCCCTTCTTATGGCCAGTTCTGGAGCAGAGCAGATGTATTCCGAGTTGGAACTTAGAAATGATGGTTAGACTCCAAGGCATCGTTGGTTGGAGTTGCACTCTCATGTGGAAGGCACCATACTCCCTAGCCCTTGACTTGCTGAAATCCCTGCCTGCCCTCTGCCAAAGTCCAGCTCAGACACCACTTCTTCCATGGTGCTGCACGCCCCCCCACCCCTCCCAGTAACCACACCCTCCATCTTTGTTGAGTTAAATAAAACACTGTTTCTGAAGAGAAAGGTATTCATTCATACTGATATAAACTTTTAAAATAAAAAAATGGTTGACCATCATACAAA
This sequence comes from Chrysochloris asiatica, assembly GCF_000296735.1. NCBI lineage: Eukaryota > Metazoa > Chordata > Mammalia > Afrosoricida > Chrysochloridae > Chrysochloris > Chrysochloris asiatica. The sequence continues at coordinate 148,349 of NW_006408546.1, read as the reverse complement.
CTTCAAAACACAATCATTAGTGAATGGGTAAGGCACTATAAATGTGATGGAAAAGCCAAATATAAAAGCAAAAAGGAGAGAATCAAGAGGCAAAGATAGTCCTCAGATCAACCCACTATCCTTGCATACTCAAAACACTTCATTGTATAATGTAAACATCTCTTTGGATTAAGAAAATGATTAAGGACTAAGAACCATGCTCACAGCACTATTCTTTCAACATCCCTAACTCTTAGGGGTGAAAACCAGGGCAAAGGAAGACAGACTTTTTGTTGTTCTGAGACAAGTTTATTGGCAGCGCATTACACTACTGTTGAACATGTACCCCTACATGTTCCTTAAGAGAAAACCAAAAGGACTGAAAAATATGTAAGTATTTGAAACAAATTTAAAATCCTACAGAAGAGCGGTACCACCATTCCCTTTTGCTCTAGCTTTAAGTGTCTTTAATGATTGGAAATCATTTTTAAGTGTAAGTTTTATTAAAACTTAGTAGGAAGACCAAAGTCGTAGGCCTTCATTCACTGATTAATGTGCTATGTTCTTAGCCAGGCTTAGAAGACCTTGAGAGGAGAACTGTCATTGTATAGTGAGTCAGAGGTTTAGAATCAGTAGCCAAGATTCCTGCAGCCAAGTCACAAGTTTTCATTCATTCTTTGCATCAGCAAGTATGAATGGGGATTTTGTTTTTCTCTTCCTATATTTAATCAGAAGAAGAGTAAATCATTTGCACAATTGTTGTGCAGATTACATTGCTGAGTCCATTAAAACATGTAGATTTTCTCTTAGCTTGCTTAAAAGTGATGCGTGTAACATGTAGGGTTCCCCTCTTTAGTTTGGGCCCAGCTCCTTGGTTAACTTACCCAAAATGAAAATAAAATATGTTGTGCTTAGATTCTGCCATATGCAAGGTCCTAATCTCGAATATCAGAAAGATGTTTACCTATGCTTTATTGACTACACAAAGGCTTTCGATTGTGTGGATCATGACAAGCTATGGACAACACTGAGAAGTAAGAGTATTCCAGAACACTTAATTGTACTTCTGAGGAAACTCT
>NW_006408546.1:127858-146460 GCF_000296735.1 Chrysochloris asiatica | reverse complement strand
GGTTGGCCCAGGATCAGACATTGTTTTGTTCTGCTGTGCATGGGATCACTATGATTCGGTTCCAACTCGATGGCACCTAACAACAACAAAAACAATCTCTCTAAACTCTGTTTTCACTTCTTTCAAAGAAATAGTAGTCATACTTCCCTTAGAGAGCTGATACTCACATGAGGTACTGTTTTTCAAGGGCTTAATACAGTGCTGGTACATAGTAGTCACTCAGTAAATAGTGTTTCCCAAAGACTTTGCTGCTATACATTCTTACATATATAACTTTTCACATATCATAGCCTCTGTGGTTGCAAACTCATAACTGTAATTAAGTTTATAGCACTTTTGTGCCCAACTGTGGCTATAAGAAATGTTAATTTAAATATTTCCATAGCACTCTTGAAAGAGGCTTATGCATTTGCATTTGCCTTGCAATTCTGAATATTTATAAAATCACCAGTTGCTGTCAAATTGGTTCTGATTCATGGCTACCCCATTAGTGTCAAAGTAATCTGTGCTCCATAGAGTTTTCTTTTTCTTTCTTCTTTTTTTAACTTTTTATTGTGAATTGGGTGAAGGCTTATAGATAAGGTCATCAGCTGAACTCATACTGTCAACTATCTATTTGCAGTTGAGAAGCATTAACTGTTTGTACCACCCAGGAACTCCTCTTACAAAATACCAAATTGAAACATACTCACTTTCTCTGAGTCTTTCATCACCCAAAACAGTGACCACAAAATATTTATTAACAGTTGTTTGCAAGTGTATGCTGTAATGTACTCAATAAATAACCAGTGAAGACTAACTTTGTTAATAACTGTTAATAACTTATTTATTAATTCTGACTCCCTGCCAACCTGGATCTTATTTCATGGTCATGAGATCATGTTAGGCTTTTGCAGGTTAACTCTTTTAGTTTTGGTTACAGAAGATGCTTGAATGAGAAACAGCATAGGAAGTCTATACCCACAAACTGTTGGCTTAGAGTGACAATGAGGGTGCCCCTTGGAGACTTGCAGGATAACAGGTAAGAAAAGCATGATGGTTTAGTTGGGGACATAAGACATGTGCAAATCAAATTACTAAGCAAAGGCCAACGTATGGGTTGCTGGTGACTGGTGGTCTTCTTAGTATTGGGCCTTCATGCCCTATAGGTGTCTGCCCCCTGTCCTGTATCCAGAGTCAGTCTAACTGTTTGGGAGACTTAACAGTGAAGGTAACCAAAGTCTGCTGTGTTCCAGGTGGACAAGGAACCCAGAAAGAGGAAGCTTAGGTGAATCTTCTCTGGGTGGGACCTTCAGTCTCAAAAGAGACAGAAGTCAGTGTGAGGCCCAGGAATGCGGAGGTTAAACCTGTTTGTATTAAAACAAACAGTATTTGACTCCCAGAATGGTCTGAGTATCTTTGCATTTCTCCTCCCTCCTACTTAGTAGGATTTGAAAGGGAAGTACCTGCTGGCCCCCAGAAAATGGCAGATGGCCATTTCGGTTCTCTCTAGCTCCCAACCATGTTGCCACTGCCCGGCTTGGTGTCCACACTGGATCACTCACCTTAGAATTAAGTCAACATTGTTTTACTCTAATTGACAGTTTGACAAAAAAAAGTGTGTTTTAAGTGAATGGGAGTATAGAATCCCTATTGTTTTAGCTCTGTATTAAATAAAAGCAGTGCATGGTGCGTGTTCATTTTGGCTACACAAGCTATGTAGCACAGACAGACAGATGTACCTTGACATATTCTTAATACGTTAAAATCTGGGACATCTTTTGTAATCATTGAAAAAATTAGGAAATAGTCAAGTGTTGAACATAGCAGGGGTGCCAAGTGGGCACTGGTACCTAGCTGCTCCCAACGTCAGATACAGTCACAGGAAAGGCATGGCACAGCCAGAGAGAATGTGGTCAGCCTAGCCTCTAGCCACCACCTTGAGCTAAAACTTCTAAAGATTCGTTTTGGACTCTACGAAGAATGTTAATTATTTTGACCTAAGGTGTTTACATATCTTTCAAGATGAAAACCAAATAGAATGGTGTGAAATTCAAAATGGAATTCATGAAACCAAATAGGCTTTGAATTTCTCAACTGAAACCATTGGATGTTGTCTGTTGTTGTTAAGTGCTGTCAAGCCGATTCTGACCCATAGCGACCCTGTATAAGGTTTCCAAGGAGCTGTTGGTGAGCTTGAACCGCCGACCTTGCAGTTCAAACAGCTTTGCAGTCTGCTGCATTGACCCACATCGCCACACCAGGACTCCTGTAGTCCTGAAAAACAAATGGGTATGAAAACAAGCAGCTCCCTACACCCAGGTTCATCACCTGTGAGGGTCCTTTGTGTCTGACCTGGATGATGACCGGAGGCCCTCACAATGTGGTTATGACTTGTCTGAGCTTGGGAAATGAAACATTCAGCTGAATAAAGGAAGCTGTTACTGCCACAGTATGATCCCACATCATCTGGGGCTTTCTGTTTAAAAGTGGTAGCTCTATATATGCTGACATGGAAAGATTTGCCAAGACATGGGTTTTGGTGAGAAAAAAGAAAACTGAAGAGTAGCATAGATGACTTGATATCCCATTTATGTAAAAAATAAAACAGGGGCCCTATTTGTGACACATGAAGTTAATTTTATAAAAAAAAAAAGTATTGCCCTCTCAAACAGAGCATAAAGGACCGGTACAGCTGACCCAGGTGGTGGAAGACATGGTGATGGTTTTGATGGAGGGTTCTCTGAAGCTGGTGACCCAACAAGAGGCTCCAGTCCAGGGGCTTCGCATCCCAGAGATCCCCATGAGTGAACCAGTGGAGGCCGTGGCTTTGATTGGGGATCAACTCCAGGCCTTCCGGAAGCATAGCGTGCATGTGTGGGCTCTAGACTCAGACCAGCTGCTGCAGGAGCTGAGAGACCCCACTCTCATCTTCCGTCTTCTTGGCTCCCCCAGACCCATGGTGGTGGAGACACGCCCAGCTGATGATCCCACTGCCCCAAGTAACCTTTACATCCAGAAATGAGCCTCTGAGTGGACGTTAGGAACCAGACTTTGGTTGCATGCACACTAGTGGTCATGCTATGTCTGTCTCCAAATAAATGTGACTCTAGTCTCAAAAAAAAAAAAAGTATTGCCACAAAATCACAGAAATTTTATTAAACAAAGATATCAACAGTTGACGCTATTGTCTTTTGACATATCCTCCAGCTAGGTCTGGACATTTCTGAAGGCAATGTTTCCCTCTACTTAACCCCAATCTGAAAGAATTCTATACTCTTTGATTTACACGTCAAATGGCAGTTTGAGTATTCTCAAGGGACTCACATCATGTTCCTTTTCATTGTTCTTTGAGCTTTGGGAGAAAATGGAATTTAGGATCAGGGCAGTATGGCAGATGGGGTAAGGTTTTCCAATGAGATTCTCATAGGACAGCCCTTGCTACCCTTGAAAAATGAGCAGGAACAGTGTCGTAATGGGAGCGGGGGATGGCGAATCTGCATAACTTTCCTGGTCTTTTTCTCATCAGTGCGTGTTCAGTTTTCTTAAAACTTCATCATAAAAACTCCCCATGATCATCCTGAGTCTTTCCAGAAAATCTATCAAGATTATGCCTTTGGGTCCCCAAAACCAATCACAATAACTTCTGAGCTGACCTCTCTGCTTGAATTGAACTAGCCCAACAGATCCCCTCAGAAGCCACTTTTTTGGACGGTCCCCTAATGAAACCAGGAGAAGAGTATCACTGAGAGAACTAGTCTGCAGCCATCCACTTCTCACAAAGACATGTTTAATCATGGTTTGTTTGGAATAAATCTGTGCATGTATGAACTGGAACCTTAGTAGCAATGCTTTTTGACTTACACACATATAAACGTAGAAAAAGAGGCAAAACAAAGTGTATGGGACAGCTATGAAAGTTTCACATCTTTCTGTAATTAGATTCATTCCATAGCTATTGGGCCCTCCCTGTGTGCCTGGCACTACTATAGGCATAAGGATTCAGCAGTTGCCAAGAGATAAAAGTGCTTGCCCTTAGGAGCTCAGATTGAGTGGGAGAGACAGTCTAATAGAGTTGGTAATACAGGTAGTCCTCAACTTAAAACATATTGGAATTACTACAAACTACATTTACAACCTCCTCTTTTTGTGGGTGTTTTAAGTGTATAATTAGTAGTATATACTATGTACAGTGTTGCAATGTGTAATTTAGTGATGTAATTATTCTCAAATATTCACTCACAGTTCAATACTATGATTTATAAAGATACTGATAATAAAAGACAATAATAGTGAAAACTATACTATATATAAAAAACTAAAACATATATATATATATATATGGTTTTCTACTTAACAACAGACTTGGGGTACAGTGGAGCCTCCAGAACAGTACCTTGTTGTAAGTCAGGAACTGTCTGTCAAGGGGATGGGAAAGGCAGGGCAGGTGGACAGGAAGTGGAGTTTCCCTTGTAGATCAGGTTGTCCGGGAGAGTGTCACTGAGGAAGATGCTTCAGAGTAAAAGACTGAAGGAGGCCAGGGATCCAGCCACGTGTGTTTCTGTGTGCTCCGGCCCTTAGGCATGAGAGAACCTGTTGTGTTGGGAGTTGCACTAGGAGCCCAGTGTAACAGCCCGAGCTGACAGGGAGGAGACAGAGTTGATGAGGACAGCTGGGGGCAAGGAGGTAGGCTGTACAGCACTGTGGAAAGGACTTGGACTTTCACACTCAACTGTATGGGGGTCGGGAGGCATGTTCCAACTTGTGTGTTTTAATTGGATCTCTCTGGTGGTTGTGTTGAGAAGGAAGAAGCAGAAAGACTAGTCAGAGGCTATTGTCATAAATGCTGTGTGGTTGCTTAACCTACAGCAATGGCAACAGAGGTAGTGAGAAATGTCCAGAATGTGAATCTATGTGTTTGAAGATGGAGCCCCTGTGAGCTGCCGACAGAAGGGATGTGGGGTGCAAGAGAATGGGAGGAAGCCTGGGTCTTTGCTATGAGTTGCCGTAAAAACAGAGTTGTCCTAACTGAGGAGTAATAAGCTGGGGGCAATAGCAGGGTACCAGCACAGTTTGGGATATACAGAATCCAAGAAGAGATGCCAGGTGGGATCTCAAAGATCCACTAATAATGATCATTTTTGTTATTTTAAAGAACAAATGGAATAGCTAATTACAGTCAACCAAAACTGTGAATTTATGTGGCAGTCCTGCACATGAAGGCAAACAAACCCTTTAACAAGAAATTATATTGGCTTCATATACTATATTTGTGTACAGAGACACCAGAGCTAGTGAAATCTATATATATAAGTTCAGCGCTCAGTAGGAATGAATAAAACTGAAGCTCCTTCAGTTACACTAAGAGGTGGAAGATCTATTTATAGCTACTAATTAAGGGTCTCTGTAAAGAAGGCATATCATAAATGGTAAGTGGTAAACAGCAAACCGTTCTGTGGACTCAGGCCTCGTGATGGCTTAAAATTGCAATGCAATTTGGTCTCCCCAAAGCCTGAATTTGATTATAGTCCATTTGCCTGCCAAGGTAAGTCCTCAGCTGGTATTCTCCTCAGCCAGCTTCAAGCCTTACTAACGTTTATTGTGCTTGTATTGTACTTGAAAGAGAGATGCATCTGGGAGGCACTTCAAAAAAGGAAAGCTAAAACAAGAAAGGAAGAGAGAAAAGACAGTACCAAGGATGACAAAGAAAAAACCAAACCACAGAGGAGATGTAAAGAAAATAAGTGAATAAATAGAGGGGCTGAGGAGAGGGAAAAGAAACCAGTAACCAAAGAGAATAAGAAAGAGGAAAAGAAATATTAATGAAGCATGGTTAGTCAGAAAGGAAAACTAGAAGAAAGTAAAGTAGGAATGTTGGGATATCTAGCAGTGACACCTTTTCTCTTCTCTCGGGCGTCTTGAAAGCGCAGACCTATACATCAGCCTAATGATTCTCATCCAGGGGGCATCCAGACAGTGTCTGCAGACATTCATGGTTTTCATACTTGAGGAGGAAGCTAGGGATGCTGTTGAATGCCCTGTGGTTCAAAGGACAGTCCTCACAACAAAGACTTCTAGCTCAAAATATCAAGGGTGCCGAGATTGAAAAGACCTGCATCGTCCCATCATCATCTCAGATTCCAGAATCCTAATGACTGGGCTTCAATCTAACCCACATTTTCTGACCTACATATGTGTTAGACTGTAAATATGTCATGTCGGTGGTCAGACCTCATAAAACATATTGCCCTTTGGCTAAGAAGGTTTATCCAGAGTTTAAATGTCATTCCTCTGTTCTTCACTTAGCAAATACTTAGCGAGGATCTCCTGAGTGCCTTCTACTACCACCAGTTATGGGAGGTTATGTGGGATTCAAAGGCAATCTTTAGAGATGAAGAACAGATGAGTGGTTTTCAAGGGTTAAGGACGTGGCAGGGAAGAGGGCGGGTTGTGACAGTAAAGTCTTCGCAGTGGGAAATGTTTATAGTGGAGTTGTTCCGTGTCTGGTTACAGTGGTGACTACATGATTCTGTGCGTGATGAAGTGACAGAAAACTCTTAATTATACCAGTGTCAGTTTCCTGGTTTTGCTATTGTACTGTTCACCTTCATGTATAATCATGTAAGATGTAGCTATTGGAGGAACCGGGGAAAGAGTACATAAGTCCTCTCCATACTATATGAGTATTTGCAACCTTCTGCAGGTTTATAGTTATTTCCGAATAGGAAGTTAGAAAAATAAATCAAATCTTTAAAGGGGAAAAAGAAAAGAAAAATTGGCCAGTTAATGAAAGGTGTGCACACATAGAACTCTATTCCAATTTATAATGGAAAGGCCTGGAAGAACAGTAGGTTTCTTTGAGTGTGATGTTGAAAACCGAGAAAACAAACTTGTTCTCTAGTAAAATTGACCTATTTGAATGCAGTGCCAATAAGACATAAATTCACTTTCTTGCTGAGTTAAAATACTTCTGTTTCAGTGGAAGGCCTATATTATCAAGTCACCTCAATATCTAATATTGCTTAACTGTATGTTTTGCTACAGGGACAAGCGGATCTTTTGAAATATGCTAAGAACGAGACTATGGAGAATCTGAAACAAATCCATTATGCTGCTGTCTCATGTGGACTGAATAAACCAGGCACCGAACATGCTGACATTCAGAAGCCACGCCGGAGCCTGGAAGTCATACCTGAAAAAGCAAATGATGAAACTGGAGAATGAAGGAACTTTCTAGAAATCATTATGGAGTTTATAACTCTAGGACCAATTGTAGTCAAATGGAACATTTGCTTTGCACTCACTAATGAAAATAATATTTGGAATTTTAAAGCACAACTGGAATAGCTCATTACAGTCTATTAAAACTGTGAATGTATGTAGCAATCCTGCGTGTGAAGGCAAATAAACTCCTTAACAAGAAATTATATTCCTGGCCAAAATATGCTATATTTGTATACAAAGACATCATAACTCAGTTACGGTGTGAAGAACAGAATATTCACTCGAGTTCCATTGAGAAACAAACGTTTTCCTAACTGAAAATGATTTCTTAAGATGGAAATGGTCTGGAGTGTCAAATTAGTATTTATTGGAGAGAAAAAACAAAACCCAACCAAGACTAATCTATACATTTCTTCTTTTCTGTGTGATTGTAAATGATTTCGGTGGCATGCTTGCTGAGCCATAAGTACTAAGGAGAATGTAATTGGACAGGTTTCCTGAATTGCAGGGCACCTGGAGAGCCATCATGTACAAGGACAACGTGCAATTGGACTGAAACTCCCTGACTGAAGACACAGATTCTGTCAGTAAATGGGGGGGCCATACCATGTAATAGCAGTTCAATCTGGAAGCAACACACTGTAAATAGTTTTTCATTGTGTGAAGTAGTGTTCACATTAAAAAGATGTTTTATGATATTTCTCCAATAGCAGCATATGCTTTTAATGAAATTTTTAAAAAATTTCTAGCTCAAAATATTCCATGTACTCTTGTTGTTGTGAGGGACCATTTGGTTAATTCCAACTTATAGCAACCCCTTGTGACAGTGTTATTGTTGTGTGCCATCAAGCCAGTTCCCACTCATAGCGACTCCTACAGAGCTACAGGTAGATTTGAACTGCTTACCTTGAGGTGAGCAGCTCAGTGTGTAATCCACTACCTCAGCACTCCACTGTGGCAGAGTAGAAATGCCCTATGGGATTTTCTAACAGTCTTTTAAGAGAGCATGTTACCAGATCTTTTCCCCACAGAACTGCTTGGTAGGTTCCTGTGACAGGCCATCAAATAGATTCCAGCTTATAGCAACCCCATGTGACAGAGTGGAACTGCCCTATAGTGTTTTCTAGGCTGTAATCTTTATGACAGCACATAGCCAGATCTTTCCCTCACAGAACCACGGGGCGGGTTATAACTGTCAACCTTCCTCTTAGCAAATGAATGCTTAACCATTGTGTCAGCAGTAGCAAATTATTTGTTGAACAGCTTTGTCAAAACTAAGGTGCTTCTCTGGCTTGAATTTATTTTTCTTTTAATACATTTTTGACAGGTTTGGTCATTATAACTGTCGGCTGTAAAATGAACCAAGACACCCACATCTGCCCTCTTGATGCTTCTGCGGTAGTGCCCTACTGAAGTGGGCCAGGAACAGCAACGACAGTAGAAAGTCGAAGGCAGTTAGTGGGGCTGAGCAGATGGAGCTTTCCAGCAGCTTGCTGAGCTTTTAATCCTAGCTTCTTTTTCAAGTCAGTGAAACTCTGTGCTGTTTCTGAAGGGATGCTGGATACTGCAATCCAATTCCCACTTCTCCCAAACCAAAGTAGTTTTCAAACTTCAGAAGATTAAAAGCTCCCTAAATCTTTAATAAACCCTTTTCTATTTGTTCGTTTTCTTTTCAGTGGTTCAAGTAAGTGAACCAGAGAAGTATGTGCAATCTTCAACTTGATAACTTATTAGTTATTTCCTTGCTTAGGGAGAGGCTCAGGTAGATGAATTCAATTTATTTTTGCCTATAGCTCCTAAATAGCCTTTTGAAAAATAATCTCTTTGCTCTGTTCTTGTCATTTGCATTCTGATAGTGTGCTTATTCTAAGGCACCATCTCCACTGGTCCTTCTCACAGATGTAATTCCAGTTAGAAAATTAAACCCGTTCCATGAATAATAGTACAGTTCTGTGCACACACCAGCTAACTGCCAGCCAATAGCTTAGACTCTTAGCTTTGAAATAAACTCTTCCAGGGGGAAGAAAAAAGGCGGTGGAGAGAGGGGATGAGATAGGCAGTCAAATATAGCAAAGAATTAGAAGTAGATTTATAGAATGAGAAAGTAATATGTAATTTAGATTACTGTTAGCAATCCTTGAACATAGATGGTAAGAAAATAGAAATATTCACTTAAGGTAAAACTCTAGAAATGATAGAAAATTACTTTTAAAGTACAATGAAAAAAAATGGGCAGAGTTATGGTAATGATGTTGTTGTTGTTATGTGCTGTGGAGTCGGTTCCGACTCATAGCGACCCTGTACAGGGTTTCTGAGGCTGTAAATCTTTCCGGGAGCAGAAAGCCTCATCTTTCTCCCGCAGAACAGCTGGTAGTTTCGAACTGCTGACCTTGCAGTTCACAGTCTGATTCGTAACCACAACACTACCAGAGCTCCTTATGGTAATGACAGGCATCCTATAAATGCTGACTCTGTCATGTAACTTGAATGACTAGTAACTGGCACTTGTAACTTGTAGTAGTTTCTGTGACATAAGCCGTGGGTTCAAGGGTAACAACTGGAGGATAGGGTGGGTTTTGTTCTGTTGTGCATAGGGTTGCTATGAGTCAGAACTGACTCGACAACACTTAACAACAACATTCTAGGCTAAGAATCCACAAATTTTAGAACTGAAGGAATCTGTGAGAGCACTCAGTTTAACATGTTCTTTTCCACATAGAGAGGTTGTAGACAAAAGAGATGCATTGCCCAATGTCAGGAAGTCAGGTTGGGACTGGACCCAGCCCAGGGTTTGCTCTGCTATATCCCTGCTACAAAGCCAACTTTTTATTTTTTTTTACATACCTCTTTCAAGAACTAAGCCAAGTGACGGGGAAAAAAACCGACACACTGGATTGGGGGTTGTTCCCAAAGCTTCAGGACTTCTATGCTTGCTCATGTCCTGTACCAATGGTTGTTCCATATTTCATCTAAGATGATAAGTACATCAGCAGGGCATGCATTCATCTCTTTTTCCAATTCTAGTAGAAACAGAAAACATCTATCAGACTGGCTGGGAACAAGATAAGCAGTTTTACCTTGTATACAACCAACTGGCCTCTTCCAGGATTGAGCTTGTGAAGTTCTTATTATGTGGTTGTGAAGTGCTGTTGAATTGGTTAAGACTCACAGCAACACTATATACAGTCTCTGAGGAGTGGCTAGTGAGTTTAAAGTGCCAACCTTGTAGTTCACAGTCCAGTGCTGACCCTACAACGCAACACCAGGAAGGCCTCATCATAAGCCCCACTAATTAAATGAAGGATTCCTGGTGTGGCACTGTAGGATCAGAAGTGGACTGTGAATCACAAGGTCAGCACTTCAAACCCACCAACTTCTCCTTGGAAACGCTAAACAGGGGCACTCTGAGTTGGAACGGACTCGACGGCACTCAACAACAATTAAATGAAAATGAAAACCTGCACCTGGGTCTCATAAGTTGTGACAGCTGGGATTGCATGGTTTCCTTTTGCCACCTGCACTTTTGACCTGAGGAGCATCCATTTAAGGTGCCTCTTACAAGTACAAGTACAAGTGGCTTGGAGTTGGTTCTGAGTCATAACGACCCTGTACAGGGTTTCTGAGGCTGTATATCTTTACGGGAGCAGAAATCTCATAATTTTTCCACGGAACAGCTGGTAGATTCAAACTGCTGGCTTTGAGGTTAGCAGCCCGTCTCGTAACCACCACACTATCAAGCTTCTTGGTGAGTACAAATCATGTTCTATTAAATTGGCAGGTGTGTACCTTCTGCACATCATGATAACTAGGAGGAAAGTGACCAGAAATAACATGAAAACAACAGGTAAGTTCTGCTGAAGACACAGGAACAGGAAGAGTTGGACAAAGACCCATAGAGACTGTAGCAAACACCTAGTCTGGTCAAAAAAGCCAGACTGGCAACCTGTAAGTTTGAGCCGGGGCTCAGATTTCCTGAATTGTGTTTATGTTACGTCCACAGAGTAAGTCCTGAGATATCTGTAAACACACTAAGTACATCCTGCCTCTTCGTTGCATGTTCTTGTTTAATCCATCTCTGTACTTACGCCAGAGTCCTGCTGAATGCTGTCAGCTGGACTGCAAATTGCAAGGTCAGCGGTTCAAACCCACCAGCTGCTACTTAGAAACTTTGTACAGGGTTGCCATGAATCAGAGCCAATTCCACGGCACTTAACAACAACAACCGCCAAAAGCTTACTTCTTCCATCTCAGGGTAGGTGTGCTGCAGAGGCCAAGGTATGGGAAGAGCTCTATTCCCACAGGTTGGGTGTTACTTCAGTCTACAGAAGGTTGTTCCTCTTCACTGGCATGGAGTTGACACACATGCGCTGAGTGGGGGAAGGCATCCAATTTGCAACTCTTTCCGTATAAAATCTTAGTTCTGTAGCCTCATTGTCTATGTTAAGGTGCTTTGAATTTGTTAGCTCTTTAATCAAGTGTTTAAAACACTACATTAAAACCCACTGACATCAAGTCCATACCAACTGATAGCAACCCTGTAGGACAGAGTAGAACTTCCACGTAGGGTTTCCAGACAGTAGATCTTTGTGGATGCAGACAGTCTCATACTTCTGTTATGGAGCAGCTGGGGAATTTGAACTACTGACCTTGTGGTTAGTAACCCAATGCTTAACCCCTTACACCATGAGGCCTCCTTTAAACAATATAAAATTTAGGGCAACCATGGCACAGCTCTGCTGTCTCCATCCAGTGAGTGAGGATGTCCAAACTGGATCCATTTATCTGGCATTTTCAGGGGTTGCTCATGTCTTAGCCTAATATTTAATATGAGTGGACCTAACATTTTTCTTTATTGTTATTAGATGCAGTTGAATCGATTTCTGCTTCATGACAACCCCATGTGACAGAGTAGAACTGATCCAGTTCTTGTCTGTAAACTTTTCAGATGCAGACTGCCGGGTCTTAATTCTGTGAGGCTGCTGGATGGATTTGAAACACCAAACTTGGTAGCAGCCTAGCACTTAACCATTGTATCACCAGGGTTTTCCATTACCTGGAAAAATGCTCTATGATGTTTTACATTGGACCTCTTTGTGGGTGTTGCATGCAAAGGATTGTACTTATGTCACTATGTAGCCTTTCATCCTTTCAACAACCTGCAAGGCATCTTTCTGATAGTTAGAGATGAAGAAACGATGGCTGTAGACAGGTTGGTTAGCTTATTCAAGGCCTCAGATGTTCATGTTAATATCTAAACCCAGATCTGTCGACTTCAAAGTTTATACTTCAAGCACTATACTGTACCCTCCTGAGTCCCAAATGCGTATTCACTTCTAAACTACAAGATGGGTGTTATCTCATAAAGAATAATGAATCCATTAGCATTTTATCTCTTTCATGCTAAACACCAGCTCCCTAGAAGCCAATAAGGTTTATTCCTATCTTACTGAACACATTTTAGACATATGGGATTCACCATGAGCAAAATTAGGCATGTTCCCCAGTTTCCTGGGAGCTCACAGTTTAATTGAGTAGAAAGACATTTGATCAAACAATTACAAAGATACAGGTTCAGTTAAAAACCATGAAGTAAGCAGTACCAAGAGGCTACCTGGATTCACATCCTAGCTGAATACTGAGGGGAAGTGTCCTTAACCTACTTTTCCTCTGTTAACTTAAGAAGGATTAAGCATGCCTTTCACTCACAGGGTTTTTGTTTGGATTTAGACTAAAGCTTGACTCACAGCAGACCTGCTGTATCATTGTCATTAGTTATGGAAGCATGGCGCTGTGAGAGTGCTTAGCAGGGCCTTCACTTTAAACAATATAAAATTAACAATATAAACAATATCCTGGGAAGGATCCACAGCTGGGGATCCACGGCTCTGAAATAAAACACCCCGAGTTTAGTGGCTTAGGACAATAATTTATTGTTCTATCTCATGGCTCTCTGGGTTGACTGGGATCTTCTAGACAATTCTTGCTTGGGGTATATACTATGTGATTGTAGTCACATGTCAACTGGGGCTATAGTCATGTGATTGGATTGGGCATCCAAGATGGCTCCTTTGAATGGCTGTTGGCAGGTGGCTCAGCTTAGGATGTTGACCAGAGCGCTTGCACATGCCCTCGCCATATGGTTTGTGCTTAAGGGTAGAGCACGATGTTCCAAGAAGGATCATTCCAAAAGTGAGTGCTCCAAGAGGCCCAGATGGAAGCTGCAAGTCTTCTTGAGACCTCTGTGAGAGTCCTAGGATATCACTTCTGCGGCATCTTAATCTTCAAGGCACAAAGACTTGGAATAATATACACCCACTCCTTACTTATCAACTATCCACTATCCAATACTTTATATTTACAGCAATAGTAAAAAGAAATCTACAATCTGACTATTTTACACACTAATGAGATATTCGGGCAGAAATAAACACCGAGATGTGAGGTGAGAGTAACTGGCTATCATGTTTAGGCTAACTGTCTACTTGGCTGAGCCAGGACCCAATGGTTTGGCAGTCATGTATTGATGTGACTTGACAGTTATCTAATGATGTAGTCATCCTCTATTTTGTGAGCTGATGTCATCCTCCATTTCACATAATGCTGAATTTCCTATAATGACCTGGTTATTGGAACCCAACCTTGTCAATAAGTGAGAAGTTGGTGTATTTGAAACTGCTTCTTGTTACATCAATTTTTTACTATCACATTTTGGTCTGCCACATGCTAGATCAGAAAATACTTGTTTTCTAGCATCCTTCTTCACAGCTTATAGCTCAGAAGTACGTAACTGCCAACCACCACACTATACTTGTATATGGGCAAGGTATCTGGATAGCATCAATATTCTGTAACTTCTGGAGTCTTGGAGGAACACTGTAGGATAAGCATTGAACTACTAACTGCAAGGTCAGTGGTTCAAACCCACCAGCTACTCCTTGGAAACTCTATAAAGGATCACTGTGAATCAGAACCAACTTGAGAGCACTTCACAACAGCAGTCACACAAATCTTCTATGCTTTGTCTAAGGTGTCTCTAAAAATAACAGGTAATAGTCAGCCTTTTTAATATTGTTGTTAGGGGCCATCAAGTCAGTACCGACTCATAGCGACCTTATGCACAGCAGAACGAAAACACTGCCCGATCCTGGGCCAACCTCACTATTGTTGCCATGCTTGAGTCCATCAGTCCTGCTACTTGGCCGATCCATCTCGTTTTTAATATTAAAGTTTTATTAAAAGGAGTTTGTTATTTAGACAGTGTGTTCAAACCTGTATAGAAGGCGACATCTGCAATCCTGTGCCACCAAACGTGTGTCATTCAAAGGCATATACACTCAACATTCATACCTGGCCAAGATACAGTAACATGTAGCATAAAACATATTGTCGGGAGGGGCCAGTCACTGGAGAAGGATACTATGTTTGACAAAATGAAAGCTCAGAGTTAAAGAGGAAGACACCCCCCCCCAATGGGCTCAAATGTAGCAATGATTGTGCAGTTGGCCCAGGATCAAGCAGTGTTTCCTTGTGTTGTGTATAGAGTTGCTAAGAGTCAGTACTGACTCGATGGCATGTAACAACAAGCATAAAACAACAAAAACCAGACAGTGATTCTCAGGACTCTAGACATTAGGTATGGAAAACAGTGACCCTTTAGAAAAGGGAGCTAGTTGACCTCTGATAACCCAGTTATTGGCTTGAGAGAGTTTCCAGATCATGATGCAAGGACATTAACCCAAAACAGCCTATCAAACTCCCTGCAACCTGGGAGGCCAAGGTTGCTAGAGCTTGCAGGCCCAAAACCTAAAACCAAACACAGCCAATTCCATGTGATAGTGCCTGAGATAGTTAAATAATAGACAGTTAAAGTTGTGTGTCAGCTTGGTTGGGGAAGGATTCTCTGAAGTTTGGCAGTTACTATGTAGTCATCTCTCATGATGAGATCTAAATGTAATCATCTCCATGTAAGATGGGCTACGAGCAGCCAGTCAATTAAAAAGAATAGTCCTCATGGATGTGACCTGCTTCCAGTACGTGTGGACGTGATGAAAAAGCTTGCTTGCTGTTTTCTGAGTCTGGATCCTACATCTGACTTGTCATCTGGTTCTTTGGAGTTGAGCAGTGGCCTGCCCTATCAGCTGCTGATACTGGGAGCAGTCAACAGCCTGCCATCTTACCTCTGACCTTGGAGATTCACTGGCCTCTGCAGCCAGAAGTCTGCTCTGCAACAAACATAGTTTACTCTATAAAAACTCACTAAAGAACACATGCTACATGATCCTATTTATATAAAGTCCTAGAACAAGAAAAACTAAGAAACCATAATAGAAATCCTATTAAAAGTGGGGTATGGCAGGGGTGAGAGTGGGCTTCAAAGGAAACGTTTTAGTCATTACACATGCTCTCTATATCTTGATGGGCCTTGATATTTGCCAAATTTCATTGAATTGTATGCTTGAAATCTTCATTATTGCATGTTAATGATACCTCAATGAAGTTGATTTTATGTTTTATGAAAAGGGGTATAGAGCTTAAGCATTTGGAGAAAGACGGTTCATAAGAGGAGTGGGAAGGAAGGAACATATCATATCGCTATTGCTATTCATATTTCATACATTTTTCTTAGTATAATGTTTCCAGTTTCTCAATCATATAATTTGTTGTAGATTGTTTTCTTTTGAAGAATTGTATTTTCTCTGAGTTCTCTGATTTCCTGTTTGAATTTGGGACTGATTACTTGCTAGGCCTGATGCACAGGTTTAATCCTGGAATTTATATTTTTATTATATTGCAGATTTAGTTTGACTGTTTTTAAAAAAATCTTCATTTTGGTCTCATATTTGATAGTTTTGGCTGGGTGTTAAATTTTAAGCCATTTCCTCTCAGAACGTTGAAGTATCACTACATTGTTTTCTACAGTGCATCAGTGTTGCTGATGAGAAGCTTGATGCTATACTGATTCTTACTTCTCTGTAGATACTTCTGTTTGATTCTCTTGGGAATTTTTTTGAATTATTCCTTATTTTTGGTATTCATAAGTGCTGTAATGCTGTATCTAACTTTATTCATTTATTCAACAAATAACATTATAGATCCCTACTACCAGCTGATCCTAAGAACACTAAACCCAAATCAATACAGTCAGTCTTACTCATAGAGACCCTGTAGAACAGAGCAGAACTGCTCCTTCAGGATTCTGAAACTGCAAAACATTTTATTTAACTTTTTACTGTGAATTGAGTGAAAGTTCACAGACAAGATCATCAGTTTCACAATCCCCTCCATGCAACAACAGTTATCCCTCTTCCTCCCTCTAGTTCCTGTTTCCATTCCACCCACTTTAGCCATTCTCAACTTTTTCCTTAGGTAAATGCTGCCCTTTTAACTTTAAATGATTGACTGTTCCGTCATTCATTGGGAGCATACCTTACTAGCGTTGTTGTCTCCCCTATGTATATATCTACTGCTTAGCAAAAGTTGGGCCACGAGGGTGAGTTTCTTTTTAACCCTGAAGAGTGGCGGAGAGCCATAGTCTCAAGTTCCTCAAGTTTCTTTCTGCTTAATAAGCCCAGTCTTTTAAAAATTAGTAATAATTAATCTATTTATTTTATATTCTGCTGCTATAATATTAATTATATTCTAATATATTCACATATATTAAATATATTCACATATATTCTAATGTGAGCACTTTCAGAGCAGTTGGTAGTGGTAGCCAGGCACCATCTAGTTCTTCTGGTCTCGGAGTCGTGGAGACTGATGTTCACATGTTCCATTAGTCTATTCAACTAATTGATTCCAAGCCTCTTCAATTCTCATCACTCCTGTTTCTTCTACACATGGAGAAACTAATAGCGGAACCTCAGACAGCTGCTCATGAGTTTCTAAGATCCCAGACGTTACTCACCAAGTAGGATATAGAACAGTGTCTTTGTGGACTTTGTTATACCAATTGACCATGATGTCCCCTGAGACTATGGTCTTGAACCCTAGGCCCAGCAGCTCATTGCCCTAAGAGGTTTGACAATATCTAAGAAGTTTTCATTCTTTTTCCTACTGTATGCTCCACCATATTAATAGTTGTGTTATAGGAGAAGTAAATACCCATGTGCCAATATCCCCTTTCAAACTCCTATATTTGTGGGATATGTGAAAACGTAATATGTATACATCCCACTCACCATCTGATACCAATCAGCCTGTGCCTATGTTCATGTATCTACCTGCAGAACACTGTGTTTCAAGGTCGTGTATATGTGACTATTTACCTCTATTTCCTTTAGCCCTTACATACCTCCTTATGTCTTTGGTATTCTTCTGCCAACCTCCCTTTCCTTGTATATTGCCCTCCCCATCACCCAACTTACCATGTGTCTACCTCTAGCCAGGTAATTACTCTTCCTTCCCTCCCACCCCTGATAACCATCAAAGAATGAGTCTTTTAGTATGAAAACCTTTTCTTGGTCTCATGTGCAAGATTTGTCTTTTTGTGATTTATTTCACTCAGAATAATGTCCTCCAGGTTTACCCATGTTATGAGATTTTATACAGATTCATCATTATTCTTCAGCAGTGAATATTATTCAATTATGTGTGTGTACCAAAGTTTGTGTATGTATTCCTCCATCGATCGGCATTTAAGCTATCTCCATCTTTTTACTATTGTGAATAGTGCTGCGATGAACATCATTGTGTGCATATCTACTCATATCCTGGCTCTTATTGCTTCTGTATTTACGTATATATCAAGTAGCAGGATTGCTGGGACATAGGTATTTCTATTTACAGCTTTTTGAGGAAGAGCCATACTATTTTCCACAGTGAGTGAACCATCTTACAGTCTCACCAGAAATACAGGAAAGTACCAATCTCTCTACATCCTCACCAGCATTTTTTGTTTTCTGTTTTTGTTTATATTTTTAACTTTACTGTTAATGCTGGTGTGAAAACAGTATCTCATTGTTTTGATTTGCATCTCTAAAGATCATGAACATTTCTTCATATGTTTATTTGCTGCCTGAATGTCTTCCTTGGTGAAGTGTCTGTTCATGTCCTGTGCCCATTTTTTAATTGGATTGGTTGTTTGTCTTTTCTTGTAGATGTGTAGTTTTCTATAAATTAAGGAGATTGGTCCCTTATCTTATATGCTGTTGCATGAAATCTTCCCCCAGTCTATGGACTTCTTTTTTACTTTTTTGGCAAAATCTTTTGATGCACATTGTTGTTGTTAAGTGCCATTGAGTCTGGTCTGACTCATAGCAACCCTGTATATGGTTTCCAATAAACAGCTGATAGATTTGAAATGCAGACCTTATGGTTAGCAGTCCAGTGTTGATCCTACAGTGCCACACCGAAATTTAAATGCCTGATTTTTAGGAGGTCCCAGTCATTTATTTTGT
>NW_006408546.1:120707-124618 GCF_000296735.1 Chrysochloris asiatica | reverse complement strand
TCCTTTAACCATTCAAACCATGCCTCAATCCCTGTATCCCAGAGCCCTGTTGTTCCTAGATTGAGCATACATCATTATTTACCTCTGTCCCACTTAACCCAAGCAAACCTGCCTAAATGTTCTCCCATTCACCTTGTTCTTCCATTCCCCTCCCCTTTCTTGCATATTGCCCCCCTGCCCTCAGCACCCAAACTATTGTGTGTGTATTCCCTACTTTGTGCTCCACCTTCCCCTACCTCACCTCACCCTATCCTACATACCCCAGTAAGCAGCATAGAATTTTTTCTCCCTTTTAGTTTGAGTACTTTTTCTCAAGCTTTTACAATAATAGTTCTGTGCAGTATTTCTCCTTTTGTAACTGACTAATTCACAAGAACAACAATTTCACTTAGCATAATGTCCTCAAGATTCATCCATGTTATGTGGTGGCTTGCAGCTTCCTTGTTATTCTTCAAGATAGCATAATATTCCATTGTGTGTATGTACCAAAGTTTGTTTATCCAGTCTGAGCTTATTTTGTTTGTACATTGTCTTGTCAAAATTCTTCACTGCTGTTGCTCTAATATTTATAAAATGTTCATGGTTTTGCCTTTTCTTGATTTGATGTGAAGGTGTATTCATTTCCTTTGAGATTACCCTATAATTTACTACTTTCTTCTCCAATTTAAAACTATGTTTTATCTTGAAATCTATGTTATTTCCTCAACATTTGGAATTCTGTAACTATACTGTCCCCTTTTTGCTTTGTAGTTGTATTGATTATAAACTGTTATCTTGATTCCCTCTTTTCAGTCTTTTCGGGTTTTTGTTTGTTTGTTTGTTTTACTTTGGATACATCTATATCTGTATTAAATTCTGAGTGGTGTTGCTGTGTATATCAATCTCCAGTTGTTGTCTGCTGTTGTTGGTTCTCAGTCCAAAGGACTAACTTGTGTTATTTTTGTAAAGTTGGTCTGGTGTTTGCAAATTCCTTTAATATCTGCTTATCTGGAAATGCTCTAATTATGCCACCATATTTGAGAGACAGTTTTGTTGGATATATGATTCTTTTTCTTTCAGAGTTTTGTATATGTTTCCACTTGGCCTTCTTGTTTGCATGGTTTCTACTGTGAAATAAGAGCTTAATGTTATCGTTTCTACCTTGTAGGTAACTTTTCATTTTTCCCAAGCTGCTTTCAGGATTCTTTCCTTGTCTTGAATATTGGAGAGTTAGATTATGTGATATGTCTTGAAGATTTTCTTTTGGGGTCTATCCCACTTGGAGTTCATCCAGCTTCTTGAATGTTTATCTTCTGGTCTTTCATGATGTTAGGGAAATTTTCTTCCAGCAGCTCTTTAACTATCTTTTCTTTGTTTTTTCCTGTTGTGGAATTCCAATTACCCATAAGTTACTCTCTTCATGTTGCCCCATATGAATCTTAGGCTTCTTTTCATTCTTTTTTTTCTGATTGTTCCTCTAGTTTACTAGTGTTAAAAGGTTTATCTTCAAACTCACTAAATTTGGGCCTCCATTGAATTAAATCTAACTCCTTTGTCTTTTCAATGTATTGCTCATTTCTGAAATCTTAGTATTAATTTTCTGGATTTCTGTTTGCATATTTTGTAAAGCCTCAAGTGCTTTCCTGAATTCTTCCTTGTTTCCTCAACCTTTCTGTTCAAGCTGCTGGTGAGCTTGAACCACTGACCTTGCAGTTCAAACAGATTTGCAGTCTGACGCATTAACCAACAGTGCCATACCAGGAGTCCATCAATCATTTAGAAATACCCAAATATCATTCTCTTGATTTTTTTTTTTTTTTCAGGTAATTCCAGTGCCATTTTTCCCCTCAAAAAAATGTATTTTAGGTCTGCCTCTTGGTTACTTAGTTTAGCCACTTTAAACTGCAAAACTTTACATGAGTAGACAACTTTCTCTTTCTCCTGCAGAATGGCTGGCTGGTTTGAACCAAAACCTTGCAATTACCAGACCACTCAAAGTGACTCTGTATAGGGTTTCTGAAGCTGCAAATATTTACAGCAGCAAAAAGCCTCATCTTTTTCCCATGGAGCAGCTGGAAGAATTGAGCTGCTGACCTTGTGGTTAGCAATCTATAACATAACCCACAATGTAACCAGGGGTCCTTGTAAATATTGATTTGTTGTTGTTGTTAAGTGCTGTTGAGTCCGTTCCAACTCACAGGAACTCTGTGTAGGGTTTCTAAGGAAGAGCTGGTAGGTTTGAGGCATCAACCTTGTGATTAGCCATCCTACAGCACCATACCAGGACCTCTTGTAAAGGCTGATGCTGGCATTATTGAGTGCTGGTGAGTTGGTTCTGACTCATAGTGACCCTGTATAAAGTTTCTGAGGAGCAGCTGGTGGGTTTGAACCACTAATTTTGTGGTTGGCAGTCCATTTCTTACCCTATAGTGTCATACCAGGACCCCATAAAGGCTGATAGGGCAGACAGATATTTGTTAGTCCCACAAAAGAAACCAAACTGAATGTTGTCATTAGCAGCTTAGAAAGAGATACGAATTTTTAAAGGGAACTTTAATAAAAGGGAACATTTATCAAAAGATTTTTAATCTGCAAAGATAAATTTAGAGTAATGAATATAGGGAGAACACAGAGTTCAAATGCAAGATGGGCCTGATTCATCCAAATTTAGCAGGGTGCCTACTCAGAAAAACTATAATGGGTCACAAACTCGGCCACAAGGTTGGTGGTTCAAACCCACCAGCTGATCCTCAGAAACCCTATACAGGGTCACTATGAATCAGAACTGACTGTGTGGTACTTAATATCAACACCAACAATAGGGTTTCTGAGGCTATAAATCTTTACAAAAGCAGACTGCCTCATCTTTCTCCCATAGAGCAGCTAGTGGGTTAGAACCATTGACCTTGTGGTTAACAGCCCAATGCTGAACCTTCTAAACATCCAGGGTTCCTTAAACTGTGTTCAGAAAGGCTATGGATTGTTAATAGATAAAAACTGTCCAAAGTCTGATGTAAGACTAGACCCTGCAACTTCCCGATTCCAATTTCACTTCTCTTTCAACTCTGTTCTTATTTCTGTAATTTCTGAGAGGATGCCCAGTAGCAATTGTGTGAATCCTATAGAAATGACTCTGAGTATTAGTAGGTTACCAATTAGAAATGTATTGATCCATGTGCTGTCACGTGTCAGATATGCATTTAGATATTCTTCATTCTGGTTACTCCAAAGCCAGCAACAAAGCTGCAGAGGTAGAAATGACAGATTGTGTGCAAATGTCAATTCCTTAACAGTCCTGGTATAGCGCTGTGGGATAAAGAACTGGATTACAAGGTCAGAGGTTCCTATTTACCAATCCCTCCTTGGAAACCCTACACAGGCTCGCTATGAGTCAGAACCGACTCAATAGCACTTACCAATAACAGCAACAACAGATTTTAAATATATATATGTTTTGTATACATCTTCAGCTAGGAATTTTAATAGCATCTTCTTTGTTATGAGCAAACCAGAAGACTATAATTGCTGAAAAATGAAATCATTGGAGCAAATAAATCAAGTTATGTGTTGTATCACTGAAACCAGAAGTAGAGATTTTGCCTTAAAAGATAAAAACCTCCATGTTTTTATTGGCTGAGCTTTGAAAAGTAGATCACCAGATCTTTCTTAGGACGTGCCTCTGTGTAAACTTGTACCACCAACCTTTCTATTAGCAGTTGAATGATGAGTCATTTTCATCACTCAGGGAATACAGTAAGAACTCTAAAACATAGGAACTTTTATCTTATACATAAAAAAGTTAACTCTAGTTTCTAACTATAGTGGGGGAACGGCTGCTGACAGGTAAAAAATGTTGACAGAACACTAAACGCTCATTAAAAATTTCCTTAATAAAGAAATCCTATGTTGTTGTTGTTAAGTGCCTTTGAGTC
>NW_006408546.1:96981-120162 GCF_000296735.1 Chrysochloris asiatica | reverse complement strand
ATATTACTAGGAGGGACCAGTCCCTAGAGAAGGGCATCATGCTTGGTAAAGTGGAAGGTCAGCAAAAAAGAGGAAGACCCCCCAATGAGATGGATTGGCACGGTGGCAGCAGCAATGTACTCAAGCGTAACAAAGGTGAGGCTGGAGCAGGACCAGGCAGTGTTTAGTCCTGTTGTACATAGGGTCGCTATGAGTCAGAACTGACTTGATGGCACCTAACAACAAAAATGTACCGACTCATCACAAATTATGGCTATATACTATACACACTCAGTATAATTTGATAAATAATTAGTAAACGTTCAATTGCATTCTGAATTTTTCCTGATCGGAAAATCTTGGTAGTGTCTCGGTATGAACAATAGCAGACCCTTTTAGTTGTCTCCATGCTGCAGCCAAACTTAGTCTCTCATACTTCGGGCATACTGTCAGGAGGGACCAGTTGCTGGAGAAGGATATCATGTTTGGTAAGGTGGAGGGTCAGAGAAAAAGAGGAAGACTCCCAGTGAGATGCATTGGCCGAGTGGCAGCATCAATGGGCTCAAGCGTGGCAACAATTGTGAGGTTGGCCCAGGACCGAGCAGTGTTTTGTTCTATTGTGCATAAGGTCGCTATGAGTCAGTACCGACTCAATGGCACCTAACATCAACAACAACAACAACAACAACAACAATGCTGCATCCAGAGAGGAGTGTACAAGGATCCCTTAGACAGACCACACTGATCACACAGAATTGTTGGATGGAGTCGCCAACGTCAGGAGCCCTTTAGTACCACCAAAGTGAGTCAGGGGCTAACGTGGGAGGTAGAGAGCGTACAGCTGCAAGATCCCACCCCTATATCACTATATAATGTGCCTTCCATACTGGAGTTCTTCTAAGGAAAGTTTGCATTCCTCAAACTAGAAACAACCCAAAAGTCTATCAGTGGGTGAAAGAATACACAAAACTGTGATACATTTAAATGACTCAACAATGAAAAGGAGCTTTTGGTTTGTTTGGGGTTTTTTTCAACCTTTTAATGTGAATTAGGTGAAGGTTTCCAGAGAAGATCAGTTTTCCATTTAACAAATCACACACATTTTATTTCAAGCCATTGATTGTAGTCCCCACATTGTAACATCACTTAGTCCATTTCCTCCCTGTGTTTTTTGTTTCCATTCATCTTACTTTTCCTAATCCTTCTGAACTTTGTACTTACTTAGGTAAGTGCTACCCTTTTGATCTCATTATTCTAAGTTGTGTGTACCTCACTAGTGCTATTGTTCCCCTTGATGTCTTATTGATTGTCTATTTTTGACTGAGTATTGAGCCATAAGAGTGAGTTCATTTCCAGATGGGAAGGGTGACTAAGGGCCTTAGCTCTGGGGGGTCCCACCAGTCTCTATCAGATCAGTACTCTGGGGGGTCCCACCAGTCTCTATCAGATCAGTACTCTGGGGGGTCCCACCAGTCTCTATCAGATCAGTAAGCCTGGTCTTTTATATGATTCTGAAAAAAGGAACAAACAGACAATAATAGGACAGATCTTCCGGAACAAATGTTGAGTAAAAGAAACTAGACAAACAACAAAAAAGTTTGTTGTGTGACTGAACAGAACTGTTGCTAAGTGAGAACTGACTGAATGGGGGCCTGAGGGAACTTTCTGGGATCATGTAAATGTGCCTTTTGACTAGCGTGGTAGATAAACATATCCCAAGCCTCACTGAAATGTATACTTAAGTTATACCTCTATTTTTTAATTGAAAAAAATGTAAGTATTTTTGAAAGGAAATTTGAACCTAGAGAAGCAAAGTGACTTCACCAGAAATAGGTGGGAATGTATCCCCATTTCTGCCAACACTTCCCTCAACCCTGCTCTCAGCACCACATTCCCTAATCCCTCATTTCTTCTTTGCCATCATTGTCATTTTTGTTTTGAAAAACAGATACTGTTCCAGACACAAGACTAGAGTTTTGGGTTGAAACTTATTTCTCTTTGGGGTTGAACCTTTTCCCCACTGTTGGGTTGGGAGCCAAAAAACAATGGATTTTGTATCCTAGAAGCAAGACTGGGTGCATGGTTACCCAGTTTCGGCTAGAAGAGGTTCTTTTCCACCACAGGTGTTAGGTGATTTCAGCAAGCTGAATGATGTAATGGAGCAGGGGTGAGCTGAGCACTGCAATCTCACTTCAGACCTTTATAGAACCGGGTTAATCCAGCCTAACAAAGTTGCCACACAGCTGCTTCCCACCTGGGTCTCTGACAAGAGTTTTTTGTTGTCTTCATCTGAGCATTTTGTGGAGCACCTCTTTCTTCTTAATATTTCTTTGAGTTAAATGTAGCACATCTTGAGGAAGAACTGTGCCAGCAAGAAAAGTTCTGTGGACAAATTGTGCCTCATAAATGTATGTTTCATTGTTATTCTAATCAGTCCATAAGTACAGGAATTATACAGTTTGCATTCCTTTTACACTGACTTCTCATTGTTGTCGTTAAGTGCTATTGAGTCAGTTCTTATTTATAGTGGCCCTGTATATGGTTTCCAAGGACTGGTTGGTGGGTTTGAACTGCCAACCTTGAGGTTAGCGATTCAATGTTTATCCTACAGTAGTACGGCGGGGCTCCTTAGTGAGCACCTAGATGCCCCAGTAAGGGGCCCTGATGGCACTGGGGGTTAGGTATTGAATCACTAACTGAAAGGCTGACTGTTTACTCTCCAGGAGAAAGATGATGTTGTCTGCTCCTGTAAAGACGTCAGTCTCTAAAACCCTAGATAGAGTCACTATCAATCTGACACACTGCAGCGGCTTGCATATTTCTGTGATGCTGGAAGCTATGCCATTGGTGTTTTGAATGCCGATAAAGTCACCCATAGTGCACAGGTTTCAGCTGAGCTTCCAGATTAAGCCAGACTCAGAAGAAAGAGAGACAGATTACTTCAGAATGTTTAGCCACTGAAAATCTTATGAATACCAGTGAAAAACTGTCAGATTAGGCCAGAAAACTGAATAGTGAAACATGATGAGTGGTGCCAGAATACTGTTATAGTGTGGGGAAGATAAGCCCCTTACCTTGGAAGGCACTTAAAATACAACCGGGGAAGAGACGCCTCCGCAAAGTAGAGTTGACCATGATGCAATGTACAAAGTATGAATCTAGGAAAATTGGAAGTTGTCAAAATTAAATGGAATGCATAAATGTCGATATCCTAGACATTAGTGAGCTGGAATGGACTAGTATTGGCCATTCTGAATCTAACAATCACATAATTTACTATGCCAGGAATGACAAATTGAAAAGGAATGGTGTGATATTCATCATCAAAAAGAACATTTCAAGATCTATCTTGAAGTACAATGCTGTCTGTGATAGTATAATATCCATACACCTACAAGGAAGACCAAGGAGCTCTGGTAGCGTAGTGGTTATGAATCGGGCTGTGAACTGCAAGGTCAGCAGTTGGAAACTACCAGCTGCTCCGCGGGAGAAAGATGAGCCTTTCTGCTCCCATAAAGATTTACAGCCTCGGAAACCCTGTTCAGGGTCGCTACGGGTTGGAACCGACTCGACGGCACATAACAACAACAGCACAAGGAAGACCAGCTAATACCACGAGTATTCAAATTTATGCACCAATCACTAAAGTCAGTGATGGTGAAATTAAAGAATTCTACCAACTTCTTCACTCTGAATCAAATATAATGCAAAGGTTGGAAGTGAAGAGGAAGGATTCGTAGTTGGAAAATAAACCCATGGTGATAGAAATGATGCTGGGGATCACATAATAGAATTTTACAAAATGACTTACTCTGTGGAAAGAGACAGCACAAGGCAAGGGGCAGACTGTGGAACAGACCATCAATTGCTCATATGCAAGTTCAGGCTGAAGCTGAAGAAAATTAAAACAAGTCTACAAGAGCCAAAATATGACCTTAAACATATCCCACCTAAATACAATTATCATCTCAAGAACAGATTTGATTCATTAGACACTAATGACAAAAAACCTGAAGGGAGGTGGAATGACATCAAGAATATCATACAGGAAAAAAGCAAAAGGTCATTAAGTCAAGGAAGAAAGGAAAGACCAACATGGATGTCAGAAGAAACTCTGAAACTTGCTCTCTGAAGCTTGCTTGCCAGTGTAGAGATGCTAAAGCAAATGGAAGAAATGAGGAGGTAAAAGAGTTGAAGAGAAAATTTCAAAGGGCAGTTTGAGAAGACAAAGTCTAATATTATAATGAAATGTGCAAAAATCTGTTATTAGAAAACCAAAAGGGAAGAACACACTCGACATTTCTCAAGCTGAAAGAACTGAAGAAAAATTTCAAGCCTCAACTTGCAATACTAAAGAATTCTTTGGGCAAAATATTGAATGATGTAGAAAGCATCAAAAATATGTGGAAGGAATACAGAGTCACTGTATCAAAAAGAAATGTTTGATGATTAAGAGTCAATGGTACTGAAGAAAGAAGTCCAAGGTTATTGATGGCATTGATAAAAATAAAAAAGGCTCTGGGATTGATGGAATGCACATTTAAAAATTTTAACATACTGATATAGTACTGAAGGTACTCAACTATGCCAAGAAATATGGAAGACAGCTAACAGACCAACTGATTGGAAGAAATCCATATTTGTGACAATTCGAAAAAGAGTTGACCCAGTGTAATGTGGAAATCATGGGACAATATCATTAATATCACATGCAAGTAAAATTTTGTAAAGATAATTCTAAAACGTGTGATGTAGTACATTGGCAGGGAGCTCCCAGAGGTACAAGCTGGATTCAGACAAGGAGATGGAACAAGGGATATCATTGCTGGTGTCAGATGGATGTTGGCTGGAAGCTGAGAATACCAGAAAGTTGTTTACCTCTGCTTTATTGATATACAAAGGCTTTTGACTGTGGGGATCATGACAAGCTATGGAGAAAATTGCTGAGAATGAGCATTCTGGAACACTTAAATTGTGCTCATGAGGAAGCTGTACATAACCAAGAGGCAGTTGTTTGAACAGAACAAGGGGGCACTGAATGGTTTAAAATCAGGAAAGGTGTGTGCCAGGGTTACATTCTTTTGCCATACTTATTCAACCTATATGCTGAACAAATAATCCGAGAAACTGGATTATATGAAGAAGAATGTGCCATCAGGATTGGAGGAAGACTGATTATCAGACATTGATATGCAGGTGACACAACCTTGCTTGCTGAAAGTGAAGAGGACTTAAAATACTTACTGATGAAGATCACAGACCACAGCCTGCAGTATGGGTTGCACCTTAATGTAAAGAAAACAAAAATCCTCACCACTGGAGTAATAAATAACATCATTATTAATGGAGAAAAGACTGAAATTGTCAAAGACTTCATTTTTCCTGGATCGACCATTAACACTCAGAGAAGCAGCAGTCCAGAAATCAAATGAGGTATTGCATTAGGCACATCTGCTGCATGGAACCTCCTTGAAGTATTCAAGAGCAAAGATGTCAGTTTGAGGAATAAGATGTGCCTGACCTAATCCATGGTATCTTCAATAGCTTCATATGCATGTGAATATTGGGCAGTGAATAAGGAAGACCATAGAAGAATTGATTTATTTGAGTTAAGGTGTTGGAGAAGAATACTAAAGGTACTATGGATTGCCAGAAGAGCAAACAAATATGTTGGAGGAAGTACAACCAGAATGCTCCTTAGAAGTCAAGATTGCCAGACTTTGATACCACCTGCCTGACATCACTTCCCTTTACACCCTTTCCTGTGAGATATTTCTTCATCTTCTCCTGGTTTGTCTCTCTCTGCCACCCACCACTCCTATCCCCTCAGGCCACCTTCCACCTGCTTGTAATTCTCCCCTCTGGCATCCCATCCTTGGGGAACATATGCTTCCCATTCCTTTTGCTCCATAAACCTTGACCCAGGGTTAGGGACATTCTCTTTTCCTCACTATGTCACCCTGGGTGCCCTACGCTAGACTGAATGATGTATTTGAGACCCCAAGCTGGGATTTTTATTCCTCTCAATTGTTCAATTTCCCCTTCCCACTTACTCCCACATCCCTCAACTTGTGAGCAGCTGGTGTGACCTGTGCCCATTGCCTGGATATATAGAGGGGTGGCTAAGGGTTGGCAGATGCCAAAATATCTTTGAAGGAAATAACACAAATGAGAATTTGAAGGGAGTGGGAGCCCCTGGGCTGAGAGAAGAGGAGATGACCTGAAGGGCTTTGGAAGTCCTCCCCATGAGTGTCCAAAGACCCCAAGCTTGCTGCTCCAAAATGAGCACATCCCCTTTCTGGATCCTGGGCTTTTACCATGAGCCCAGCTTGACTGCCTCTAGTATGAACTTCCTTGGGAAATATTCCAGTGATCTAATTGCTATATTAAGGAACCTGGGCAGTGCTGTGGATTAGGCTTTGGACTGTTAACCATAAAGTTGGCAGTTCAAACCCACCAGCTGCTCTGTGGGAGAAAGATGAGACTGCCTGCTCTGGTAAAGACTCACAGTCTCAGAAACCCTGTACAATCACAGCCGCCTCCATGGCAGTGAGTTCACTTTGGTTTGCTTTATAGCTTTGTAACCAACCTACAGAAAACGATGTGGGTTAAACATTTTATTCTGTTCTCCAATTCTGTGAGGCATGAAGTTGGAAAGGGCACAATTGGCTTTGTTCGTTCTCCAGTGATGACCTGAATGGCTGGGGACTCAAACGCCTGGAGCATCATACCTGGGACTGGAGGATTAAATTCTAGGGATGGTTTCTTCACACACACATATCTTGCTCCTGAGCTAGGGTAGAAGAAGTCTGGACTCAAGTAGGACTACTGACCGTCTGCAGACCACAAGGTTGGCAGTTCAAACTCACCAACTGCTCCTCAGAAAACCTGTAGAGGGTTGTTATGGGTTGAAATTGACTCGATGACACTTTCCAACACCAAGATAAGTAAAGCAAAGCACTTAGGCAAAAGTGTTTGATTCCACCCCTGCTCTCTTCCTCATGCATCAAGTTTTTGTTGCGCACAAATGGCAGGGAAAGAGATGCTCATGGACACACTGCATGTGTTTATTTCTCTTTTCTCCTAGATGTGGAAGGCAAACTGCCTATGTGTGAATCCTTCTCGGCCATTGCCTAGCTAAGTGACCCTTGGCAATCTAATTGACTGTGCTAGGTCTTAATTTTTTTATCTGTGAACTGGAAATCATTGCAGTGCCACCTCAGAGGGATGTTGTGGAAATTATTAACCTCACATGTATAAAATGCTTAGAACTGGGCTTGGAACATTGTGAGAGCTGAATAAATGTTTGCTACTATTATCTCCGCCGGAGAAAGATGAGGCTTTCTACTCCCGTAAAGATTTACACCCTCGGAAACCCTGTACAGGGTCGCTATGGGTCGGAACCGACTCGATGGCACTTAACAACAACAACAACAATTATTATCTTGAAGGAGTTCTGGTATCGTAGTGGCTACGAATCGGGCTGTGAACTGCAAGGTCAGCAGTTTGAAACTACCAGCTGCTCCGCAGGAGAACGATGAGACGTTCTGCTCCCATAAAGATTTACAGCCTTGGAAACCCTGTAGAGGGTTGCTATGAGTCGGAACCGACTCCACGGCACACAGCCACCACCACCACCACTGTTATCTTGAAGTTCTGGTGTGGCCCTGTGGGCTAATGCGTCAGACTGCAAAGTTGTTTGAACTACAAGGTCGGTGGTTCAAGCTCACCAGCTGCCCCTTGGAAGCCCTATCCAGGGTTGCTATGGGTCAGAATCGACTCTACGGCACTTAACAACAACAACAACTATTCTCTTAAGGCAGACAGTGGTTCAGAGGTAGAATTCTTACCTTGTATGCAGGAGATGGTGCTGTGGGTTAATGCACTAGACTGCAAAGTCATTGGAACCGCAATGTCAGTGGTTCAAGCTCACCAGCCACTCCTCAGAAATCCTATACAGGGTTACTATGGGTCGGAACCAACCTGATTTAGCAACAACAATTAACACTTAACAAGAACAACATGCAGGACATCTGGGTTCAATTCCCAACCATTGCATCTCATGAGCAGTTATCACCCATCTGGCAGGGGGGGCTTGTGTGTTGCTATGATGCTTAATAGGTTTTAGCAAAGCTTCCAGACTAAGGCAGATGAGGAAGAAAGGCCTGGAAATCTGCTTCTGGAAATCAGCCAATGAAAACCCTGTGGATCTGAATGGTCTAACACACACCCCATCATGGCAACGGTGCCAAAGTGGCCTGATGTACGTGTGGTCTCCAAGAGTTGGAGGCCAACTTAGTGGCAGTTAGACAGCTAACAACAATAATTACTACCTTCATTACAGTTAGTACTAATGACGACTCTTATTCACTATATTTTTCAATAAGGATCAAAGTTAGACATCAAGGAACACTCCTTCTAGCTCTAGGAGGCTGAAAACAGGTGCAGAGGAAGCAGATTCTGGATGCTTCAACTCTGGATGTAGCAGTCCCCACATGTGTTGTCATGAAGGCCAGTGGCATTCATGGGTTTGCCTCCCAGCATGTAAGTGCTCCTTCTAGAGGGCCAGAGACTGGCACATGCTGTGACTAGCTGGCAGGTGGTCTGAGGTAGCCTCAGGTTACTCCTCATCATCGTTTCCTTAACAACAAGATCTGGCAGCTTGCTCCGCTTACTCTCCCCTCTGCCATCACATTACAGCTCATAACCCACTCTGTGTCTTCTAGAGCACTTACCATATTCGGAAGTTCCTTTTGTGCTGATCTGTAGACTGTGTACTGTCTCCCCCGGTGAGAATGTAGCACCCTCTTATTCTCCAGCACCCACAGGCAATGTTACTGCAATGGGGGTATGTTCTGCGGCAATCTCAAGACACCCAGGTGAAGAAAGTTTTTTGCTCTGGCCAGCCAATGGAGTGAAGAGGGATGTCCTCAGATTCTGCTTCCTTTAACACATGAGAAAATACTTTTTTGTTAGGTGCAAATTAGGAAATCAGAACATGTATAATGTGTTCATACATCGTTCATAATGTCTTCAGTGGTATCAGCCCATAGGGGATGCACTGTCATGGCGGATGAAGCGGAAATCTTAAAATGCAGTGAGGCTGTAATACAGGGACCCTGGTGGTGCTGTGGGTTATTGGATTTCTCATAGAAAGTGGGTAGCTCGAAGATCAGACTGTCTGCTCCAGTAAAGATTCATGTCTTGGAAACCCTATATAGGGTACCTATGAGTCAGAATCATCTTGATAGCAGTGGTTTTTTTTAGGTTACTTTCAGCACCCCTAAGGAGTTCTGCATATTGCAGGCTGTTAATGAGTTTTCCTCCAATCCTGATGCCACGTTTTTTCTTCATATTACCCAGTTTCTTGGATTATTTGCTCAGCATACAGGTTGAATAAATATGGTGAAAGAATATAACTCTGTCGCACACCTTTCTTAATTTGAAACTATTCAGTGTTCCCATGTTTTGTTCAAGTAACTGCCTCTTGGTCCAGGTACAGATTCCTCATGAGCACAATTAATTGTTCCAGAATACTCATAGTTTGCAGTGTTGTCCATAGCTTGTCATGATCCACACTATTGAAAGCCTTTGCATAATCAATAAAGCACAGGTAAACATCTTTCTGATATTCTCTGCTTTCAGCCAAGATCCATTGGATATCAACAATGATATCCCTCATTCCACAGCCTGTTCGGAATCTGGCTTGAACCTCTGGAAGTTCTTTGTCGATGTGTGCTTGCAGCCGTTTCTGTATTACCTTTAGTAAAACTTTACTAACGTGGGTTATCAAAGATACTGTCTGATGAGTTCCACATTCCATTGGGTCACCTCTCTTTGGAATGGGCAAAATATGGATCTCTTCCAATCAGTCGGCTAGATAGTTGTCTTGGCATAGATGAGTGAGTACTTCCTATGCTGCCTCACTTTCTTGAAAGATTTCAATTTTTACTCCATCAATTCCTGGTGCTTTGAATTGGAGGAAGATTCATTAACAACCTGCAATATGCAGATGGTACAACCTTTCTTGCTGAAAGTGAATGAGACTTAAAATATTTACTGATGAAGATCAAAGAGCGCAGCCTTCAGTATGGATTGCTTCTCAATGTAGAGAAAACAAAAATCCTCACCACAGGACCAATCAACAACATTCTTATCAACAGAGAAAAGATTGAAGTTGTCAAGGAATTCATTCTTCTTGGATCAATTATCAACACTCACAGAAGCAGCAGTCAAGAAATCAAACAACGTATTGCATTAGGCAAATCTGCTGCACAAGACCTTTTTAAAGTGTTGAAGAGCAAAGATGTCAGCTTGAGAACTAAGGTGTGCCTGACCCAAGCCATGGCATTTTCAATAACCTCATATGCATGTGAAAGCTGGGCAGTTAATAAGGAAGACTGGAGAAGAATTGATGCTTTTGAGTTATGGTTTTGGAGGAGAATATTGAAAGTGCCATGGGCTGCCAAAAGAACCAACAGATCTGTGTTGGAAGTATAGCCAGAGTGCTCCTTGGAGGCCAGGATGGCCAAACTTCATCTCTCATGCTTTGGACATATTGTCAGGAGGGACCAGTCACTGGAGAAGGATAACATGTTTGGTAGAGTGGAGAGTCAGAGAAAAAGAGGAAGACTCCCAGCAAGATGGATTGGTAAAATGGCAGCATCAATGGGCTCAAGCATGACAACAATAGTGAGGTTGGCCCAGGACCGGGCAGTGTTTTGTTCTGTTGTGCATAGGATCACTCTGAGTCAGTACTGACTCGATGGCACCTAGCAAGAACAACAAGCAATTCTGGTGAGTGCAAATCAGTCTAGATCAGAGCTTGTAAGCAGTGCCCAGCAATAAATAGATAGGTATACTTCCTTTCTGTCCCATCTCATCAGGACCTGCTGTATTAATTGAATAACTGAATGAAGGGATGGACCTTTTCTATAAGACAGCATAATATAATGAAGATCTGGTTTATAGCAGCCAGGCTGTTACCATCAAATGATCACCTACTCTGTGACAGGCATTGAATTTCCTTTAACAGCCTGAGCCATAGGGAATATTATGCCCCTTTCACAGATGAGGAAACTGAAGCCCAGAGTGTTGAAACAATTTGACCTTAGTCATAGAGTAAGTAACAGCAAGATCAGACGGGTCCATATCCAGTGCCAACACTTTCCTTTGGTTGTCATGCTCTGCAACCCAGCCCAGAAAACCTTGGCTCCTGGTGCAAATGGTTAAGAGTCTCCACTAATAATTGAAAGGGGCTTAACTACACTCAGAGGTCCCTAGGAAGAAAGACCTGATGATCTGCTTCTGAAAATCAGCCATTGAAAACCCTCCAGAGCATAGGTCTAGTCTGACACACATGGTGTTATCATAAATCAGAATCAACTTGAAGACAACCGGTAACTCCCAAGAGCTTCCTTTTCTGGGGTGCAGGTCAGAGGGCATAGAACCCTGTTGGCAGACAACATCTTCCTAGAATTTGAATCTGGGCTACACATGTGCTTCTGATCTGTTACCCTCATCCTTTTCTCTTTTTTTTAATCAAAATCAAAATGAACCCCAGCAGTCTATCTGAATTAATTAGCTTATTTCTGGCAGTTGCCATCTGAGAATTAGGAATTATCCTGAGCCAGTAAATTCTGATTCTTGTGTGTGTGTGTGTGTGTGTGTGTGTGTGTGTGTGTCATCAGATTGGATTAAAGGAAATGTTGTGCGTAAAATTAAATGCTATGCCTTTCTTATTGCTTCAGTTGCCCGAAGATAAATGCTTTTTATGAGGATAAATATCCCATAAATTCTCATAACAATAACCAGGATTCAAATAAATAGGCTGCATAACCTCATGTGACTGTGATTTTCCTTTTATAGTCAGCTTGTTTACTACTTATTGAAGAGAGTGTCTGGTCCTTGCCTTTGAGAGATTTTAAATCAGAGGCTAGCCTGGATTTCTAAGGAAAGACCCAGTCCAAATACCTGTCTACATAATTATTTGCCTTCACTTTTTTAAGAGGTTCCACAATCAAGCAAGTTTGATCTGAAGGTTGGAATGGGCATATGGTCAAAGTGACAGACAAGCAAGAAATACAGTGCCAGGGATCAGGGGCCCTGGCTCTGACACTTCTTTGATTTGGGGCAAGTCATCTAATCTCTTCTCATTAGTTAAATGATAATATTAATAACTGTGCTGCCTACCATGTACAGTGTTCTACCCATACCTGAAATAGGAAACCAAAACAAAATCAGTTGCCAGCAAGTCATTCCTGATCCATGAAGACTTCTTCGTGTGTTTTCAGAGTAGAACTGTGGTCTGCACAGTTTTCAGTGACTGTATTTTTCAAAGTAGATTGTAAGACTTTCGTCTAAAACATCTCTGGGTGGATTTGAACGGCCAACTTTTCAATTAGTAGTCGATGCTTAACCATTTGCACCATCCAGAGGTTTTCCTGAGATATTATGCATGAAAATATTTTAAAAACTGGCTTCTCAGGTTGGCTCTTGCCATTACAATATATCAGTCAATTTGCCCAGTGTTCCAAAGCTACTCTTATGTGCTAGATGCACAAATTACACTGACAGCAATGAGGAAAAAACTATCAGGCATTGACATTCGTTACATAATGCTGCCTGTATTAAACAAGAGGTAAAGTTTAACCAGCAAACACATTTCTACTACATAGCAGCCAGAAGTTTGGACAGTGGCACCATCATACAATAATTGTGAAATTCCAAAGTGAAAAAGTTGAAATTAGGTGATGCAGAACAAGTTAAACTTCTCAACAACTCACTGAAAAAGTTGGGAGGATGAAAAAGGAAAGAGGATTTATGAAGAAATTCGTTTGGAGAAAGCTGCTTCTGGACTGGGAATCTCACCTCACTTCACCCTAAGGAAGTGAGATTCAGTCTCAAGTTAAGGGAGAGAAGATGCTAGCTCCTATTGCTGTATAACAAACCACTCCAAAAGCCAGTGGCTTACAATCAGAAGCATGTGTTTTGCTTACTAGTCTGCAGATTGGCGGAAGGGTACCTGGTCTAAGATGATCCCACTTATATATGGTCAGTTAACTGTTGGATCAACCAATGAGTTCATTTCTTGCCCTCTGTCCTCAGCAAAATGCAAACATGTTCAATACTATGAAGATATGTGGGCAGTGCTGCAGCAAACATCAGAAACCTGCATTGCTTTGGAAAGCAAGCAGGATTTGAGTAGAGGAAGTGTTTAGCAAGAGAAAATGATTAACTTGTCAGATCCATCCTTACCAATAGCACGGATGTGTCAGATTCTTACATACCTTTCCATGCGTGTATTTACCTACCACGCTCAGCATCCAGTCTTGCTTTTCTATGTGTTCTGATTTATGGTTCTAGAAAGACCCATGATATTGTTCAGTGTTCATAAACATTGCATAGCACAGCTAGCAAATACTTTGCAACATTAACCAATTCATAACCTTCTGAAGTCTATACCAGGACTCCTTAACTTCAGCACTATTGATATTTTGGGCAATTATCCCTTGTTGTAAGGGGCTCTCCTGTGTGTATTCCTGACCTTTACCCTGTTGGTACAATGACTGGTAACCAGAAGGTTGGTAGTTTGAAACCGCCCAACCCACTTATGGAAGAATAGTTTTCATTCATAAAAAAATATTTCATGATTTTTAATTAAATAAAAATGTATTCACTTAAAATTTTTTATTAGAATTTTTATATATACCACTTACAATTTTTACCAAGACTTTTAATTTTAATAGATAATTTTGGAGGTTTTGGAAGAAAACTTTGTTAAGAGTATGTCAAAATAATTTTAATTTTGCAATTTATATTTGCTTTAACTTCAATTTTTAATGGAAATTTAATAAAGTGTGCATACCTTGAATATGTTCTTCATCCGTCAGTTTATCCCTGTCAGTTGAATAAAAAATGATATGAAAATCTTAGTTATGACAACAATTTATGATTTTGATTAAAAGAAAGTAAGAAAAAGAATTTATAGAATAACTATATGATACATGAATTATCTTTATTTTACTCTTATAACTGATTCATGAACTGTATAGATGTACAAATAATTTAATTATTACTAATGTAATAACTAAGTCCAGTCATCTTTAATATCTTAATGACTTCCAGTCATAAAAAAAAGCGAACTTTATTCATATTTTCAGTGTTGTCATTTGTGAAGGTAAAAAGATAGAACGTATTTTTTAAACAACTTTGCCAGATTGATTGATACTATTTAATATATAGATTAATAGTACGTGGATCGTTTCTACTCTGATCCCTGAACACGTACATGGTAGAGACAGGCCCAGCTCTCTGGTTAATTTGTATTTTCCTGATTATTATTGAGTTTGGACACCTTTTTATATGTTAACATGTTGACCATTTGGATATCCTCTTTTGTGATATACTTGATCAAGATCTTTGCACATTTTTCTGTTAGATTAGCCATCTTTTTCTTACTAATCTGTAGGATTTTTTAGAATGTATTCTGAATATGAGCCCTTTCTTATATACTCCCACATTCTGTGGCTTGAATACTCTTGACAGTGTATTTTGATAGTGTATACTCTTGAATACTCTTGACAGTGTATTTTGAAGAACTAACATTCTTTACTTTAAAATAGTTCTATTTTTCTATCCTTTACTTCATCATTAATATTTCTCTGGGTTCTGATTTAGAAACCTTTCCCCACTTGAAGGTTATGAAGACACGGCCCTGTGTAGTGGCCTAGTAGCCGCAACAACAATGCACTCCAACACACCAACATCCATTAAGATGGGGCAGGGCCTGACAAAGTTTCCTTCTGTTTTACATAAGGTCACCACAACTCAGAGCCAACTCCATGGCAACTTACAACAACAGCAAACATCTCTTAGGGAATGACTTGGCTTTGTCTTTTACACATATACAGACAATCCATCTGGAATTGATTTTGCATATGGTATGCATTTGGGGGTGGGTCAAGATTCATTGTTTTGTACAGAAAAGAATCTACAGATATATTATTAGAATCAATATGGGAGTACAGCAAAGTTGCTCAGAACAATACACAAAAACCAATTACATCTCTATGTTCTAATAAAAAGCTAGAAAATGCAGTTTTAAAAACATATCATTTACAGAAAAAAAATTAGAATTAATCTAATGAAAGTTAAGAAGATCTTTACATAGAAAAATATGTAACATTCCTTAAAGACATTAGAGAAATCTGAATAAATAGAGTTGTAGGATAAGCACTGGACTGTTAACTGTAAGGTCGGCTCTTTAAAACCACCAGCCACTCCTCAGAAATGCTATACAGGGTCGCTATGTGTCAAAACCAACTCACTTAACAACACTTCAAAACAATAACAAATCAATGGCAGGAGGTAGGAGGCAGGGGTCCTATCCCATATACATGGACTGCTGTTTTGATATGTCTCTCCTTTCCACACTGCTTCTCCAATGCTGTACAGACTTTGTCCCTAGAAGGCTTCAACTTGGATCACTTAAGCCCCTCAGGCTCTTCACCGGTGCCAGCCCTACTCCATGATTTTTCTCTTACCTCTTGCTTCCTTCTCCATTTCTCCTAGCTCTTCCAATCATAAGAAAGGAATGTTGGCCAAGCGGAGTCCAGGTTACCAAAGAGCACTTTGGAATCATTCATGCTTTTAGGAATCAGGGAGTTTGTGAGGTCAAGGAAGCAGTCAGGAGTAAGACAAAAAGGAACAGTGAGGCCCTTGGAAGAAGACATGTACTGTCATTCGCTGTCAAGTTGTTCCCTGGCTCCATATACGATAGGATTAGACTGTTGTGATCAGGATTGTCATGGGCTGATATTTGGAAGTAGATTGCATGGCTTCTCTTCTTAGTTTGGAAGGTCAGTCTGCTGGAACCTGTTTAGCTACACACAAGCCTCTACTGACAGACCAGTAGCAGCTGTACTTGAGAAGCATTGGCTAGGAATCATACTTGGGTCTCCTGCATGTTGTTGTGAAGTGCTGTTAAGTGGGTTCTGACTCATAGCAACAGGGCTTCCGAGACTTTATAGCTTCTCAGGAGCAGAAAGCCTCATCTTTCTCCCTTGGAGTAACTGGGGGCTCAAACCTTGGACCTTGTGGTTCCCACACCATGCTCCTGGGTCTCCTGTGTGGAAGGCAAGAATTCTTGCACTGAACCACCGCTGCCCACTTAAAATTTCAAAAGATACCAAAGGATTTTGGCCAAGCAAGTGCGTCGACTAGACTTAGCCCACAGCCATTAGTTTAGGGTACCTAACATGTGCATTATACGTTTTGTATACCATGCAACATCCACGCCCCGCAATATATTGTTTTCATAAATTCACCCTACCAATATTTTTTACATATTGATAACTTCCATTTCATTTTGTTTCTTCTGTCCAATAGATTTCATGTAAAATCTTTGTCTTGGT
Organism: Chrysochloris asiatica; assembly: GCF_000296735.1. Taxonomy (NCBI): domain Eukaryota; kingdom Metazoa; phylum Chordata; class Mammalia; order Afrosoricida; family Chrysochloridae; genus Chrysochloris; species Chrysochloris asiatica. Next base: position 103,768 of record NW_006408546.1, on the reverse strand, counting down.
GTTTATTGATTCTAGGTTTGACTCCCAACAGCTGACTCTCCCCAGCCTACTCTCAAGGTTCCAAAGCAGCCCCTCTCCACTGCAAGAATAAATCACTTTTCCACCCCAGAAACAATGCTGGCCATGGCAGCAGGCCCCAGTCCAGGAGGTACAGGGGTCTGCACACTCAGGGCCAGAGAGAACACTCAGGTAGGCAATGATGGTACATTCTGCCCCACTGACCAGCTGACCCACCACTGTAGTCTGCCCTGAAGATGCCACAGGGTGATGGGAAAACAGCAAGCACAGAGGGTGGTCTGTCCCTCATTCAGATGAGATGGCTTTGACTGTGGGATCAGGGCAGTGCATGCCCATTGCACCATCCTGTTGCCTGGCTTTACCTGGGGTGGGGACTGTGAGATCCGGGGAGACACAAGCAAATGGTTCCTGCCCACTGCAGGACCAGCCTGGGCTCTGGCTGTGACAGCCCATTATATGTACACACACATTATTTATGTGTGGGTGCTATTTGAAAAAAACACAGTAGTTCCCAATCTTGCCTGCTATTGCTATTTTTGTTATTAGGTGCTGTCTTGATTATCTAGTGCTGATATAGCAGAAATACCACAAGTAAATGCTTTTGACAAACAGAAATCTATTCTCTCAGAGTTTTGTTGTTGTTTAGCGCTTTCAAGTGGGTTCCGACACATAGCACCCCTACATAGGGTTTTCTGAGGAGTGGCTGGTGAATTTATACCGACCTTGCAGTCCAGTGTTTATCCTACAGCACCACACCAGGACTCTCACAGTTTTAGGAGGTGTGAGTTCAGAATGCCTGCTCTGGGGAGAGGTCGGGTCTCCTTTCAGCATTTGTAGGCCCAGCATTTCTTACAGATCTGCATATATCTTGGTATCAATCTCTCCCTGGATGTAGGAGCTTCACAGTGCAGAGACCCCAGGTGCAAAGGAAGTGCTCCACTGCCGCTCTTCTTTCTTGGTGATGATGGTAGGTTCCTCTCTCTCTGCTCATTTCTCTCTCTTTTTATCTCTTGTAAGATAAAAGGTGTTGCAGGCCGCATCCCTGAGTAATTCCCTTACATCAGATCAGAGCTATTGTGAAATTAAGGGTATTGCAGTCCACCCTTAATCCTTTTATTGGTTTATCACATCAGATCACATCATGGAGGGGAATCATCACAAAATTGCCACATTGTATCATTACATTACTCCCATGCTACTAAGAATCATGGCTCAACCAAGTTGATATCTATTGTGAGGGAAACACAATGTAATCTATGACAGGTGCCTTTGAGTTCATTTCAACCAACACATCCACATTACCTGAGAATCTATTAAATAGTAGATGCCTGAGTTCCACCCATGAAGGTTTTGATGCTAATGGGGATCAGGATGTTTAAAAGCCCTCCAGGTGAATCCAAGTTGCAGTGAATGTTGAGAACCATTGGAATCGTTAGAGAATCTAGTTAAGCCAGTCTCACCCATTAGAATCTCCTGGGGAACTTTCCAAAATTGAATGTCTGCTCTAATACTTGGGTGTTTGAGTTGTGAGAAATGAGGAGGGCCCCTGCATTCTGCTTTTAAGTTAGCTTAGCATAAAATGAGTATGGGACACAGCAACACCAGAGATTGAGAAAGAGATGAAGACGTGGAGAGAGATAGAGCAGCTGATGGCTCTGGTCTCATGGAAAGAGAGGGACTGGGTGCTGGCGATCAAGAGGCAGGCTTGCAGAATGTGCCCTTTGGTTGTTTAAATTATTATATATTCCTGAGTGTTTTTGTGTACACTCCCCCTCACCCCCTCAAAAAACAAAAAACAAAAAAAACAGAGGGAATGGAAGCAAGTAAATGTTGAATGATGACGCACGGAAGAGATTGTAATTATTGCAGTGAAACAATGGTCTAAAGCTGATGTTCTCACATGTAAACTATCACTCAGTTCATAATAAAAATTTAAAAACAAAAAATGAGTATGGAACATAACGCTTTTGTTATAAATGAGCTGATGTCTGCATGGCACTTTGAAAACCCGAGTAGCAAACAGTTTACTCCTGGAATGAACTCTGAACACGAGCCCCAAAGGCAGACAAACAGCCAGTACTTAGAGACTGACTCCAGAATGACTTCTTCTGAGGAGAGCTGTGGGCAGAAAAAGTGAATACCAGCCTGGCAGGCCTGCAGGCAGCTTGTAGGAAGGGGGTTGGGAGTGCTAAGCGAGAGGACTAAGAAAGGGAGGGGATTTTTCTTCATTTGAGATACAGGGACCTTGATAACAATGGGAAATGCTTATAACAGATGATTGTTGTTGTTGTTGTTATGTGCTGTGGAGTGGGTTCTGACTCATAGCGACCCTGTTCAGGGTTTCCGAGGCTGTAAATCTTTACGGGAGCAGAAAGCCTCATCTTTCTCCAGCGGAACAAATGGTAGTTTCAAACTGCTCACTGTAAAATTAGCAGCCCAATTCGTAACTACTACGCTACCAGAGCTCAACAGATGATTACCAGGGCCTAAAGGAGTCCCGATGTGGCCCTGTAGGATAAGCACTGGACTGCTAACTGAAAGGTCAGTGGTTTAAATCTAATAGCTGCTCCTTGGAAACCCTATACAGGGTTGTTATGAATTGGAATCGATTCTACAGTACTTAACAACATCAACAACAACAAAGATACTGAAGTGTCCCTAAATGCTGTAAAAGCCAGCTAACTGAAAGATTGGTGGTTTGAGTCCACTCAAAGGTCCCTCAGAAGTAAGACCTGGTGATCTATTTCTGTAAATATTGTTAAGTGCTGTATAGTCAGTTCTGACTCACAGCAACCATGTATAGGGGTACCAATTAGTGGTTGGTGGATTTGAACCACCTACTTTGCAATTAGCAGTCCCGTGCTTATCCCACCTTGCAGTTAACAGCTCAACACCTGACCCACAGCACTAGCAGGGCTCCTTTCTGGTAAGATTACAGTCTAGGAAACCTTATAGAACAGCTGTACTGAAAGGCACCTAATAACCACACCAGGAGACTAGAAGTCGGAATTTAGGGGCAGTCTTCCTCTGGCTTTGTCTCTTTCCATCTGTGTTCAGTTCCTTGGCAGTCCTCATTTTGCATAAATCTTCCCCAGTTTGTCCTCCCTTTGGTCTTTAAACTGCTCCTTTTACAGCTCAACAGGGATTGGCTTAAGACAGACATTACACTGATAAGGCCTCACTACCATAACAAACCCTGCACAGGGTAACTATGAGTCAGAACCGACTCCACAGCACACCACCACCACCACCACCATCACAAAGAAAACCGTCTTCCCAGATGGGATTATATCCACATGTGTAACATACCATTGAGTTGATTACAACTCAGTGACTATAGGAGAGCGTAGAACTGCCCCTTAGGATTTCCAACAGACTGCCTCGTCTTTCTCCTGAGAAGCGCTTGCTGGATTTGAGCTTTAATTAGCAGCTGAGTGTTTTAACCACTGCACCAGCAGGGCTCCTGTCCACATGCATGAGATTAGGATTTACAATACCTTCTTTTGGAAGGCACAATTCAATCCATAACAAGCACCTTTCTAAAAGGATTGTTATTGCTGTTGTTGTTGTTGTGAGTGCTGTAGAATCAGTTCCGACTCATAACGACCTTGTATAGGGTTGCCGAGGTGCAGCTGGTAGATTCTCCGTCCAGTACTGATCCTACAGCACCGTACCAGGAGTCCTCTAAAAGGATTGGATCCCAACAATTAAAATAGTTAAAGTTAGCTGTGGTAACAGTGACTATAAATCTGAATGGCTTGGTACTCTGATGCCAAGGTCAGCAAATGGCAACCCACAGGCCAAAATTGGCCAGCTGTCTGTTTTTGTAAATAAACACGGTCACATCCTTTCATTTATACATCATCATCTCTGGCCCCTTTTGCATTGATTGCAGAGTTGAACATCTGTAACAGAGGCTGTATGGACTACAAAGCCTGAAGTCTTTGCTATTATGTCCTTTCCAGGAAAAAAAATGCTGACCTTGCTCTAAAGCTTTATTTCTTGCTCATGTCACCATCGAATTGGGCATTGAGCAGGCAGCCTTCCACATGGTGGTTCAGGGGTCTCTGTTAGTCTAATGCTGTGACTTTGATCACATCTCCCTATAAGCAGATCCTGAATGATCCCAGGGAGCCACAGTTGGAGGAGTGGGCAAATGAGACCTAAAAAATGCAGCAAATGCAGGATATTACCGCTGTGGGCAATGAGAGCTCAGTCCTGCTGGGGACCTCTTAGAGACAGTGTAGAACAGGCCTCACAGTTATCCCACCTGAGGGACACCAGCACCCACCCACCAATGGTTGAGGGCCTTTATCTCCGTGGCACTTCTAACTGACCCCAGTGGGTAGGCTGAGCATGATCCAGCTGCCCTCAGACTGGGAATAAGAAGGTGTGAATGGTGTGCACAGGCAAGGTAAGTGCCGAGTGTCTAGCAGCAGGGTACTGACAGTACTTAGCTCTGTGATCTGCTAGGACCTTTGCCATCAGATTCTTAGCATTTGGCTGGCATACAAGCCAAGAGCAAGAGACTGACCACACAGGGTCTCATGACCATAACTAGGAGGGGCATGCATTCCATTGGCCAGAGTCTCAGTCCATGGCATCCTCTAACTATAGGGATGCTGGAAAATGTAGTCAGGAAGAGATTATTTGTTATAGCACCATAACCCAGCCCAGTATAATGTATTCCTAGGCCACGAGTAATTCAAAGATGGGGGTTATCTTGTTCATATTTGACCATCAATACCTGGCACAGTGCCTGGCGTACTGGGTACTCAGAAAAACACCCGTTTCCTCTCTCCTGATTCCTTGGGTCTGCACTTCAGAAACTTGGACCTGGGAACCCAGGAGGCTGAGAGAGATCATCCTTCCACCTCCCATCACCCTCTCCCACTCCATTTCAGTTGATCCATTTCAGTGACCATAGTAATCTCGGATCTCTGCCACATCCTTCAAATGTTTGCTCTGGCAAGAAGATAGGCTTTTTCTCTGGCTTCCAAACATGCATGACTTTGTTGCTTATTTTATTTTTAACATTAAAAACAGGTTCATGGATAAAAATACCAGATAGCAATATGTGTCCATATGTTAGTTTATTTCAACTTCTGTCAAATCACTTAAACTCATTCTTTCAATTTCCTCATCTGTAAAATGGTGGTCAGAATAGCAATCCCCTAACACCCCTGTTTTGTTTTTCTTTTTCTGATAGTCTTGCCACCATCACCAATTTTTAGCCACACACGTGACTGCTTGGAATAACGAATATGTTCCCGAGGCTACATTGAGTCATGGAACTAAGTAGGTCTGGACAAATAAACAGAAATGTCATGGGCAACTTCTGAGGAGTGTCTCAAGGCTAGTAGCAAATATGCTCTTCTCCAATCATTCCTTCTTCCTGCTAGCTGAACTATAGATGTGATGGCTGGTTCTTGGGCAGCCACCTTGTATTATGAGAAAGATACTGCATATTGAGGATGGCAGAACAAAAGGACAACATCAAGTTATATAAAAGCACTAGTCTAATGCTTCTTCCCTTTAGATATCATTACCTCTGTTAGGCCTTTGATGCTTGAGTAGTAGCTCCAGTAACTAATGGAGGATTAAAAAAGACCGTTAAGGTAAAGTTCAAGGCTCTGCACAGTGTGGGTAGTTAGAGTGAATGTGATAACCACAGGTTTATGGCAACATTTAGATCTCTATCAACCAAGGACATCTCCTCAACCTTTGTACAGTCTTGCAGACAGAACAGCAAGATCCAATGCTTGTTGAGTACCAGATATGTTTTGCGGAAGCCGTTTATTTGGGATAGTGGGGATGGACCTCACAGAGCTCACTGCTTGGCCTCTGGGACAGGCGAGGAAGAATTGTTGCCCAGGCCTTAAAGTAGGGTGGCATGTGAGGGAAGACAGGACCCCTTCACACCACGGGTCTGTGAAAATGGCGTGTTCTGGTTGCAGGAGGCAGTCCCCTGGCTGTGGAGGAAGAACCTTCTGGTGGTGATTGGTTCTGCTGCTGTCCTTATCTCCAATTTTCCAGCTGGTCAAGCTTCATTTCTCCCGTGTGTGACTGATGGAGCTCTCTGTAGTTCCTCTCATTATGATCTGAAGGACGAAGTGGCCTAGTTTTCATAGGGATGCAGAGAGCCTGCTAATGTGGAAACAGCAGCCAGAGTGTGGGGTTTTGTTGGGGAAGGACAAGATTCCCTCCTCTTCCAGATGGTGATGTGCTGGGCCTAAGGAATGCAGTGAAAAGGAGCCCTGCCAAAAAAAAAACCAAAAAAAAAAAAAAAACCCCACCCACACTCTGTCAAGACAAAGAGAGTTCCTGAAATGCGCAAGGTGAGAGCCAGCTTCGCTGCACACCCACATCGTGCCAGCCAGGCCTGTGTTTCTCTAGCATCAGCTCTCACCCGATAGACCCAGAAAGGCTTGAGTGGGCTGCTGTGGGGTCCATTCAGGTGACCAGGCTCTGTGTGTGTGTGTATGTCTGTACATCTCTACACCCCTCTTTTCACCCCTGAGATCTACCCCCCCAGTGTCTAGGGCTACAACTCCTGATTGTTCAAATTCTGACTACCTCTGCCAAGCTACTGGATCATGGGCAGATTATCTCACGTCTGTGTGTCACAGTTTCCCCACCTGCGAAATGGGGATCACAGACTTGTGAGAATCAAATCAGTTAACCCATATGAAGTCCTCATGGTGAGTCTTAATAAACCTCATTTGGTAATATTAACATCATCAGGGAAACCACATCCTTACTCACCTCC
>NW_006408546.1:79748-96881 GCF_000296735.1 Chrysochloris asiatica | reverse complement strand
CTTTTATTATTATTTTCTGCTTAAACATTGTTGCCCTGTGGGTGACTGGCCTTTTAACACCATTAGATGTCTTCCTGGGAGACATAATTTTCTTTTAAACCAGGAATTCTTTTTGCAGGATTGTTTCCAAGGACAAAAATGAGGTTTGGGACAGACTCTGAGTCAAGGATTCAACTGAAAGTAGTTAGTTTATAAGATGATCCCAGGAAACAGTGTAGGGAAAGATGGAGTGAGATAGGGAAGGGAAGGAAGCCAGTAAAGGGTGGCCTATCAAGCCAGTGTCTACTGTGGGCACCTAGAGCTCACTCCTCCTGGTATTGAACACATACCTCACAGTCATCTCAACCAAAGGCTGAGGAAGATGGGTTACTTAGCAACCAATATACTATCCTTCATTGGCTAATTCCTGTGATAGTTAAGGTTTTTTGTCAACTTGTGTGGAGCAGGATTCTCAGTGGTTTAACAGTTAAGACATAGTGATCCCCCATGACGAAGCCTAATAGAATGTAATCACTTCCATGAAGCGATCTTCTACGAGCAGCCAATCAATTAAAAGGAAGCTTCCTCAGGGTTGTGTCCTGCACTCTTGTGGGTGCCCCAGCCACCCTGACCCTGTGCTTGTTTTCCCTTTTCTTTTTTAAGATCAAAACCAGGCTTGTTTTATTTATTCACAAGAATGACTTATTTACACCGATCAGATGCAGACTATGTACAGAACATACAAGAGGCATCTCTTCAGGGGGTCGCTGTATAAATTAGAATTATAAATACGAGAAGTTAGGGCCCACCAAAGGGCACAAAGCCTTTTCCTCCCAGACTCAGGGATTCTGCCTCCTGCCCTTAGCAAGTCGGCAGAGAAGGGGCAGGAAGCTTCACACAACCCATGTGTGGTCCTCATTCTAACTTATTGGAAATAGAAAAAATGATTTTGACACAGTGTGGTTTTTCATTACTGGCAACATACTAATTTTAAACAATAATTTTGACCCAAAGCCTTTTTCCCCAAAGTAAGGGAATTGGGGTACACCCTCCTTATATGTCCCAGCTGGCCCCAGAGAGTGTGAGGGCTTAGAATGGGGGGTTGGTGTGAGGGGCACACCCTATGATCTGGTGAAGCACCCCCCCCCCCAAATCTGGCAACCATTATCTCCTTTGTTAGTTTGAAGGGTGAGTGATTGCTGGTGGAGATTTGGATTCTTTCTCAAAGTAGCTCCACCTAAAAAGACTGTGATGGAGGGGGATCAAAGGAGAGAGAAATGAGCAGCGGAGGAGGGACCTACTACCCCCCAGAAAGAAGAGCCAGGTGTGGAGTGCCCTTTGGACCTGGGGTCCGTGCACTGTGAAGCTCTCAGATCCAGGGGAAGATTGATGCCGACACACATGGAGATCACCAAGGATGCCAAGGTGCGTGGAGCTCTACAGACACTGAAAGGAGACAAGGACCTATCCCCACAATTGATGACCACGAGAAAGTCTTCTCCCAGAGCAACACTTTGAATCTGGAAGCCTACCCTTCTAAACTGTGAGGGGATAAACTTCCATTTGTTCGTGTCATCCACTTGTGGTATTTCTTTTATAGCTACACTGGATAAGGAAGACAATCCCAGTGTGGCAGTTTGCCCTGTGCATTCCTGAAGGAAAGCCCCCTGAGGCAAAGCACCAAAGTGCTGGTAATAAGCAGTCTTCCTGTAGAGGCCTCCATGAGCTTTGAGTGGAAACCCGTTAACCTGAGTATCCCGTGCCCGCCGCCTCACTGATGGGTTCAGGGGCATGCATGACTGAAGGTGGTTCAGTGGGTAAACCAAAGAATCTTGCCTGGTAGTTGAGGGTGCTGACTTGCTGAGCTCTGGGGAGTGGTCTGGTCATTTTGTCACCTTGTATTCAGAGTCTGCTTTTTAATGAAGCCAATCTGGAGAAAAACAGAGCTGAGAGATTGGATAGTAGATCGCTGGGTTTTGGTTGGTTTGAGTTTTGTTTTGTTTTTCAGTTTTTTAATATTTATTTTTAGAAAGAAGACACAAACTGTGAAATCTTCTCTGGGGCCTTTGGTGCATCTTTTTGTATGGTTGATCAGCAAACAATAAAAGAAAAAGTCTGTGATAGTCAAGGATTTGGAAATACGCATGTGGATGCAGCTCCCTGCACCTTGCGGCTTTGGCATGGCTACAACTTGGGCATCGTCCACCAAAGCTGACCCCACCAGCAGCCCAGGCTTTGGCCTTATATCTGTGACATGGAGGAAAATCCTAAATCCAGGCTTGGTGGGAGTGTTTTGTGTTGGTAGTGGAATTTCCCTTTCATCAGGGACCATCATTTGTTCTAACCCTGAAATAGCACTCTGCTTTCGTTCTCGTTTGAATCTTATATGACTCCAGGTTTAGTTTTACCCATCATACTTTGGAGCATCCCTTGTCCCAGCTCCTACTGAGCCACTGTGTTCAGATAGACAGAGAGCCACAGACACAGCACAAGTGGGCACTCTGTAGTCATCCCAGTCAGAACCATGTGCCCACTCCCAGGCCTCCTCCCCAACTGCTTGAGTAGGCCTTGGTGTTCAGCCTGGAGCACCTGGGTTATGTGGCATCACTGAACTTAGAAGTCCAATGCTTCTCGAGAGCTGGCCATGGCCTCAGCTCCTGGGCTTGGTATCTCTTCTGGCCCATCCCCCACCAGTGGACCGTTTCTAGAGCACCAGCCTTGTTTCTTCCGGAGACCCGCGTGTAATGTGTGGGCTGTGCCTCATCTTCTATAGCGTGTGAAGAGGCCAGCGAGTCTGTAGAGGTGGGGGCTGGAGGGGCAGCATTCTGGCCTCAGTTCTCAGACTTGTACTTAATTTCTCAAAGTCCCTTCTGAGAAAGTGTTCAGTTACAGAGTCAGAATTTGGGGTTGGGTGAAAAGATTAGAGAGACTAAAGAGCTGTGTTTGTTTGATCTTCCAAGTGTTCAAGGAGCTACAAGACATGAAAGTTTCGATGGTGATTAGCACCCTGTTCAGAGGCAAGGAGAGCTGTCTGTGTTGTTGTTGTTTGTCCTCTGCAGATTCTGAGGCTCCCCGTATCCCAGCCCCCGCATCACCACACACACCTCTCCTGGTGTGGCACTGTAGGATCAGCAATGGACTGAGAACCACAAGGTTAGCAGTTCAAACCCACCAGCTGTTCCTCAGTGTGTGTTTTTGTTTCTCTCTCTCTCCTAGGCTCAGTCTGGAAACCTTGGCATAGGTACATGGATGAGTCAGGACTGGCAATGACTGGAAACAGCTAGGACTGGCTTTTCTGAAGGGGAACTGTCCATTTACTTTCTGGAGTGGGGACATTAGGGGTACATTCTGTCCCACCTCTGGGCTGTACCCCACTCTGGGGACCTCTGGTCCTGTTCTGCCTCCATCCCTACCATCCACATTCAAGGCTGCTCTAACCTCTGTCTGGGCCAAATCTAAGGAAAGAAAATAGCACAAGACCTTCTAGTGTTGAGAGACATCAGGGTCTATATATATCCGGTCAGTTTATCAGCTATTATACATGGACATGGGACTAGTTCATCTTCATCTCTGAGCATCTAGAGGTGGCTACAAGAGGATCTGGGAGGGCTTATTATATGTGGGGTCCACTTACATCTGAGGGAAGCTAGCATTGATGTGTTGTGATGTAGGGGCTACTGAGTGTTCCCACTGGAGTAGCCCCAGTCTCCAGAGCCTGTGGAAGGTGAGGACCAGATTTGACTCCACCAGACACAATTTCCAACCACCTAGTTAGCCGAGACGTGGCAGGCTGAGCCCAGCAAGGACTCCTGGTCAATGTTCCTCTGCTATCCATCGTCACCCCCATGTGCTTGCCAAAACAAAGGCAACACAGGAGGCTGGGCCAGTGACTGAGCACATGGTGGCACGGCATGAGAGATGGTTGCCCACTGGGCTTCATCCAGGATGAGCAGCTCACTGAGGAGAAGGGCTTGGATCCAGAGTGGAGAAAGCCTTCCAGATGAGGCACTACACCAGGCCCTGAGTGGGTAGTGGGGCCAGAGGGAGCAAACACGCTGTGACCTGGGAGCACTGTCTTGTGAGTAAAGAGGACTATGAGAGGCTGTAAGCAGTGATGACTTCTGGGAAGAGAGGCCTGGTCTCTCTCAACTAAAAGGCCTGAGAGGGCAGGGCTGGAAGTCTGACATCCAGGTAGAAAGTAGACTCTCAACCACAAAAGCCTGCCACCATGGGTAGAGTCTGGTCTAAGGAGATGCTACCCAACACCAGTGATGCATCAGTTTCTCCTTGTTTGTGCACACATACATGTATGTATGTGGTGACTTATAAATCTACTAAATTCCAATCTGTAGCCACAATTACCATTCCTGCTTCTTCCAGCAAATCTCTCACTCTGGGAGCCCACAGAAAATGTGGACAAATAAAACAACACTAGATAAAAATAGCAAAATTCAAACCAAAGCTGGGGGAAGGGATGAGATCTTTCTACTTCAGGATTAGGAAAACTGACCGACTCTCCATTCTCACCAGTGTCAGATTACTCAGAAAGGGAGGTCAGCACAGGCTTACTTGTGATTGCTTTCTAATCTGCAGTGAACAATTTCACATTTTTCACCACATCCAAGTTTCTGCTTCGAAGTCTGACTGGGATCTGTCTCTCTCCCAGCCTCATGGCTTCTTCCTTACAGAATCAAAGCCTCTTTTCAAATTTACAATCCTGGACAAGGATGGAGCACCCAGTAAGCAAGGGATGTGGTCAAACCCACGTGAACTGGTCACTGTATATTAGTAACTAAGCATAATTAAATCCATGTTTACCTTGCTTATTTGGTAATTCATCTCTGATTCTTACTGCCCACCCTGACTATAGGGAATTTAGAGACTTTGGACTGTCCCTTGAGGGGTTTGTTCCCAAGATCCCATAAACAATTCAGTTGTCCATCAGCAGGAAAAAAATAAACCAGATATGACACACACAATGGAGCTCTGTGCAGCAATAAAAAAAGAAGGATCTACAGAGGCATCTCTGCTGTTCATAAACTATAGACAATATTGTGAATTATGAGTATTCCAGAATACTTAATTGTGCTCATGAGGAATCTGTACCTGGACCAAGAAGCAGTTGTTTAAACAGAACATGGGAACACTGAATGGTTTAAAATTTAAAAAGATGTGTGACAAGGTTGTGTTCTTTCACCATACTTATTCAACCTGTATGCTGAGCAAATCATCCAAGGAGCTGGGTTCTGTGAAGAAAAACGTGGTATCAGGATTGGAGGAAGACTCATTAACAACCTGTGATATGTAGATGATACAACCTTGCTTGCTGAAAGTAAAGAGGACTTAAAACATTTACTGATGAAGATCAAAGACCACAGCCTTCGGTATGGATTATATCTCAATGTCAAGAAAACAAAAATCCTCACCACTGGACCAGTAAACAATATTCTTATCAACGAAGAAAAGATTGAAATTGTCAAGGACTTCATTCTTCTTGGATTAGCTATCAATACTCACAGAAGCAGCAGTCAAGAAATCAAACAACATATTGCATTAGGCAAATCTGCTGCACAAGACCTTTTTAAAGTGTTGAAGAGCAGAGATGTCAGCTTGAGGACTAAGGTGCGCCTGACCCAAGCCATGGTATTTTTAATAACCTCATATGCATGCGAAAGCTGGACAGTGAATAAGGAAGACCGTAGAAGAATTGATGCTTTTGAGTTATGGTGTTGGATGAGAATATTGAAAGTTCCATAGGCTGCCAAAAGAACCAATAGATCCGTTTTGGAAGAAATACAGCCACAGTGCTCCTTGGAGGCCAAGATGGGCAAACTTCATCTCTCATACTTCAGACATATTGTCAGAAGGGAGCAGTCAGTGGAGAAGGATATCACATTTGGTAAGGTGGAGGGTCACAGGAAAAGAGGAAGACCCCTAGCGAGATGGATTGGACAAGTGGCAGCATCGATGGACTCAAGTGTGGCAACAGCAGTGAGGTTGGCCTAGGATCGGGCAGTGTTTGGTTCTGCTGTGCATAAGGTCACTATGGGTTGGTACCAACACGATAGCACCTAACAACAACAACAGAGGCATGCAAAAGTGGGCCAACTCTCACAGACGCCACATTGAGTGAAGCAAATTCTACTATCGACCAAACGATTCATGGTGATAGAAAGCAAATCTGTGGTTGCCTGTGAGTGTGAGGGTAATGATTGGATTTTCTGGAAAGATAGAAATATTCTGTATCTCCATAGAGGAAGAAGCAGTTATGGCATAAGCATCAAAACTCACTGAATTGAACCTTTTTTTTGTACATAAAATTTGACTCAGTTAAGATAAAAACAAACAAAAAGCAAAAGGCTTCTTGTTGTTAAGTGCCATCGAGTTGGTTCTGACTCATAGCCATTCTCTGTAGGGTTTCTGAGAAGTGGCTGGTGAGCTTGAACCACTGACCTTGCAATTCAAACCGACCTTGCAGTCCAGTGCAGTAACCTACAGCACCATACCAGCACTACAACAGGCTTACAAATGAAGAAAAAGAAAGAAAACCTGGGGAGGGGTAACAGTAACCTTCACAGAGACAGTAGTATATGGCCTGGCCTCTTGAAGCTCCTCTTAAGATAAACTGAGGTGTCCATCTAACCTAAAAGCAAGACTCAACACAGCTCCCTATACTGTGTGTGGATGGCTGCTGAAAGGGGTGGGCACATCTCTCTGAGGAGGAGGTCTCTTGAAGTTTATGCCCTGAGTGCTTGGCTGGTGTCATTCTAGTCTGACATTGGGAATGGGTCCTAGGGACAGAACATCCCAAGCTTTAAGCGAAGCCTTGTATCCTGATTGTCGAGTGAAATCTTCCTGTTTTCAATGTCTACTACCAATGTCTAAGTCTCCAAACACTGAGTGGCCCTCACAAAACACATCAAGCCAGTTTGCTCCCTTGTTCTCAAAAGTTCTGTCTTCAAAGCGTTACTGTTTGCCGTAGGGTTTCCACAGCTTCTCTGCCGTTTGGGCACAGCACAGATTCCGGATGTTTGATTCAAGTAGCGGTCCTTTGGTAGTGCAAACACTTTGAGCTTGATTATGAACCAAAAGTTTGGTGATTTGGACCTAACCAAGGCAATCCTACTGATCTGCTTCACTAAAGATTACTGCAAGAAAACCCTAAGGAATACGCATGAGGTTACCATGAATTGAAATTGACTCAAGGATAACAATTTTTTCTTGTTTTTGCTTTGTTTAATTTAAGTAACCAACTATGTGGTCTGGGACCAAGTTATAAAAATGTCATCTTGGATCAAACCAGTGTGGAAAGGTGGGTGCCACTGGTATAAATAAGTAGAAACCATGAAAAAAAAGGTTTCCAAAAGATAATGTCGTCGTTGTGTTTTTATTTCTCTGTTTATTGGGAAAAGCAGCCAAGGTTCTAGTTTAGCCTCCAAACCAGACACCCCTGTGAGGAAACCCAGGCCAATGAAGGCTGCTCTGTGGAGACTCAGCATCCACCCCGAATCCCTTCAGGGATATCTCAACACCCTGTTCTCTCCTCGCCCTACCCGAGCCCAGGGGACTGTGGGCTGCTGGCCTCCCTCCCTCCTCAGCCTGCTAGGCCCTGGTGAGACCTGGAATTCTGGTTCTAGCTCTGAGATTCCTTGTCTATAAAAAGGGTATCTTGGTTATTGTGAGGAAAAATGGCATGATGTCCTCAAAAGCAGCCAGATGTTAACAGCTGAATTGAGTTTTCTTGGAGTGTGAAATCTTTGAGCGGAGAGAGACTTCTGTGATGGAAATCACACCTCAGTCAGGGCGAAGGGGGGTTTTTCCAGCTGTCTGAGCTGGTCTCCCTGCATTGCCTTGTGTTACGGTCTCCGAGAAGCGAGCGCGATGACAAGTAAAGAACTCCATCTGGTATCATTGTTAAGAACCATCCAGGTTGTGTGGGCAGCCACCTGGGTTCAATCCTGTAAGTCAAAATCAGTTCAGTGAGAAAAGGTTCTTCTTATTATATTTTAAACATAAAAGACTCTTTGCTTGGCACAAGTGGTTAAACCCTAGACTACGAGCTAGAATACTGGGGGTTCAAATCTACCGGGACACCTTGGAAGGCAAGTCTGGTGATTCGTTTCCAAAAGGTCACCACCTTGAAAACCCTTTGGAGCAGCTCTATTCGGAACACCTGAGGTCACAGTGAATTGGAGTTAACTCAATTGCAACTAATAACAGCATAAATTAGGAGAGCCTAGGCAGAGTGAAGAAGCTTTGGCAGCGTAGTGGTCATGAGTTGGGCTGCTAATCTCACGGTCAGCAATTCAAAACTACCAGTGGTTCTGCAGGGAAAGAAGAGACTTTCAGCTTTCTGCTCCCGGAAAATGATTCCGAACCGACTGCGTGGCATACCACCACCACCAGGCAGAGCAAACGGTTAGTGTGCTTAGCTGTTAACTGAAAGGTTGGAAGTTTCCACACAGAGACTCCTGAGAAGTAAGGTGAATGTATCCGTAAACCAGTTGCAGTTGAGTAGATTTGTGCATATGTGTTGCACGGGGTTGGTTTTCAATGGCTGGATTATTCAGAAGTTCATGACTCAATTTCTCTTCAGAGATTCTTTTGGGTGACCCAACTGCCAACCTTTTGGTTGTTGTTGTTGTTACGTCCCCTTGAGTCAGTTCTAACTCATAGTGAGCCTGTACGTGATCCTTTCCAAGGAGTGACTGGTGGGTTTTAACTGCTGACTTTGTGGCACAAACGGACCTTGTGGCCCAGCGCATTGTCCAGCAGTGCCACCCCAGGACTCCAGCAGCCAAGTGTGTGAGCCATTTGGGTCAGAATCAACTCCAGGGCACAGGGTTGGATTTGAACATAAATTATCTCCTTTAACTCTGCCACTAGCCTAGGAGAGGGTATTGGTTTTGTCATGTTATTTTTCAGATGAAGAAACTCTAGCCCTATAGCAACCGCCAAGACTTTACCCCAACAGTACTGTTGGTTAGTGGCCAGCCCAGGAGCCCACACCCTTCAGGACCCTACCACCTCTGGTCTGAGAACAGAGTTTGGGTTTTGAGCTTGTCCCCAGCCAGGAATGTGCCTTGGGTCAGATTTCTCTTGGTAAACCCATCACCCCACCAGTGGGCTGGACTCCAGCCCTGAGAGCTTTATGAGTCAGCACAAAGGGGCAGCCAAGGCACAGAGCCAGGCTCTCTTAGAACCATCTATTTGCCCCAAGGATGCTGAGTAGCCATGTCTGGAACGGAAGGCAGCTCCTATTTGCAATTGGGAAGTTTAGAGTTGACAGTTGATGGAAGACAATTTCATGGGAACAGACTGCAGCCTTTATGAGATTCAGCCCCCAGGAACCCTCACATCCAATCTGCTGCCTTCAGAGAGCAGGAATGGTAGCTTGTTTGCTGCTGGTGGAGGCTGAGAGAGTGAGCTGTGAAGAACAGTCCTGGGAGGGGGGTGAGAGTGTCTCCAGAGACCTTGAAGGCAGCTTGCCTTTTAAGTGTACAGGAATCAGATAAAATTCACAGCTTCCAAGTTTGGCCATGGATAGGGAGGGCTTTCATGTATGTGGGAGTCAGAGAAGAGTGGAGGTGGGGCAACATTGGGGCACCCCAAGGACGGTTGACATTGCTTCAAAAAGGAAGTTGTTTCTCACGTGGACCTTCCCTAAGACCTGGTGTGTGCCACAGGCCTTCATTCTGGCAGGCAGGTTCTGCTGCTCCCATGTTGCTAATGGAAGAGCTGAGGCGCAGTAGGATTCACTCCACTGGGGATCACATGCACATCTGTGTGGCACCAAACTGCAAAGCCATTTGAACTGCAAGGTCAGCGGTTCAAAATCACCAGCCACTCCTCAGAAACCCTATACAGGGTCGCTATTGGTCGGAACCGACTTGATGGTACTTAATAACAACAACAAGTAGTTTGAGGCACATAATTGCAATTTCGCCATCTGTTGGTGCCTTTTTGGTGATCATATTAAACACACTCAAACCCTTTTCTAAAAGACTCTGACACCCAGGAGGGAGAAAGGTGGCTCTGCTGCAGCGGTATACCTATGCTCTCCTGAGCTAGTGAAGTGGTTGGATTATTCCCTCTACACTAAATAGTCCCACATTTCTATACATTATGGGATTACTTTTCAATCTCATCTTCCACTGCAGCTTCTATCAAAGCCATCCCCACACTTTCTAAACTGACAAGGAGATGAGATGGCCAAACCTGTAAAGGGTGTTTGTTGTTATGTGCTGTGGAGTCAGTTCCGACTCATAACGACCCTGCATAAGGTTTCTGAGGCTGTAAATCTTTACGAGAGCAGAAAGCCTCATCTTTTCTCAGCGGAGCAGCTGGTAGTTTCGAACTGCTGACTGTGAGGTTAGCAGTTCGATCCGTAACCACTATGCTACCAGAGCTCCTTAGAGTGTGTATAATATGTATAAATAACTCAGGAGGATGGCATATGGGCCTCCTGTAGGGACTTTGTGACATTTATCACTCCTGTTGGTTCAAACCCACCAGCCACTCTCAGAAACACAAAACAGGGTCGGAATTGACTCAACAGCACTTAACAACAGCAATTGTTAACATGTGAAAACTGGACAATGAATAAGGAAGCCCAAATGATTGTTGAGTTTGAGTGATGGTGTTGGAGAAGAATATTAAAAGTACCATGGACTACCAGAAGAAAAAACAAATCTGTGCTGGAAGAAGTACAGCCAGGATGCTCCTTAGAAGTGAGGATGGTGAGGCTTCATCTCTTGTATTTTGGACATGTTGTCAGAAGGGACCAGTCCCTGGAGAAGGACATCATGCTTTATAAAGTGGAGGTTAAGTGAAAATGAGGAAGCCCCCCAACGAGATAGAATGACACAGTGGCTGCAGCAATGGATTCAAGCTTAGTAAGGTCTCACACATGGCGAGGATGGTGCAGTGCTGGACAGTGTTTTGTTCTGTTGCACATAGATAGGGTCGCTATGAGTTGGAACTGACTCGACCACATCTAACAACAACATGGTATTTCTTGATTGACTCAGGGTCTTTGTTGCTTTCCTACTAGCTCTCGGTTGTACCATATCCATTTGAGTTGCTACATACATGAGGGAACTTTCAAAATTTAGTGGGGAAATTCTATACAATGTTGCAGATGGCATTGAAGTAATATAAAAGTCTGTTGGCTTGGGACAGATGGGTAGCAAAACTTGGTTCCATCAAGATATTGTAAGAACTGGTATGCAAATGTTCAAAGTAACTTTATTTGCAATAGCAAAAAAGAAAAAGAAAAAAGACGCTGTATACTCATGAAATTGTATCTGCTCCAGACTTAAGAAAACGGTTGTTTCTGAAATTCCTCATATGTTTGAGGACTATGTGAACCCTAGGAGTTTCCTGAAGGCAGGGCCCCAAAGCTCAACTGCCTTGCCCTACTCCTCTGACTCCACAAGGTGGGAAGGAAGAATCACTCATCAGCCCAAGGCTGATTCCAAGAGATAGGGGCCAGACATGCCTCAGCCTTCTGCTGTCTTTACCAATTCTGACACCAACTACTGTTCCCAAGGCACTCTCTGTTGTTGTTAAGTGCCATTGTGTCAGATTAAGTGTCTGGAGGCGCCGAACTCCATAAGCAAACTTCCGGCCAGAAGTCACTCAGTTTACTTGCTTTGTGGGTTAGGAAGCCCACCACTCTGTCTGGGGTTCTGGCTTTTGGTTCTATTGCCACCGTTCATTTGTCACTCCTCTGGTGTCATGGCTCAGTCTCCTAGATTGAGGAGTTTCAGATGCAGGGATCTCAGAGTCTAAAGGATTCTGGCTCATCTTCATCTAATGATTTATTGTGGTTGCTAAATGCTGCTGACTTGTAGCAACCTTGTATAGTGTTTCCAAAGAGCAGCTGCGTAGTAACAGTATTAACACTATTAGCTCAGACATGCCTGGCACATGGGACCTCTCAACAAGCATTTGAAGGAGGAATAGTACCAGGCTCAGAGGATCATTGCGAAGATCGTGTGAGTCAGTCTGCACCAGGCACCTGATACCTGTTACCCACTCAGTGTTAATTGGTAGCTGTAATGTAGGATTGTTGTTGTTGTTATGTGCCGTGGAGTCGGTTCCGACTCATAGCGACCCTGTACAGGGTTTCCAAGGCTGTAAATCTTTACGGGAGCAGAAAGCCTCATCTTTCTCCCACGGAACAGCTGGTAATTTCAAACTGCTGACCCTAAGGTTCACAGCCCGATTCGTAACCACTACGCTACCAGTCAAAACCCTCCTCATCACAGGGCTTCTTGCATTGAATAGATAAGAAAATTGAGGTCCAGTCAGACTAGGAACTTTCCCAGTTGGAGAGCCAGGGTTCTTTCCTGATCCCCAGGTATACCCCATCCTGAGTGGGTTACCAAGGTAAAGGAAGCAGTTGTGCTTTCTGGCCAATGACTCTGAGGGTAGTAAGAGCCAGCACCCTTCTGTGTGGCAAAGACCCAAGATTTATAAAGACCTGTTGGAAAAATAGCACACAAAGTTTTCAGGGGCTGGGTGGAGAGTACCTGGTCCATTTATACAGTTCAAGAAAAGACGTGAGCAAATGTACAGTCGTACATCAGAAGGGGCTGCCTCCTGTTGGTGGAGAGAGATATGATTGACTGGGAAGAAGCCAATGGAAACTTTCTGCATTATTTACCATAAATATTATTCTATTTTACCATATGATTGTATCCTGCCCCCAAATATTCAGACATAGTTGAAAGTATTTCAGAAAAGGACACATGTATCCTATGTCTTAATGTATACTGGTAATATGGACATATGCATGCATTCAACTAATATTTATTGAGCATTTCATGCATTGTTCTAAGCATTGGGAAGATAGTGGTTTAAAAGAAATCCAGATGTGCCCTTCTTGTGTTGACAGTCTAATGTCACCATTGTTACCCACCCCTCTCTTGACCCCAGCCTCCTCTGGTCTCATTGATGCTGCAGATCTAGGTCATTGGTTTGGGTAAATGAAAGCATCAAGAAAGAAGAGAAATAATAATGACAGAATAAAAAGGAGAATTTAGGGGGGAAATAATAGTAATGACAATAAAAACAGAAAGGAGAACTAAATAAAATGTTTTATAGGCCACAAGAGCTTATTAATTTATTTTGCAACACTAGTTATCTCAAAACAGGAAAACATTATTGAAAAAGAAAGAGGATAGAGGATAGATAATACAGAAATTGTTCTACTAGTTTCCTTATATAGACTTCATAAAAATTGAACTCAATTTTGATATAAGTTTAGCCTTCTTGTTGTTGTTCATTGCCATTGTGTTAGTTCGGACTCATAGCCACCCTGTCAAGGGTTTCCAAGGGGCAGCTGGTGAGCTTGAACCACTGACCTTGCAGTCCAGTACACATTACTGTTATTGTCAAGTGCAGTCGAGTTTGTTCTCACTCATAGAGACCCTGTATAGGGTTTCCAAGGAGCATCTGGTGGGTTTGAACCGCTGACCTTGCAGTTAACAATCCATCGCTGATCCTCTATAGCACCACACCAGGAGTCCCTAGTCTCAAATGGAAGGTGAGAAAGTAGTGTAGAGAGAGCTCCCGGTAACCTCCACCAGTCTTCTCCCATGATACCATCTTACTTCACCTCTCATAACGATCAAGGCAAATGCTAACTACAGACTGGATTGAAATTTCATCAGTTTTTACCTGTACTCGGCGTGTGTGTATGTGTGTGTAGTTCTGTGACATTTGTACGGTGTAGATTCATGTAACCACGACCACAATCAATATACATACTGTTGGTCACCACAAAGAAACTCTCATGCCCTTTACTTGTCCCATTCATTACCCTTTGTAACTATTGTTGTTTTTGGTAAGTGCCTTTGAGTCAGTTCTGACCCATAAGGTTTCCAAGGAACGGCTGGTGAGCTTGAACCACTGACTTTGTGGTTCACACCAACATTGCAGCCTAGCACATTAAGTCACAGCACCACACACACCAGGACTGCTTGAAACTATTGATCTGTTGTTCATTGCTAAAGTTTTGTCATTTTGAGAATGTTATATAAATGGAATCATATAGTATATAAGTAACCCTGGTGGTTCAATGATGAAGTCGCCACTGCTAAGGATGGTGGTTCAAACCCACCAGATGTTCCCATAAACATTATAGTCTTGGAGATCCTATGGGGCAGTTCTGCTCAGTCATGAGGGTTACTATGAGTCAGAATCAATGGGACAGCACCTAAGTACTATATATGTTGTTGTTATGTGCCATGGTATCGGTTCCGACTCATAGCGACCCTGCACAGGGTTTCCGAGGCTGTTAATCTCTACGGGAGCAGAATGCCTCATCTTTCTCCCGCGGAACTGCTGGTAGTTTTGAACTGCTGACCTTTCGGTTCGTAGCCCGATATGGAACATTTTGGGATTGTCTTTTTTCAGAGGATACAGGAACCATCGCTCCTTACCACTGAGAAAGCCCAAGAGATGCTCTGAAATATCTCCATAGAATGGAGACATTGTTCTTGGAGTTGGTTCCGACTCAGTGACCGTGTATAGGGTTTTTGAGGAGTAGCTGGTGACATTGAACTGCCGACCTTGCAGTTCAAACTGACCTTGGTGTTCTGCACATTAACCCACAGCACCACAGAAGGGAGAAATGAGGCCCTCCGTCTCTCTCTCCTACCTTCTGCAGTCATTTGCTCAGTGCCTGCAGATCCCAGTTCCCTGAGGACAGAAAGCAGTGCCCACGCCCTGAGTCCCAGAGCTCACACATTGCACAGACCTGGTTTGTCCAGTCTCCACCTCCCATTTGGGGCCCAGAGAGGAAAGTGACTTGCCTGAGGTCACCTAGAAAGAAGGACCAGGACAGGAATTCATATCTTTCTGATTTTCAGCCCTGTGCCCTGGTGGTACTGTGGGTTAGGCATTGGGTTATTAAACCTCAAAGTCAGTGGTTCAAACCCACCAGTGACTCCTCTAGAGACAGATGAGGCTGTCTGCTCCTTTAAAGATCTGCAGTCCTAGATAGTCTTATCTGGGGTCACTATGAGATGGGCTCGACTAGATAGCAGTGTGTCTCTGCCTTTGCTGGGGTGGGGAAAAGCTGCTTGGGAAAGCTTCTCTTGGTTGCATATCTGTGGGTCACACAGGGCCACATCTCCACTGAGAGGGACTTGTGCCAAGGGCCATGTGAGCTGCAGCTTTATTTCAGGACTTTGAACTAGCTCTTTCCAGGCCAAATTTACGTTTCCACTCTAGATAGACTAACTGAGACTCTGTAGTTTAGCAAGACTCTCAAGTGATTCTTACATAAACAGAGGATCTATAAAAATCACCTGGCGATTTTTTTAAAATGTAGATTCTGATTCAGTCTTCATGCGATGGAACCACAAATTCTCAGCAGGGGGTCAAATCTAACAGAACTGGTTCAAAGCCCTGCTTTATTTTCCTTAAAAGGAGTCTATGGGTGGTACAAATTGCTAAGCACTCAACTACTGGCTGAAAAGTTGATAGTTCAAATCTGCCTAGAAGTACATTGGATGACAGACCTGCATCCTGCTTTTGAAAACTCAAAGTCTTCAAAACCCTCCTCAGCATGCATGGGGTCACCATGAGTCAGAATTGACTTGAAGGCAACTAATAATAATACATTTTCCTTAAATCACTTATGTTTAACTTTTTTAAAAATGTTTTATTGTGAATTATGTGATAGTTTACATTCACCTTATTGTATATCATTTCATTGCCATGGTTATAATCCCCTCCATGTATCATCAACCAACCAACGGGTATACACTACAAGCCTGCCACCCAATTGTCAGCACACAGCCCCTCTCCCTCTCTGTGTCTAAAGTCCACAGCTGCTCCATCTCTCCATGTCATCACCTCTACCTCCATCTCAGACATCACTGCTTCTCTGGGTAGGGTCCCGCTCTCTACTCTTCTCCCTTGATGGTCCCAGGGACCTCTGCTCCTAGGCTGCAAAGTTAATCACTCCCGCCCTTGCTACAAAAACATCTACCTTTGCATTTCCAACCCTCACAATCAGTCCTGATAACAATTATTCACTATTGTATCACAAGAGACCTATCCGCATTTCCTTTCATTAGCCCAGCCTAGACAGATTGGATACTACTCAGTGGAGATTCTACTTTTCTCTATGTCCTCTGGATCTAGGTTCCCTCTTGATAGCTTATAAGCCAGTCACTTCTTGCTTTTGTAGCCCCACATTTTGGGTAGTCCAAGTGGCCCATCCTTGTCTACTCTGTATATGGAGAGGGGGTGGGAATGATCCTTGATATAAAGATTTATTCCCTCTTTTGAGCTACTGCATCCATAGGTGTAGGTCAAGTTCATCAAATTGTATCAGATTACTCTCTTTTTCCTCTTCTTTCTTCTTCTGGTTGAGCTCTGATCATCCAGTTATTGAAGCCAAGTCAAGTGGGTATTATCTGCAAGTGTGGGTGTTTTTGTGCATATGCCCTCTCTTCTTATCAGCTGTACAATTCACTCTCCACTCTAGTCCTCTGTGGCTATGTCACTGACTCTGGGCCCAAGAGTCCCCAGGTCTTGCCGCTCTACTGGCCTACCTGGTCTCCACCCAGGTTCACAGGAGTCTTTTGAACATTGTAGGGCTTAGCTTGCAGCTTCATTGCTGTTTTTCCCTCACTTCCCCTTATCAGTGATGAACATAATCATCAATCAGCATGTATTCCCACTCAGTCTTAGTCTTGGAAGGGGGTTTGCACTGAGGAAACCCGATCACTTGCCTTGATGTCTCCTGGGCAAGCAAGATGTTTGTTTTTGTAGTAATCAGTCGGTCTGCCTATATTGTTTTGTATTTTTCCTGCTGGTATTTCATTCGAGAAGTATCTTCTGTTCTTTTAGCCGCTCCAGGCTGTTCTGCTCATCCTTGCAAGTGGAAATTTCCCATCTCTGAAGATTCTGGATGCTGTTCAGGCTTCCACCTATAGTCTTATGTAATGCAGATGCTCCACAGGAGGCTTCCTTCACTGGGGACGTTGTAACCCCATTTTAGATATTCCAATCAGTTATAGGCAGAAGATGGATTTATAAGCTTTCTATGGAGATATTTCTGGCTATTCCTTTCTCTCCCCCTCCAGTGTCTATTTTATAATATAATGCAAGGAAAACTAAGATTCAAAAGAC